>NW_026000005.1:2969774-3001579 GCF_001458135.2 Marmota marmota marmota
AAATATATATATATATATATATATATATATATATATATATATATATATATATATAATTTGGAGAGGAAGGAGAAAACTTCCAATTTCATCTCTTTATCCCTTGGAGCGAACCACATTTATGTTTGCAAAATATTGTTTCCTTTCCCTGTAATACTCCTCATGCAGGACCCTCCCCGTGGAAGGACTACATACACCAACACACTATTGCACTTGAAAGTTCATAAAACTTGGCTTGCACAGTGAATAGAATTGAGTGTGTGTCTTCAAGAGTGCATGTTTGCTGTGTCTCTTTTTCTGCCTCTAGAAGAGCAACATCCTGAATAAAAGCAACTCCTTCAACCTATTTCCTGGAAATGAGAAGATATGGAAGGGAGCTATGGCCACCCTCCAATGAGTCTATGCCATGTATGAGAAATAATTTTTTGTAGTTATGACCATTATAACCACTAAAAGGTTGGCACTGTTTGTTACTACAGATACAATAGGCTGTTCTGACAGATATACTCCTATATCTATGTTTTCCCTAAAAAATTTAGATGAACTAACCAACTCTTAAAAATGATTTTCCTAGTTTTGTATTTCTTAAAAATAGGGGGGAAAGGCTAGGTATTTAATATTTCTAAAAAGAAGACTCTATCAATGCAATGGAAGCTAGAAAATAGACATGTTTAAATGCATCAGAAATATTTAAAGATGTATAACACAAGTAAGGATAAGTATAAAGTCACAGAAGTTTTACATACAGTTGATGCTTAATAATTATTGCCAGATGCTGTGGTGATAGTATTAGTGAGATGTTTTTGAGAACAAAGCATCTTACTAAGCAAAGCAAATGCATATATACTTTTTTTAAAATAAAGTTAAAAATCATCCCCCCAAATGACCCTAGTTCTAAGGATTTTTTTCAAATATTCTGTTTACATTTTAGAGTAGTCCAACAATTATAAAGCTGTAGGCTTCTTGAAAGTCAAATGAACTTATTTCACTTAAATTTTGATACCTCAAAACTGTATGTTACAAGAAATTAGTTATTTCTCTATCTTAATCTGAAATTTTTTAATAGGAAAAGAAACTTTGTATCTCTAAACCAGTCCCTTTGCTATTGGTCATGAACTGAAGGTACATGTTTGTGCATGTGCATTCACATGTGCATTTTGTTTGAAAAGTAGCTTTGGTATTTTTTATCTTATTACCAAAATGGAATATCTTCATTTCTTCACCTAAAAAAGATAGGATTATTTTACACCAACGGTGTTCCTTTTAGAATTATTTTCAACGGCACACATACGGAGGTTTGGGGCCCATATGTTGTAGACTGAAAATATACAACCCAACGTATGACACCTCAAAACATTTCTCTCCACTGGTTTTTCAGAGTACTCCTTATAATTCCAAACTTCTCCATTCCAAGCATTGAAGGGCTCCTTGCAATCATTAATACTTCTGTAAGAAGTTGATGCTATTAATGCCAGGATGATTCATTTACCCCATCAACAAGGTGTGTTCTGAAGGAATGTTTTGATAGGGATAGAAAGGAGGAGGAAAGAAGCCCAAAGTAGAACACATCCAGCTGCGAGGTCATCTCACACGATACACTCCTGAAACATAAAGCCCATGTCCATTACTGGTTCTTCTCCCAGACTTGGTGGTCCAGTGTCCCTGGTTCAATTCTGGGAACCCCTTTCTCCATTATGCTACCTAAAATCACATACTAGGTGAACACATTTTGTCTCATGACTTTAAATTCTATCTACAAATAATCAACTCCTCAATGATTCTCTTTAGTCTCCACCTCTCCTCTAAACTCCAGGATCATATATTTGATTCAAATCTTAAATGGACAAAACCCACCATCTGAATTTCTTCCAAGCCTTCCTTCACGCCATTTCTTCTTTGTCAGTAAATGGAAGTTCCCTTCATTCAACATTCAGGCAAAAATCTTGAGATTATCCATGCCTCATTTCCTTCTCTCATGCAGCATATCCCATAGGCAAATTCTGTCAACCCTTCTGCTCAAATTATGCCAAGTCTGAAATTGCTTTACCTTCATCTTTATTACCGAAACCTAAATCATCCTCATCTCTCATCTGGATCATTGCAATAGGCTCCTTCTTCCACCTGGCCTCCCTGTAGTGTGTTCTCCACACCCAGAAGCCAAAGAGATCATTTAAAAATAAAAGTTAAATCATCTCACTCATCTGATCTCTCAAAATGAAATCCCACGTTTCTTATCCTCCCCTTTCTCCGATCTCCTGTCCTCCCTCACATATTTCTTTTTCTCAGATCTCATCTCTCACTTCTCTTTCCTTCAATCACCACCCTTCACACAGGCCTCCTTCCTGGTCCTCAAATAAGAGACATGTTGCCACCTCAGGGTATTTGCATTTGCTCTCCTGCTCAGAAATGGTTGTTCCCCAGCAATCTTCAGGCATTAATTCAAGTGTCAGTTCAAATACCACCTTACCAAAAGGTTAAATGCTTCACAAACAGCATTTAACCCACTAGGGAGAAGACCCTGAATGAATGCAAAAGCTTGCTGCACGTGACCTAGGCTGGTCACTGTAAATGCAAGGTGAGTCTGAACCAGCCCAAGGCCACCCTTACAGCTTGGTGAAATAAGGAGTGGGTTCACATCTGCTTACATCAAGCAGGTGTGAAGTACATCCAGAAGCATCTGCTGCTCCTTACTTGGGGATATGTTAGCAAGATTTTTCCCATTTAAATGAAATCCTATTTACAAATGGAAACATTTAACTGATGAAGATAGTCAATGAGACTTAAAGGAAATTGACTTTTTGAGACAATTATTACAAATTGACTAGTGAGCACTAATCCTAGAAGTTGTACTGATGTACAATGAGGCTTACTTTCTCTAACTTTCCCATGAATTACTTTTATTCTCTTGTAAGCCATTGATACGCAAACTGTTTTGGTTGTTTTATTTTGTATTTATCAATTTTGAATTCATATTTTAAATTTTAAAAAAACAACGTTTCATGCAAAACAAACATCATAGGAACATAGAAAAGAATGAAAATTTCATCTTATATCTTATCCCCCTACCACAGTGTTGTTAGGTGTGTAACCTTTCAGATTTTTAAAATTTTCTGTTTGAATGAATATGTATTGATAAAATATATTTAAAATATATTAAAATAAACAATACCAACTGGTCATTATTTGCCTTTCCCCAATATAGTATATATTATAACTTTCTTCTACATCAGTACAATAGGTTCCTCTTTATTTTTAACAGCTCTATCGTATTCCATTGCATGATACTATAGTTGAGTTTGTCCTTTAAATTTCATGGGTTTTAATGTTAATCCCCAAATTCATGTATTGATGATTTTTGGAAATGGGGCCTTTCAGAGGTAATTAGTACTAAATAAGTTATCAGGGTGGGCCCTCATAATGGGACTGGTGGCTTTATAAGAAGAGGAGGAGAGGTCTCAGCTGACAAACATTTTCCTTGCCTCATTATGTGACACTCTCCACTATGTTGTGATGCAGCAAAAGGGATTCCAGAAAGATGCCATTGTCATGCTCTTGGGTATCCCAGACTCCAGAATCACTAGCTAGATAAACCTCCATTCTTTACAAATTACTGAGTCTTAGGTATTCTGTTATAGCAACAGAAAATAGACTAATTGGGTCCTCTGATAAGTGTTTAAATTGTTTCTACTTCTTCACTGTTAAAAACGATGCTAATAAATAAATAAACAAACCAAAAAGAGTTTTACACACACACACAGTGCCCGGATTCTGGTTTCTAAATACAATTCTCCACAAAATGGAAATGGGTGTTCTCAGGAAAATGGATAATTCTAGGGCTAGGACAAGAAGAGTGAACCTAGGCCCTCTGATTGTACCAGAAACTTGGAAAGTATTCTAAGAAATAATGGGGATATATCAAAGGACATGGTGCTACCTTGTAAAAGGCTCCTTTTGAAAAATCTAGTACAATTTGAGTGCCAAAAAGTTAAAAAAAAAGAAAAGAAAATGGTTATGTTAATATTATATGTTAATAAACACTCATAAATATTGTTTTATTAAGTAAAATTAAAATCCATTAGCTCATAGTGATGTCAAGAAAACTAAATAGGGAAGAAGTGAAAATTTTTCCTGATAGTAGAAAACCAACTAATAAATGTTGAAGAAATGATGAAGTTAGAAAATCATCATTTGGCAACCATCATATTAATAATTGATTTACATATGAGTCATTATTGAATACTAAATAATGAATAAATGAATGGATAGAAGACTGAGAAGTAACCAATTATTTCTGTAATGTCAAAGTACATATTCAGAAGATACTTACAAATTACAAAAAGAAAAACGGCATCTTACACTATAAAATCTGGCAAACAATCTCCTAACTGGGTGATGGAAGAGGATACCACCAGCAAGAGGACAACACTGCAGTAGGTGCCCTCTGATACAAAGAACCTGGGAGAACGCAGTACGACTTCTGGGTATTTCTGCCAACAATACCTGACATGCGCTAAATGATGAGAAAACACCATTAACCCAAAGGGAAAGAATCCTCCAAAATAACTAACCTAGACTCTTTCAACATTGTCAATGTCGTGACATACAAAGACAGACACAGAAGCTGTCCCAGGTTAAATGAATCTAAAGAAACAAGACAATCAATACAACCCATAGGCTTTGTAGCCATAAAGGACGTTATGGGACAAGAGAAGAAATTCGAATAAGTTCTCCACATAATAACATTTCATCAATATTAACTTCTTACTTTTGATAAAGGGGCAGAAATTATATTATAATATCCTGGATTTTTAATAAATTACACAATGAAGTAGTAGAGGGTAAAAGAGTAGCCCGTGCAGGAAGAAAAAAAATTATAAAAGTGTGTATATGTAAAAAAGAACAAAGTTAATGTAATGCAATGTTAATATTTGAGGATTCTGGGTGACAGTTATCTTCTTGAGTTATTCTTGAAATTCTATAAATCTCCAATTAGGCAAACAGTAAATTTTATTTAAAGTATTTCAGTGAACCACAATGTATATAACTACTGTATCATTCTGAAAGTATTACCACAGGATCAATCTCAAGAAATGAGATTGATGAATCAAAGATACACATCTTACATTTTGAAAGAAGCTAATGAACTTCTTCTCTTTTATCCCAGTGAACCGTTCGACAACCCACAAATGACACAGGAGATACTGTATTTTCTGACACCTCAACATCAATGAACACTGTCATTCTTTAGAATGCAAATCTCATAAGTAAGAAATGAGATCTCCTTGTTGTTAGGGTTTGCATTCCTTTGATTCGTAGAGAGGTTGAATATTTCATACATTTGGTATCTATTCACTCTCTTTGAAGTACGTGTTCATACTTTGCCATTCCAAGTGTTAGTTTCTTCTTAATCATTTACAAGAATTATTATGCTAAAAATAGTAACCAAGGTAATGCTGGTTGTAAATGTTTTCACTATTTTGTCCTTTGTCTTTAACAATTTAGTAGTGTTTCAGAATTTTATAAAATCAACTAAAGCTTTTCTATGTGAATTGGGGATTTGCTGTCACTCTTAAGAAAGTCTTCTATCACCAAGAATATAAAATCTTTTCTCTTACAGATTTTTTTTTCTTAGAACCTTGTTTCATAATTTAGCCTTTAATTCCAGAACTACTTTTCTAGAAACACCAATATTAAAAATCCACTTTGGTGGATGATAAACTGAGTCTACATAAAAATGTTTGAAAACTTTTGTATTGAAACAAGAAAAATTAACATAACCTATAAAACAAATGCTCAGCATGCTCAATGATTTGGATCCCAGAAACAGGTTTCTAGATTCTGCCCTCATCCCAGTAATGCTCCCACAGAAACAGGATGTGCAGGAAAAAAGATGTTGTCATCCTTCCCAAATAAGCTATCTATTCCCAGAAATAATATCTCAGAGTAAATATCTGCCTGGAGACTCTGGTTACTTTCTGCTTAGATGGGGCTGGCAGGCAGTGTCACTGCCTTTGGTCCCTTGAAAGCACAAGGGCCTGTGGGCTGCCATCCCCTGGAAAGATCCTGTCATTCCCTGTCAATCCATATTAGACAAGGATGGTGCTTTGTAACAATTTATCTCCTTCGAGGTGATTTAGTTATTTTCTGCCAAGATTATGCTAGAGGATGTCATTACTTTTGTCCTGTCTGTCTTGTTATTTTTATTGCCAGAGAATATTGTCATTTATTTTCACTGATAATCCATCTCTCTGGGAAAAGATTGTATTAATACTTTCATGCTGGGTAAAAGTTTCATTTTAATGTTGAAGTACACACAAGCCCATGTTTTCTGAAGATGCTGTTATAAATAAACAATAAACAACTCTAAGAAAAAAAAGGACAGTAAAAGTAACAACATATTATGAGTAGAATATTTTAAAAGGAAAAAAATTTTATGTAAGTATTCAACTACAGGCAAATTGGTCATAGCATTTGGATCAAAGCATGTTGGTAAGAGCAATGCTTTAAGTTTGGCCATTGGAAGCTCAGTATGATTGAATATGTGCTATGTGCTCTTGAAATTCTCTTTCCTTATATGTAAATAGAAATAATAACACTACTGTGGTCCTAGTGTTGTTGTGAAGATTTATTTGAATAAATCCCTAGAAATATTTGCATATTACTAGGCACCCAAATAACATTAACTGTCATCATCTTCATCATAAAATAAGATTCTAAAACTATATATCGTATTTAGTCCTGAATAGGATTGCCTATAATACACAAATGTCCAAAGACCTTTCATTAACCCATAAACTATTATAACAACAAAATCTATACAGCAATGACAAAATGGAATACTCTTAATGATATAGTTTTCATCAAGCCAGGTCCTCCTACAAAATATCTCTAATTTTTAGATAACTGGACAATATCTTACCAAAATATTTTGATGATATTTTAATTGCCTCTCTAGATGAAAACATTGGTAATGAACTTGCATTATAAAGACTTCTTTCCCATGATATCTTCTATTATTTTATTTTATTTTTAACAACTTTGAAATAGATGGCTACAAAGTATCTCTTTGAATCAACCCTCAGACAGCTCCTGACACAAACCCTGAATCTTTCATCCAACCACTCCCTATGTCCTCTCATCCTCCTTCTTGTTCACTTCCCCTGGTCCAATGCTCCTCCTCACTCTCAAACCATTCAGTATATAAGAATGTTAGGTTTACTCCTTTCCATCTTGTCTTCCCTTTTTATATGCTGTATATTTCACATTTTGTAACAAAACCCAAGTTGCCAAGAAATAATAGAAACTACATGATATGTTTAAGGGAGTTAAATATCACAGTAAGCTAAAAAAAAATGTATCACAAAATATTAAAACAGAGAGCATAAGTAAGTGCAAAAATGAGACATTTAACAAATTATAAAACTTAAAACTGATTTCTGAGGCTGGATGCAGTGGCACATACGCACAATCCCATCAGCTCAGGAGGCTGAGGCAGGAGGATCATCAGTTCAAAGCCAGCCTCAGCAATTTAGTGAGGCCTTAAGCAACTCAGCAAGACTCTGTCTCTAAATAAAACATAAAATGGGCTGGGGATGCAGCTCAATGGTAGAGCGCCTCTGGGTTCAATCCCTGGTATCAAAAACAAAAAAACAAAGACAAACAAAAAATCTGACTTCTGTTTCTCATTTCATCAGTTACATTCGAATTACTAGGCCAATATACTGAGGATTGTCGCAGATATACAGGTTTACTTTAATATGACCAAGTAACTCATAGTATCTGTTATGGTTTATATGAGGTGTCCCCAAAAAGCTCATTTGTAAGATAATGCAAGAACATTCAGAGGTGAAATATTGAATTATGAGACGTATAACATAATCAGTGGGTTAATCCTCTAATATGGATTAACTCGGTGGTAACTGTAGGCCCATAGGGTGTGGCTAGTGGAGGTAGATCACTAAGGACATACTTTTGGGGGTTTATATTTTATTTATGGTGAGCAGAGCTCCCTCTGCTTCCTGTTACACTGTCCTGAACTGCTTTCTTCCACCACATGCTTCTGCCATGATGTTTTTCCTCACCTCAGACCCAGAGCTATGGAGTTGACCATCTACACACCAAGACCTCTGAAACCATAAGCCACAAATAAACTTTCCTCCTCTGTGTTGTTGTTCTTGTCAGGCAACACAAAGCTGGCTAAAACAGTATCAATGAAGACAATGGACAGACATTGACTGCATAAAGGTTCAGATGGATTGATTTATTGGCAGTTGAATTGCCCTGTCCAACGTGTGCTAATTAGTAGATTGATGAAGAGAAGGGGGTCTCTAATGAAGAGCAGTTCAACTGTATGCAGATTTTAAGATTTATTGATGCATGATTAAGAAATAGTGAAATGCATAGATTTTAAGTGTACCATTCAGTTTTACTGTATGCATCTATGTAACCCAAACAATTATCAAACTACAGAATATTTCTATCTCTTCAGAAAATTCTGCATTTTTTGCAATTATTATGGATTTTTTTTGTACTTACCCTGTAACAATTTAGTCTGAGTGTTAAAATAATCTGGTTAGTTAAAATTTTCTGGTTAGTTCCTAGCACCCAAAAAACAGCATTGTTTTGATTCCTATCACCACAGAATAATTTTTCTTAGTATAGAACTTCATTTAAGTGGAATCATACAATATGTATTTTTTAGACCCTGGCTTCTTTCACTCAGCATGCTTTTGACACACATCCATATTGCAGAGTATATCAGTAATTTATCGCTAATTTGTCTTTTATATCGAATTTCCCCAACCAAGAACACAGTACATCTTTTTTATTTATTAAGATCTGCTTTAGTTGCTCTCAGTAAAACTTGTTAATTTTCAGTGTACCTGTTCTACACATCTTTTGCTAAATTTATTTCTAGAAATTTTATGGTTTTGGGGTGCTAGGGTTCAAATGACAATTTTTTTTTTAGTTTTTTTTTTTTGCAACTGTTCACTATTATTGTAGAAAATGTATTTCTGTACAATGACCTTGGATTCTCAAATTTATATTCTTCTTAGTAGTTTTATTGGAAATTATTTAGGATTTTTTTGTATACAATCATATAACCTGAAAATAGGTTTTTTTCTCTTATTGCATTAAGTAGAACATCTATTGAGAACAATGCTGAACAGAAGTTGGGGGGGGGATTAGACTTCAATTCTATACAGTGGGTTTTTCATAACTGCATTTCTTCAGATGGATGAAGTTTCCTAGTATTCCTAGTTTGCTGTGAACCTTTACTGTGAATAGGTGTTATATTTTGCTTAATGTTGTTTCTGCATTTCTTGCTATTATTATGGATTTTTTTGTATTTACTCTTTTACAATTTAATCTGAATATTAAAATAATCTAGCGATTATATACTAAATCAAACGTGGTCATAATATATCATGATTTTAACATGTTACTTTATTTGATGTGCTAATATTTTATTAAGGTTTCTTGCATCTATGGTTATGAGAGATATTGGTTTGTAGTTCTATCCTTCTAATAGTTTATCTAGTTTTGACATCAGCCTTATACTAGCTTCATAAACTGAATTGAGATTTATCTTCTTTCCTATACTGAGTCTGTATAAGTTTGATATTATTTCTTAATTAAATATCTAACAGAATTCATCAACAAAGCTATCAGGACCAGGGGTTTTCTGTGTGGGAAGTTTTATTAAAAATTCAATCTCTATAATAGTATAAGGAATATTAATTTTCTATTGCTTTGTGGAAAATTTTCTCTAAAATTTAGCAACTTAAAAGATCAAACAGTTATCAGCTCATGATTTCTGTGACTCAAGAATTCTGCAGTTGCTTAACTAGGTGACTGGGTAGGTTTAGCCCCGAATGTTTCATGAGATTTCTGTCAAGCTGAAAGCTAAGGCTGCAGTCATCTGAACACTCAATTCGATGGGAATACACTTCAAGTTCACTCTCACAAGATTGACAAGCCTCTGTACCTTGCTGGTTTTGGCTAGAAACCTCAATCACCCCACACGTGGGCTTCCCCATAGGTGACCTAACTATTCTTATAACATGGCAGCTGGCTTCCAACACAATGAGTGATCTAAGTGAAAGAGATAAAGATAGAAACCAAGACAGACACTGTAATGTCTAGCTTTCTAGCTACATCTCAGAAATTATGTGCATCATTTTCTGTTGTATCCTATTGATCATTCAGCTCAATCTCTATTCAACATGGGGACATAGAACATGAAGATGGGAATATCAATAATGGTAAATATACTAACTAATATAATGTTAAGGAGTAGGAAAAAAAGGTATACTTTTCAGAAGAAGAAATATTTTGGTTCCAATATTTTGCATTCAATGGTATAAATTACAGAGAGGTACATTTGCTTCAGTATAAGCAACATAATATTTTAATGACTTGAGTTAATAAAATGGGTTGTCTTGTCAAGTTATGAATCCTGTGGTACTGGAAGAATTCAAGCAGAGATTGGATGGCAATCATCAGAGTTTTGCACAGGAAAAAGGCAGACCAAGTGATGATTCAGATAGCCTAGATGGGTAACTAATTTGGGAATCTTAATCTTTGTTTTGCCTTTTTATTTCTAAAATGATAAATTAGTTCTTACACAACATATTTTGTAACATAATTCAATAATCAAATCCAAAAGAGGATATTTGGGGAAAACTTTACTTACAATTTTCAAGTAGCAAAAATAATTAGATTCTGATCTTTTGGTGACTCAGAACAATTATAGTCAATGCATTAGATGAAAACAACCTACCAGGACAAACAGTTCCCTTTTCAAAAACAGAACTACTCTGAATTACACAGAGAAGAGAAATTTTCCTTGAATAAAATTTAAAACATACAATAGCAAGGAAAGAAAAACATCATATTTTTATCAGCATGGTACTCTAGATGGATTTTTAAGCAAACATGAGCATGACAAAGAAAAAAAACAAAACAAAAAAATGGTGATAGATCTCTAAACCATCAGAATTGAGCTACTAATGGAGTAAAATCCCAGGTTCTTATGAGATAAATTTTATACATAAGTGTTTATTCTGTTAAACAATAAAAGTTTTGTTTTGATAGAAAGCTTTTTCCAAATGTACAGACACATTTGCCACTTTCTTGCCTTTTTAGAGACTACAAAAAATATGTTAAAATGCCTTGATTACTCATATAATTATAGTATGCTCAACTAAAAGCCTTGAGGACTTACACAATTACCACTATATATTCAATTCATATCGATGTCCTCAGAGTCTGCTGAAGCATTTATCTATATATCCAATCCTACATTAGCATGCCATTGATGTATGTTTTGACTAGTATGTCTCCTTTTTATTTTATTTTATTTTTTGTTGTTTTCTTCCTTACTATCAGATTCTAACCTGTCATTCTTCAGTGCTGTTCATAATACTATCTCCAGAAGCCTTTTTCCTGATACTAAATTTGCTGGGTTTTATCTGTTGCTGTTTTCATCCCAGCTTTATTGAGATGTAATTGACAAACAAAAATCTCATGTCTCTAAGGTGTCCAATGTAATGTTTTAATATGCATTTGCATTGTGAAATGATTAACATCAAACTAAGTAACATGTCCATCACCTCACATGGTTATCTGTGTTTGTAATAAAAACACTTATGATCTACTCTCAGCAAATTTCAAGTATACTCTATTATTCAGTCTCTATACAGAAGAAAATCCTGCCATTTGAACATTATGCTAAGTGACATAAGCCAGACACAGACTTGCAAGCACTGGCTGATGTCACTTAGCTGTGGAGCCTAAAGAAACTAAACTCATAGAACCAGAGAGCAGAATAATTGTTGCCCACAGTTGGTAGGGGTGAGCAGAAAATCTGGAGGAATTTGTGTCAAAAGACACAAGCTTTCAGGTATAAGATGGATATGTTCTGAATACGTAAGATACAGCACAGTGAGTAGTCACCATTGTTTTTTATAGCATATCTTAATCAGAATAAGACTATATAATAACAAACAGATCAGAAGAGTGGACTGAGTTCACACCTGTGCCTCCTGTTTCTGCCCCAAATCCTTAAAAATGAAAGAAATGCACTTGATTTAAGTGCAATGCAAGAATATATGGTATTTTTATAATGAATTCATCTGAAGTTTAAAATATCTAGAAGAGGAAAAAAACTGGAGTATCTTCATTCCTAATGCCCTCTCCCATCCCGCAAAGACTGGAGTGGACACTAAGCATTTGTGATTTTGAAACCATCAAAACCGTGTGGATTGTGGGAGGGTGAGCTCCTAAAAGAAAGGGAAGATTGACAGAACAACAACAAAGCATGTTCAGTATGCTAGAAGTTACTGTAGGAAGATCTTCTCTACCGCCATTCTTGTCATTATTTTAAGGAACCTGAATATCAAAAAAAAAGAAAAAAGAAAAAAGAAAGAAAGAAATTGTCCCCTTTGAATTTAACTTGAACAGAATGTACATATTTTCAAGACAAATGTGAAGAGCTTATATGAATAGTAAAGTTTTATTTGTATATAAATTATATTATTAAATCTGTAATATGCCCTTTATTAGTTTTGGAGCTAAAGCTATTAAAGACTTTTCTTCAGTTCCAGAAAATTCCAAATTATCATTGCTTCAAATATTACATGTCCACCATTTCCTCTACTATTCTCCTTCAGAACACCTGCTTGATGCATATTAGAATCTCCACTTTTATCTTCTATGTATCTTAATTGCTTTTCCATATTATTTATTTATTTATTTATTATTCTATTTTTTATATATGACAGCAGAATGCATTACAATTCATATTACGCATATAGAGCATAATTTTTCATATCTCTAATTGTACACAAATTCACAATATTTGTGCCTTCATTCATGTACTTAGGGGTAATGATGTCCATCTCATTCCACTCTCTATTCTACCCTCATGCTCCCTCCCTTCCCCTCCTACCCCTTTGCCCTATCTAGAGTTTGTTTAATCCTCCCATGCTCCCCCCCCAACCCCATTATGAATCAGCCTCCTTATATCAGGGAAAACATTCAGCATTTGGCTTTTTTGGATTGGCTAACTTCTCTTAGCATTATATTCTCCAACTCCATCCATTTACCTGTAAATGCCATGATTTTATTCTCTTTTATTACTGAGTAATATTCCATTGTGTATATATACCACGTTTTTTTATCCATTCATCTACTGAAGGGCATCTAGTTTGGTTCCACAGTTTAGCTATTGTGATTTGTGCTGCTATGAACATTGATGTGGCTGTGTCCCTGTAGAATGCTGTTTTTAAGTACTTTGGGTATAGACCAAGGAGTGGGATAGCTGGGTAAAAGGGTCGTTCCATTCCCAATTTTCGAAGGAATCTCCATACTGCTTTCCATATTGGATGCACCAATTTGCAGTCCCACCAGTAATGTATGAGGATGACTTTTTTCCCCCACATCCTCACCAACACTGTCTGTTGTTTATATTCTTGAGAGCTGCCATTCTTACTTGAATGAGATGAAATCTTAGAGTAGTTTTGATTTACATTTCTCTAATTGCTAGAGATGTTGAACATTTTTTCAAATATTTGTTGATTGATTGTATATAATCTTCTGAGAAGCATCTGATCAGTTCCTTGGCCCATTTATTGATTGGGTTTTGGGTTTTTTTTATGTTTAGCTTTTTGAGTTCTTTATATACCCTAGAGATTAGTGCTCTATCTGATGTGCAAGTGGTAAAAATTTTGCTCCCAAGATGTAGGCTCTCTCTTCACCTCATTGATTGTGTCTTTTTCAGAGAAGAAGCTTTTAGTTTGAAACCATCCCATGTATTCATTCTTCATTTTAATTCTTGTGCTATAGAAGTCTTATTAAGGAAATCAGAACCTAATCCAACATGATGGAGATTTGGACCCACTTTTTCTTCTATTAGATGCAGGACCTCTGGTTTAATTCCTAGGTCCTTAATCCACCTTAAGTTGAGTTTTATGCATGGTGAGAAATAGGTGTTTAATTTCATTTTGTTGCATATGGATTTTCAGTTTTCCCAGCACCATTTGTTGAAGAGGCTATCTTTTCTCCAATGCATGTTTTTGGCTCCTTTGTCTAATGTAAGATAACTGTAATTATGTGAGTTAGTTTCTGTGTCCTGTATTCTGTACCATTGGTCTACCAGTCTATTTTGG
Organism: Marmota marmota marmota; assembly: GCF_001458135.2. Classification (NCBI taxonomy): domain Eukaryota; kingdom Metazoa; phylum Chordata; class Mammalia; order Rodentia; family Sciuridae; genus Marmota; species Marmota marmota. The sequence goes on from NW_026000005.1 coordinate 2,983,943, forward strand.
TGCCAATACCATGCTGTTTTTGTTACTATTGCTCTGTAGTATAGTTTAAGTTCTTGTATAGTGGTGACACCTGCTTCACTTTTCTTACTAAAGATTGCTTTAGCTATTCTGGGTCTCTTATTTTTTCACATAAGTTTCATGACTGCTTTTTCATTTCTATGAGGAATGTCATTTGGGAGTTTGATTGGAAATACATTAAATATGTGGTTCTTTTGGTAGTATGGTCATTTTGATAATATTAATTTTGCCTATTCAAGAACAAGGGAGATCTTTCCATCTTATAAGGTGTTCTTTAATTTATTTCTTTAACATTCTGTAGTTTTCATTGTAGAGGCCTTTCACCTCTTTTGTTAGGTGATTCCTAAGTTCTTTTTTGTTTATTTGTTTGTTTGTTTTGTTTTGAGGCTATTATAAATGGGATAGTTTTCCTCATTTCCCTTTCAGAGGATTTGTCACTGATATACAGAAATGCTTTTGATTTATGGGTGTTGGTTTCATATCTTGATACTTTGCTGAATTCATTTACTAGTTCTAGAAATTTTCTGGTGGAATTTTTTGGGTCTTCTAGGTATAAAAACTTTTTGGGTCTTCTAGGTATAGAATCATATCATTGGCAAATAGTGCTAATTTGAGTTCTTCTTTTCCTATCTGTATCCCTTTACTTTCTTTTGTCTGTCTAATTGCTCTGGTCAGTGTTTCAAGAATTATGTTAAATAGAAGTGGTGAAAGAGGGCATCCCTGTCTTGTTCCAGTTTTTAGAGGGAATGCTTTCAATTTTTCTCCATTTAAAATGAGAAATGGGGCTTAACATAGATAGCTTTTATGATGTTGAGATGTGTTTCTGTTACCCCTAGGTTTTTTAGTGTTTAGAACTGCTCTTTTATATTTTAATCTCTTTTACTCTCTGCAGTATTTTGGATATATTCCTCAGACTATCTTCTCATTCAGCAGTTCTTTTACTGTGTCAGTGTGTCAATTAATTAGTTGCTCCCTAACAAACCCTTCAAAATGTAGTTTAAAATAAGAGCAACTTAGGTTTTAGTCAGCTTTTCTGCTTCTCTGATCAAAAGACTGGACAAGAAAAAATTGAGAAGAGGAAAAGCTTATTTTAAGGCTCATGGCTTCAAAGGTCTCAGTCTATAGATGGTCTAAACCATTCCTTGGGGTTCAAGGTGAGGCAGAATCTCAGGGTATGGCAGAGGAAAGCACAGGAAGCAGAGAGCAAGCAACCTTTATTCAACAAGAACAAAATATATACCCCAAAGGCATATTCCCAGGGACTACTTCCTCCAGCCACACCCAACCTGCCTATACTTACTTAATCCCTATCAAGGATAAACTCACTGATATCGTTTCACATCTAAACTTTTTTACATTGTCTCACACATGAGCTTTTGGGAGATACCTCACATGTAAACCATAACAATTTATTTCTTATGATTTGGGGGGGATGTCTAGGTGGTTTTCCTGCTAGTTGTGCCTGCACTTGCTCATGAAACTACATTCACCTGCCAGGTCAGTCAAGGTCTGTGCTTCTCTGGGCTGTGGATATGGCTAAAGTGCCTAAAATTCTCACCCACAGCTCCCTCCCCACACAAGAGAATAGCCCAGCCTCTCTCTCTCTCTCTCTCTCTCTCTCTCTCTCTCTCTCTCTCCCCCTCCCTCCCTCTCTCTCTCTCCCTCTCTCTCATGATAGTTTCAGTTCCCAGAATTAGAATCAAGAAAGATCAAGAAAGCACCACCTTTTTGTATACTTCACCAAGTTATAAGTGCAAGGGAAAATTGTGAAAGAATAATACCTGTGGTGTGTCTTGGCTAGTTCATAAATCTAGTGATCCGCCTTTGTCTTTGAATAGGCTATTTTACTGTTTAGAGATATAAATTAACTTGTGAGAAACTGATAAAAATCCAGGTAATTCTTATGTATACAAATTCTCATTGTGTCTGGTGGAATGCAACTGATTATTTCCCTGTGAACAATGACTTGTCAGTCTTCCACCCATTTATCTATTCATTTTGACATTCTTCATCTGACTGTAAGTTGTCCCTTAAAATGGGTGTAATATCTACTAGTTTCCTCATTAATTTAGTTAAAATGTTTGCATGTCTTTATTTGATGTCTGTATGAGAATCATCATTTTATTTTTTTAAAAATATATCCTTTAATACATATATGTTAAATAACTTTGGTATATGTTATCTAAGAAAGAAATTCACTAAATTTAATAAACTCTTTCTAACCCTATCCAACAATGAAATTTCCATGTTTGTATATTCAATGATGGTGAGAATTTTAGTTCTGATATAAGGCAATGGTGAGCTCCTCTTTTTTGCACCTTAATAGGAAAATTAAGGTTTGGGAGAGCAAAGAGAATAGAAATAATATAGAGGTAGAGAAGTAAAACAGGATTTGTTTGTTTGTTGCTTTCCAATAAGGCTAGTGAAATTTAAAAAGAACATGAGGAAAGGTAAATGCAGGCTTTAAAGCTGCTTTTGTGTCATCTGCAAGGAAAAAAAGGAAAGAAGCCAAATACATGATCCTTGGCTTGGAATTTTCATGGAAAGAGCTGAGACCTCACAAAACAGAGCATTTGGAAAGAGAAAAAGAAATACTTGCTTTATGATGATGAGTGCATTAAATACAGATGACTCAAGGCTTTTCCAGTTCAAGGATCCAAGTTCTCTCTCCCTTAGTTAAGACAATGGGGAGGCAAACCAGAAAGAGGAGGACACCTGACTAAGATGCAGGTCATCAGAAAATGGTATTAAATAACCTTGGACACAAAATCAGAAAAGCATTGATGGACCCACTACTGAAACAAAAACCCTGGGTTCTTTAAGACTGTATGACATAAAGGAAAATAAGTTCATGAGTATCTGGTGAAATCTCAGAGGGAAATTCTAAAAGTTTTTTATAAAAAAAGAATGAATAAACATTAAATATACAGTATGTATCACAATGTGTAAGTTATATAAAATATTATTATTGGTGTCCTTTTGAATAAGTGTTTTATCTAATGTGCAACCACCTTAAGACATGAGCAAGATCTATGTGGAAGGATGCAGGGTCCAACTGGAATAAAGTTAGATTGTGTGAGACCAGCGCTCCTCAGGGAAGTAATTGGGACCACAAGGGCAAGGGTATGGCACTTGGAAGGCTTGGGGCAGTGGCTATTTACAAATCTTATGAAAATATTTTACTATTTTAAATAAAGCACTCTCTTATAAATACTTAACACTATTCACCTACACAAAAAAAAAGATAAAGAGTTGATAAGAGAATTGATCATTGTATGCATTAGTAATGTGTATATCTGTAAATACTAGAAAATTATATAGTGGCTTAAATAGAACTGTTTTTCATGTCAGGAAAAAGGACACTAGATGTGAGCAGTTCAGAGCTGGGACATGAACTTCATCAGGGACCCAGACTCCTCCATGTCTGCCTTCTTTCCACCATCCTAGCCATCCCCATCAAATTTTATTCTGTTTTTGTTGGTTGGCTTGCTGGTTGGCTGCTGGCTGGTTGGTTGGTTGGTTGGTTTGTTGGTTGGTTTTTGTCACACTGAGTATTGAACTCAGTGCCTCACTCATGCTAGACAAGCACTTTCCCCCTGAGCTATATTCCCAGTCACTCATGATGTTTCTTGAATCATGTTTACACTATAATTTCTGCATCCCTATGTTTCAGCAAAGAATAAGATTGAAGAGTGAAGGAGTGGTATCTGCATTAGGAAAGCTAAAAGTTTTGACTTATCCACAGCAAACTTCCAGTTGCCCCTTTTACAGCACTATGTCACATCACCTAGGTAGGTAGCATCAGGAGGTTAGTATATTTAGTAATATACTTTGTAACTTGAGTAAACTGAGAATTTGTTAGTAAGGATAAAGAAAAAATATAAATATTGATGTGTAAAAAGCAGTGATACCTGTTAGGATGGAATGTTTGTGTCTCCCTAAAATTCTTATGTTATAACTTAATCCCAATGTGATATTATTGGAAATAGGACCTTTGGGAAATAATTAGGTCCTGTCAGATAATGAGGGTGGGTCTTTCATGAATGGAATTAATGACCTTATAAAAAGAGACCAGAGAACTAGTTTGCTATGTTTTCACCAGGTGAGGATACAGCAGAGCAGTCTGTACCTCAGAAGAGAGCCATTTCCAGAACTGTGCTGGCACCCTTATCTTGGATTTCCAGCCTCCACAATGGTGAGAAACAAATGTCTGTTGCTTACAAGTCACTCAGTCTAGGGCATTTTGTTATAGCAGCCCTAATTGACTAAGACAATACCATACTCATCTAAAACTCCTTCAAAAATTAGCATCAGCTTAGCACATGTGAGGCACTAGGTTCGATCCTCAGCACCACATAAAAATAGAAAAAAAAATAATAAAAATATTGTGTCCATCTAAAAAGAAATTAGAATTGGCTCTACCAATGAATTCTAATCTTTGTGAAAAAGTCTTAAAATAACAAAATACTGTTTACTCTGCAATGGGTTTTAACATAATATATTGTGTCACTCAGTAAATTTTTTATTCAAATTTTACATTTGAAAAGATGTATATAACACAATCTCATGTTTAAGTGGAATCTAATGTATTACTTAGAAGCCATTACCAAAGATGTATAAATAATCAAATTTCTAAGCAAAATTTCTTCATCCATGTTAAAAACAAACAAAAATGAAACATTCCTCACTGGTGATCACATAAAAGCTTTTATGAATGACTGTAAGATTCATTTTAGTGGCATTTGAGAAGAGAGAAAGGGCATAATTTGAAATTTTTAAAACTATCTAGGATGAAGTAATCAAATATAAGGGAATTTTTAACTTATTTTTTTTTAATTTCAGAGATAGCTTCCACTTTGAGGTAGTGACTTTTTGCTCTTCCTGACTTTTTGTCTTTTCTAAAGTAATCTCTGTTTACCTTCTGTCTCTATTTTTCTCCCATTTATTTTTTCCTCCTATTCAAAACATAATTTTTACAAGAGTTGTAGAGTGATTTTCTTCAAATTCCCCAACATTCTGTATCTCTATTCTAGAAAACAAGATCTTCTTCTCTCTGCAGAGGGGCTATTCATAGGTTCTCATGCAGCAAATGCAATGCTCCCAGTTTAAAAACATCTGTGATGAAATAACATGTAAGCATTCATTGGAGAATAACCTTTGCACATAGTGTTTGAGCACTGGCTTATTTAATCTGAATTCCAGTTTTGGAACAGAAATGTTCTTAGAATACTTTCATTCAGACCACTGTTGATGCTGCTGAATTCTCTCCTCCTGGAGCAGCAGAGAAAATCAAGTAGAAACAGAGATGTATAGAGGTAAAGTCTCAACAAAACACACAGAGTGCTCTAATGCCTCAATCAAAAACTAAACAATTCTTTAAAAAAAAAAGTGAAGGATAACAAGACAATTCTAGAGTAGATGTTAGCTCTTCAAATGTGCAATTCAAATTAACTCAGTGTAAATAGACTGAAGCACTTATTACATAGGTTTATGTCCTTTTACCCTACAATTTATGTCACTAATGATAGGTGTGTGGTCATGACCTCTTTTTCTTCTTCTTTTCTCAAAGCCCAGACAAATGACTATTTGGCATTGATTGGACCCAGTGAGTCACATACATCTAATTAGGGATAGCTTTAAACCTGGCCAGAATTTGGTGACACTATAAAATGTCATATCCTGCTAATGAGAATATAAATTGGTTTAACTTTTTGGAAGATTATTTGGTAACATATGAAGAATTTTAAAAAGGCAAAGCCATTTTACTTCATGCTTACATATGATTACCTCCTCTGGAAAAACTAACTATGAAGAGGGAAAGAGATGTTTTATCCCAGCATATTTATATGAGAAAAAGATGGAAATATCCTGATTATTAGATTATTGGGATATAACCTAATGCATGATTATAGTCAAAATGAAAAGAAGGAGTTTGAAATAATATACATAGTATGACCTGAAGTTTTAAGTTATTCATAAAATAAAACTCAATATAGAAAAAAAATTACTGAAAGGAAATTCAACAACATAGTTGTCATATCTACATAAAAAAATTTCATTCCTCTAAGCAAACTTTGTACACATATATGATCAATTCCTTTGAATACATTCCAAACACAAAAGTGATCCAAAATGAGAGATACTTGGGGTTTTTTTAAGTGTTTTATGTCACATTTTCCAAATGGCCTTCCAGCTGGGTGTGGTGGCACATAACCATAGTCCCAGTTACTTGGAAGTCTGAAGCAAAAGGAATGCTTCAGCCCATGAGTTCAAGACCATTCTGGGAATCATAGAAGACCCTATATTGAAAAAAAAAAAGTGTGTGTGTGTGTGTATACATATGTGCCCTTTCCTGAGGCTGGTAAGATTGGGTAAATAGATGGGTAGTCCTCTGTGGATCGTGTCTTAGAGTATAGCCCTCAAACAGGGAAAAATTGAAAATACTAATAGTAATAGTTACATAGAGTAGGCAATATTTTAAGCAAATTATTGGCTTTTTTATACACACACACAAAAACACACACACACTTTTTTTCAATATATGTATTTTATATATATAAACAAGTATAAATATACCAGTGTAGGCAAACACACACTTTTTTCCAACATGTATATATATATATATATATATATATATTTGTGTGTGTGTGTGTGTGTATATATATATATATACACACACACACACTAAGTTATATAAATTCATTGTAGGCAAACTAATTTCTGGCTTGTCAGATTTTAAAATTTTTTTTATTGTTCAAATCATTAAATATGAATGTTGTAACAATTAAAAATATACACATATCAAAAATGGCAATATAAAGTATCAGAAATAAAGACCTCATAATGTAGAATGTCCCCTTCCTCAATAGCAAATGTTGGCAGTTCCTGGGAACAAGCCTGAGATACACACATAAACCAAAGATCTATCTTCCTTTCTTTGACAGAATGGCAGAGGTTCCTGCTTAAGAATCTCATCATTCATCTATCTCACATTAAAAGTGCCAAAAATGGGACACCAAATCTAGTTATTCTAGTTTTCTCATTTCTATCAGGGGTACTCTTTCTCCACACTTAAAACCACACTTGAAAACTTGTGCCATCTTTGATTTCTCCTTCTTTGCCCATCATATTGCATTAATGAATCCATAACATTTCTGAACCTCTCTTTTGTCTTGCCCCCTATTCCCATATCTCCCACTCTAGCACAGATTTTTTTTACCTCCTTTATACAATAAATATGCTTTGAGTACCTACTCTACACAAGGCATTATGTTGTGGTAATGAAATTAGACATGCTGTCTCCCCAACAGGAATTCAGAATCTAACAAAACAGAGAATAAATAACAGATTGTACAATTAATCATGTAACTATGACTATGGGGATGTTTCACAGAGAAAGGACTAAGAGTTATAAGAGCAAATAACTTGAGAGACATTTAGTCTGGAGAGCTCAAGTGAAGATTTTTTGAAGAAGTGCCATTTACCTTGAGATCTGAAGCAGTGGCATTAACTTAAGTGAGGCAGGGAAAGAAGAATCTAGTCATAAAGAACAATGTGTTAAGAAACTGAGGATGAAAAGATTTGGGGCACTTAGGACACTGGGGCAAAGCCAGTTTGGATAGAGTGCAGAGGGAAGGAACGTGACCTTTCCTGAGGCTGGTGAGGTAGGGTAAACAGATGGGTAGTCTTCTGTGGATCATGTCTTAGAGTATAGCCCCCAAACAGCCGGAAATTAGCCTCTCTGCCTCTGAGGTATAGCCCTTCAATCATTATTACCCGCCCCACAACCAGACAGAATGTTGTAAAAGGCCTGTTATAATACATCAGCTAAAGAAAACAAAACATAAGACAACAGCAACAAAAACTGAAAATCATCACTTCATGATTCATCACTATGAACCCAAGTAGACTCCTTCAGCCTTTTGTAGAGACTGAACTGTACTTGCCCAAAACTCAAATATTGAAGTAGTAATCTCCCTAATACCTCAGACTATGACCATATTTCAAAATAGGGCTCTTGTATATATAATTAGTTAAGGTGAGGTCACACTGGTGGAGGGCAGGCAGTTGATTCAGTATGATTCTTGTCCTTAAAAATGGAAAAATTTGGATACATGCACACAGGAAACATGCTATGTAATGATGGAAGTTTGCTGCTATAAGGTAAGAAACTACCAGAAGCTAGGAGCGAGCCCTGGAACAGATCCTTCCCATTCAACATTCCTCTCTGTTCATCATAAAAACACTCCCTTCCCAAGAAGCTCAATCAAGGCTTTGTAAAACCAAAGATATACCTCCATAAAAAGGATTAGAAAACTTAAGTCTGAGATGACCCAAGTCATTCATTAAAATATATATATATATGTGTGTGTATGTATGTATGTATATATATATATATATATATATTTTTTTTTTTTTTCAATTTAGAAAGCCATCATTTCATTGTCTTAGTTCATTTAATTTTCCTAGTCTATTTTGTGTTGCTGTAGCCAAATACTTGAGTCTGAGTACTTTGTAAAGAGGTTCACCATGACTCTGATGGCTGGGAAGTCCAAATGCATGGTTCTGGCATCTAGGGAGGGTCCTCCTGGTCATGTTACAACGTGGAGGTGAAGCAGAAAGGGAAATGGCCTAGTGTAGAAAGGACAAAGCACTTGGTATGGGCTTGCTTTGTAACAACCCTCTCTTATGAAAAAAAATCTAGTCACACCAAACTTGCCTACTACCATGAAATGGGCAATAATCCCTTCCAAATCATGGTGGCTCCCCATAATGTAATCATCTCCCACTAGACCCCCATCTATTAAACTTTCTAACTGCTTCAATACCATTGCATTGAGAACTTTAGTTCTAAGGCATAAATCTTTGGGGGAAAAACACATCCAAACCATAGCATTAAAGAAAGGATACAACAAGCCAGGCATGGTGTTGCATGACTATAATCCCAATAACTTAGGAGGCTTGATCAGGAGGATTATAAGAGTGAGGTCAGCCTCAGTAACTTAGCGAGACGAGACCTTGTCTCAAAATAAAAACTTTTTAAAACGAATGAGGATGTAGCTCAGTAGTAGAGCACCCTTGGGTTCCATCCTCATTACCAAAAAAAAAAAAGGGGNATAAAATTGTTTTATACAAGTTGAGAAATTTCTTCCATCATTTAGAAGTGAATATTAATCTATTTTTTTGCTGATTTTTCAAGCTATAAGATAGATTTAAAATCTTGTCTTTCTAACTAGATTAATATTTATTCATTAAAGCACAATAGAATTAGAAGGTTAAATTTGCATGGTGATATTACTTAACCCACTGATTCACCTGAACCCATGTTAGTGTGTAAGTAAAATATGATTAACCCAATAATTAAAAGTAAATTTTTCTCCTTTAGTTAAGAGGAAAAATTGAAAATACTAATAGTAATATTTAGTAATAGTTAAAGAGAGTAGGCAATATTTTTAACAAATGATTGGCTTTTATTATAATTTGATGAGGCAGAATTGTCAGAATTATGTTAGAACTGGAGAATTAACCCAATGCCAAATCCAAAATAAGCATAAACCATAACAATTTTAACAACTATTAGATGAACTGTGCTCTGAATATGCAGTCTCAAATGCCACTTCTACATAACATGGATTCATTTCAAACATGAAGTCTAAACATTAGATTAGACTTTCTTCTTTGTTATCTTCTTTCATCCTTTACATTTCAGTGCAATTTTACCTACAATATACTACTATTTTGTTCTATATCTTTATGTTAAATAGAGACAATTTTGGGGGGGGGGAGTGGGGGGATACAAGGGATTGAACTCAGGGGCACTTGACCACTGAGCCACATCCCCAGTTCTATTTTGCATTTATATAGAGACAGGATCTCACTGAGTTGCTTAGTGCCTCACTTTTGCTGAGGCTGGCTTTGTAATCCTCCTGCCTTAGGCTCCCCAGCCACTGAGATGGCAGACACATGCTACCATGTCTGGCTGAGAGAGTAGATAGGCAGCTTGTAAGGTATCCCCCAAAGGTCCTTCTGCTTATATTCAAACCTTGTGCATCACCACCCTTTGAGTGTATGTAGACCTTGGTTACTCACTTCTAAGTAATATGACAGAAGTAGTGTTTTTTCACTTTCATTATTAGGTTATAAAAAGACTTTTGTCTTGATACTCTTGCTTACTCTCTTGTTCTTTCTCAAATCTCCAGTTATTCTGAAGGAAGCCAGCTACCAAATTCTGAGACAGCCTTGTAAAAAATGCACATGTGAACTATCTTGAAAGTGGATTTCCAGAGGCTTGCCAACAATCACGTTACTAAGCTCAAAAATGAATACTTCAGGACTGGGGATATAGCTCAGTTGGTGGAGTGCTTGCCTTACATGCACAAGGCCCTGGGTTCAATCCCCAGCATCACACACACACATAAAAAGGGGGACTTCTTCAGATGAGATTACACCCCCACATGACAGCCAGACTGAAATGTAATGAGTGACCTTAAGTCAGAACTATCCAGCCAAGTCACCCCCAGATTCTTGATCCAAAGAAGCTGTGATAAAATAAATATTTGTTGTTTTCAATACTAAGTTTTTTAAATTGATTTTTTATTTATATATGATAGCAGAATGCATTACAATTCTTATTACACATATAAAGCACAATTTTTTATAAATCTGGTTGTATGCAAAGTATATTCACACCAATTCAAGTCTTCATACATGTACTTTGGATAATAATGTCCATCACATTCCACCATCATTTCTAATCCCATGCCCACGCCCTTCCCTTCCCACCCCTCTGCCCTATCTGGAGTTCATCTATTCCTCCCATGCTCCCTCTCCCCACCCCACTATGAATCAGCCTCCTTATATCAAAGAAAACATTTGGCATTTGGCTTTTGGGGATTGGCTAACTTCACTTGGCATTATCTTCTCTAACTCCATCCATTTACCTGCAAATGCCATGATTTTATTCTCTTTTATTACTGAGTAATATTCCACTATGTATATATGCACATTTTTTTTATCCATTAATCTACTGAAGGGCATCTAGGTTGGTTCTACAGTTTAGCTATTGTGTGTTGTGCTGCTATAGTATTAATATGGCTGTGTCCCTATGGTATGCTGTTTTTAAGTCCTTTGGGTATAGACCAAGGAGAGGGATAGCTGGGTCAAATGGTGGTTTCATTCCCAGATTTCCAAGGAATCTCCATACTGCTTTCCACATTGGCTGCACCAATTTGCAGTCCCACCAGCAGTGTATGAGTGTACCTTTTTCCCCACATCCTCACCAACATTTATTGTTGTTTATCTTCATAATAGCTGCATTCTGACTGGAATGAGATGAGTGGTTTTGATTTGCATTTCTCTAATTCCTAGCGATAATGAACATTTTTTCATATATTTGTTGATTGATTGTATATCATCATCTGAAAAGTGTCTGTTCAGGTTCTTGGCCCATTTATTGATTAAGTTATTTGTTTTATTGGTGCTTAGCTTTTTGAGTTCTTTATATATCCTATAGATTAGTGCTCTATCTGATGTGTGACGGGTAAAAATTTGCTCCCAAGATGTAGGCTCTCTATTTACTTCACAGTTTGTTTCTTTTGCTGAGAAGAAAATTTTTACTTTGAGTCCATCCCATTTATTGATTCTTAATTTTACTTCTTGTGCCACAGGAGTCATAGTAAGGAAGTAGGGGCCTAATCCCACATGATGGAGATTAAGGCCTACTTTTTCTTCTATTAGATGCTGGGTCTCTGGTTTTATTCCTAGGTCTTTGATCCACTTTGAGTTAAGTTTTGTGCATGGTGAGAGATAGGCGTTTAATTTCATTTTGTTGCATATGGATTTCCAGATTTCCCAGCACCATTTGTTGAAGAGGCTATATTTTCTCCAATGCATATTTTTGTTAACTTTATCTAATATAAGATAATTTTAATTTTGTTGGTTAGTCTCTGTGTCCTCTATTCTGTACCATTGATCTACCAGTCTATTTTGGTGCCACTACCATGATGTTTTTGTTACTATTGCTCTGTAGTATAGTTTAAGGTCTGTTATAGTGATGCCACCTGCTTCATTCTTCCTACTAAGGATTGCTTTAGCTATTCTGGATCTCTTAATTTTCCAGATGAATTTCATGACTGCTTTTCTATTTCTATGAGGAATGTCATTGGGATTCTGATCTGAATTGCATTAAATCTGTATAGTGCTTTTGGTAGTATGTCCATTTTGGTAATATTAATTCTGCCTATCCAAGAGCAAGGTAGATATTTCTATTTTCTAAGGTCTTCTTCGATTTCTTTCTTTAGGCCAACATCATTCTAAATGGAGTAAAATTGAAAGCATTCCCTCTAAAAACTGGAACAAGACAAGGATGCCTTCTTTCACCACTTCTATTTAATATAGTTCTTGAAACACTGGCCAGAGCAATCAGACAGATGAAAGAAATTAAAGGGATACACATAGGAAAAGAAGAACTCAAATTGGCACTATTTGCTGATGATATGATTCTATATCTAGGAGACCATAAAACCTCCACCAAAAAACTTCTAGAACTAGTAAATTAATTCAACAAAGTAGAGAATATAAAATCAACACCCATAAATCAAATGCATTTCTGTATATCAGTGACAAATCCTCTGAAAGGGAAATGAGGAAAACTACCCCATTTACAATAGCCTCAAAAAAAAAAAAATACTTGGGAATCAATTTAATGAAAGAGGTAAAAGATCTATATAATGAAAATCAATACTAAGATTTGGGGTAATTTGTTAGATGCAATCAATACCTATTACAAATTTATATGCATTATTTTTCTTTCTGTCTCAAAGTTTGCTCAATCATATTTTGGGGATAAAGAGTGGTGTTGTTAATTAAGTTAAATTTGGCCTCCTAAGGATAAATAGATGGTTTGATTTCCAGGAGAGATTTTCATAATCAACCACAATAGATTACAACAGCCCCATTGTTTTCTGTGTGATGTGTGTAAATTTATTTCAGAGGTCTCAGTGAAATTCCCAATAATGTAAATAAAATAAGCAAGAAAAAGTGAAGTTTTTAGTATTTACTAGGTATAATGGCCAGGCAACTTTTCTTAAATGCATATACCTTAAAATATCAAGAACTTCCATATGTTTGGAATACATTATGTGGTTCATTCATTCCTTCACTCAATTTTCCATTAATTCATTTAGAGACTATCTTTTAAACCTCTATTATGACCAGGTAATATACTAAGAAATGGGGGTGCCAATTTGCTAATCCAAAATTTGCTAATCCAAATTTTAAGATCTAATAGGGTAGATGAACCAGTTGCAATTAGAATACAGAATGCTAATTTACAGAAACAGCAATTGACTCTGGGTATTGATAGAACACAGGAGGGGCAAAGGAGGATAAGAGAATGTTTCTTTTAGGAAATTATGCCTGATTTCAGAGGAAAAATAGAATTTAGTCAAATAAAAGAAAGCATGAAGAAAGTATTTCAAGAAGAGAACTGTGCATCAAGGCACAGAGTAGAAATAGGGTTTAGAACTTTGGAGCACTTCAAGTTGTTTATTGTGGCTGTATGGTGGTGTGGCAGTAAGAAGTAAAGTGGGGGGACCTGCGGGGGGAACCTTCAAAGGATTTGTGAACAAACTTAAGAATTCAGATGTACCAATTTCTTCCCAGCAGACTAGTTACATTAGAATCACTTGGCAAATGAAAATTATAGATTGCCGTGTCCCAGTAGGGACCATGAAATCTGAATCTGGGGAATGGAAAGCAAACATTCCAAAAAGCTTTATCTTAGTCAGTGTTTGTAAACTTTGTATTAAAAAAAATGGGAAAAACCAATTGTAACAGACCATCACTGGTATTTCCAAACAAAATACAGACAAAAAAAATTGTGAATTCATTGAAATTTAAATCTAATAACATTATTTTAAAATGAGGACTGATGCTTGCTGAACTAAGTTACTGCTTCCATATTGAGTATGACTACCAGCTGGTGCAGTGCTAGATCTTCAGAATTTAGCATGTTGATGCAACTGTGTATCATGTGGTGACTCAGCTCATCCACTAGTTTTTCTCCTTGAACTGCTATGAATTCTTATTTATACAGCCCACTTTGATGTCATTTGATCTTTACTTAAGATTTTGGGGGTACTAAGTCCATGTACTCACTGGGATTAATTTCATTTACACGTGGCTAAAAATACAAACAACTACTTTAAAAGCATATATATTTGTTACCCTCTCATAAAAGTCTGTGAAGGTGACACTAGTTTGGTATAGAGTCTAAACAGTGTGAGTACCTCAGATTTACTGTACAATATCTGTTTGTTCTGCCTAAATGGACCTAAATTGCCCCAGTAGGAAGGCTACTTCAGCACCAGGAAGGAAGCTATCTATATTCCACAATAGAGAAAAGGGAAGAGAGAAAACATACTTTCTCTTTTTAAAGATACTCCCCAGAAGTTGCACATGTTCCCTTTAGTTATATCCCATGTTCACATCTAGCTGCAAGGGATGCTGGATAATGTAGCTTTCATTAGAGACAACTTACAGTTTATTACTGAGAAAAAGGGGGCAATATATTATTGACAAATTATTTCATTCTTTTCTTTTACACAGTATTAAATTTAATAATGTTTTCATGCATGTTTTCATAAACATGAAAATAAACAAGGACTATGAAAAAGATGGTGAGTGAGATTATTTAGGATACACCAGCTGTAATTGTCTTAGATAATCAGAAAAGTGAAAATAAAAATGGGAAAAATTATTTAATCAAGGGACCTTGGCATGAGTAAAAGTGCTAAAGTGAGTCTAAAACACAGCCAGATTTAAAAATCTATGCTTAGTAATGCAGAACCATTAAAGAATTTTAAACCAAGTTTATGTTAAGAATAATATTAATTCTCAAAGTGAGAGGAGTTTACTTGGAAGTTTCACTTTTTTTGTTCTACAGTATAAATCTTACTTTTGAAATATAAACAGGAGAAAGTAAACTTTTATAAGATCTTTGTGGAACTGAGCAGAAGATAAAGAAGAAAACATTTTAAAAGACATGGGTTAAAGAGTCTGACAATCAATCTTTAGAAAGACCATACAAGACAATAAAACTGTGTTTTAAGATGAAACTAGTAGTGTAGAGTTCAATAAAGATATTATTGCAGATATGTAAAGAAAGAAGTAAATTTAGGAACTAAGCTAGGTTGCAAAAGTGTACCTTCAGTGGAAGAATGAATCTGCTATATTTATATTTTAAGACTTAGACTTGGATATGGATGGCCTTGCTATTTATCAAGTCATTGAATATAGGAGGAGCTACAGGTATCATTTGCTTTTTCATTCATTCATTTGCCAACTTACCAAATGTTTTGTTTTGTTCTGTTTTTTTTAGTTTAAGCTGTCACACATTGTTCCATATACTGAGAATATTGTGTAAGCAAAATAAATCTGATCCCTGCCCTACTGGTTCTAACACTTTAGTAATAGAGAAAAATGCATGAGCAAATAAATATTAGGTTATAAATGTGGCAAACTGGATTATCAATTGTGTCAAAAGAATAAAGAAAGAAGCCAGAGTGCTAAGTAAGAAACTATAAGGAGATTTATATGTAACAGTTTGTTGGAGGAAATTATTTTCATTTTAGACATTTTTTTTAATAATTATGAGATATTTCCTTTCAAAAGCCATAATACATTGTGTGCAAACAATGGAACTTGGAGAAGTTGGCATCATAGTTAAGATTTGGGAGTCATCAGCATATTTGGGCTAGTTACACTCATGGCTCCCCTTTACAGTATCAAGAGAAAATGTGAACAGCCATCAAATTGTCATTTGTTTCAAACAGAGTGCCTATTGAGGTAGATTTTCAAAACATCTACAATGATTAATTTTATCCTGAGAATCTGTTAAATTTTTATATCACTATGGGATTTTAAAATAATTTCAAATAATTATCATTAAATCATAATATTAATAAGCACAAAAATTGTTACTAATGAAGTACAATGTGTTTTCAGAAGTTCCATTTGGTAAGTGTGTGAGACTGAAAGGCTTAATGCCTAAAAGGGTATTGTGTGTTATCATGGCTGCCTGGTTTCAAAGTAGGCTGTAATGCTTACTATGGGACCTCAGGTTGGTTACTTCAAATCTTCATAGTTTGTTTTTCTGTGAAATTGTGATCAAACTTGTACATGTGAAATGAGGGGGGAAATGAGAAAATGCAGGCAAAGCCCATGAAACAGTAAGTGCTCAAGGAAAAAAAAATGGCAGCTCTTCTGAATGGTATTCTTATTCTTCTTGCTATGAGAATCAGTAGTGGTGGCAGTTAATGCTTGCTCTGTGAGAACTTTCTGATAAACAATGTTTTTTGGTTAGGATAGGAGGTATCCCTCAAAAGCTCCTGTGTACACGCAAGAATATTCAGAGGTGAAATGATCGGATTCTGAGAACTGGAACCTAATCAGTCCATTTTAGTTGAATGAACTGGGAGGTAATTGTAGGCAAGTGGGGCATGGCTGGAGGAGGTGGGTCATTGGGTGCATGCCCTGGAAGGGTTCATCTTCCTTGCAGCCTCTTCCCTTTCTGCTCTCTGTGCCTTGCTGCCGAGAAAAGAGCAGCGCTCTTCCACCATTCCCATCTGCCATGATGTTCTGTTTCACTTGGGCCCAGAGCAATGGACTCTGCCAACAAGGACTGAACCTCTGGAACCATGAGCCCAAATGAACTTTTCCTCTCCTAAATTGTTCTTATCAGGTATTTTGGTCACACTGATGCAAAGCTGACTAACACACTGTGAGACATTTTGAGTTATAAAATTATCAATATTCTGATATTTTATGATTAATGCTGCTTTGTGTTTGTGTGTGTACTAAGGATCAAACCTTGCCTCATACAAACTGGGCAAATGCTCTACCACTGAGCTACGTCTCCAGCCCAATATTGCTATTTTTCATGTGACCACAAAAAAGAGATTTGTTTCTTTTCTGTGTTCGAGATGGGAACTTAAGAAAAAGAAAAGGGAAATGTAGAGCTGGGTGGCACACACCTGTCAGGATCTCAAGTTTGAGGTCAGCCTCAGCGACATAGCCAAACCCTGTCTCAAAATAAAATAAAAAGGGTTTGGAATATAGTACAGTGCTAGAGCACATGCCTTTCATGAGCAAAATTCCTGGGTCCAGGCTCCAGCACTGTGGGGAAAAAAAAGAATATGGAAACACCAACAAATATGTCAAGCAATTGAATATATACAGGATGAAAACTTAAAATTTTAGGATTCTTCAAGATCCCCATTTTCTCCTGGGACCTCCAATGTTTGTTATCACTAAGACATATCATTTTCTACTTTAAATAAATAAGGTTATTTTTTATTGAAATATCACATTATTTTAAATATAAAACGTATTATTAATTTATCTTAATTACTTGAGCTCAGAGTGGGTAAGCTGAAGAGGTACCAGACAACTTTAATTTATATTTATCTTTACCTCTTTATTCTGTTTATACATTTTTAACCTGAGGGGGTAGAACTTTCATCATTTAAAAATAGTTCATTAAAATTTTAACAAAAAGTAAACAAAAATATTTTAAGCTACACCAGAAAGTTGTGAAGCAAAAAAAAAAAAAAAATAGAT
>NW_026000005.1:3001598-3021705 GCF_001458135.2 Marmota marmota marmota
AAAAAAAAAAAAAAAATAGATTGCACTAGCTAATTTATAACCTTAGTAGAATCCTGGAAATGTTCTCTGATAAAAAATACAGGAGCATGCTCCTCCCTCATTTTTATCTGGCCTATTGTTAATAATATTTGGATGTGCTAACACACCTAAGTCTGTAGACCATTTCATTTAAAAGTAGGTTGGCCTCTTCCCCTATATTCTCACCAACACTTATTGCTATTTGTATTCTTTATAACTGCCATCCTAACTGGTATGAGATAAAATCTTAGAGTAGTTTTGATTTGCATTTCTCTAGTTACTAGAGATGTTGAACATTTTTTCAAAGATTTGTTTATCAATTGTATTTCTTCTTCTAAGAATTGTCTGTTCAGCTTCTTAGCCCATTTATTGATTGGGTTGTTTGTTTGTTTTGGGGGAGGAGTGTTAAGTTTTTTGATTTCTTTATATATCCTGGAGATTAGTGCTCTGACATGTGTGGCAAAAATTTTCTCCCAAAATGTAGGCTCTCATGTGGATGGAGTTGGAGAATATCATGCCAAGCAAAGTAAGCCAATCCCAAAACAATCAAAGGCCAAATGTTCTCTCTGATAAGTGGATGCTGATCCATATTGAGGGTGGGGAAGATGGGGAAAATGGAGGAACTGTGATTGGGCAAAGGGGAGAGGGTGAAGGGGAGGGGGCATCGGGGCAGCAAAGATGGTGGGATGAAATGGACATCATTACCCTGGGTACATGTGTGACTGCATATATGGTGTGACACTACATTGTGTACAACCAGATAAATGAAAAGTTGTGCTGTAATTGTGTACATTCTGCTATCATATATACCTAATTAGAATAATAAATAAATAAATAAATAATTTTTAAAAAATAGGCTGGTGTCATGAACAGTAATTAGGGCTGGATGACTGATCAGAACCACAGTCTTTCAATGTCTTACTTGAATAGCTCTTTTGTCTGGAACTTCTGGAACTTCTTGCCATCCATAAGTACAGGAATGTCTGAATTTACTATAAGATACACTCGCTTAAGACTGGGGCCAAGCATTAATTTAACTTTTGTTATGATATAGATGATAAATGATTTAAATAGCACTTTAAAGTTTTACAATATTTTAAAATCTATTATCTTATTCTTCTAAATCACTTTGTGCAATAGGCAAAGATAGGTAAGATTGCATCTCTAAGTCCAATTTCTAACAGTGTGTTCTGTCTTTTTATAAAATGTGTTGTGTTAGTTATACAAAGCCAGGCTTCAGAGTTAATAATCTACTTTCCAGCTACATAACAAGGACATGATTATTAGTAAGATAAAAATATTTTATTGATTTCAGTGCCATCTAAATAGTATAGATATTAATCATTTTTACAGGTGTTACCAATATCTTCTATCTGTAAGTGGGTTACCTATTCCATTTTTGTGGAATTGTTTTGTTTTGGTTTGGTTTGATTTGGTTTGTTTTTGGTAGTGCTGGGGGTTGAGCTACATGCCCAGTACTTTTGATTTTATTTTAAAATAGGGTCTTGCTAAGCTGCTGAGGGTCATGATAAGTTGCAGAGGCAGTTCTCAAACTTGGAATCCTCCTGCCTCTGGCATGAGCCAGTGCACACAGTTTGGTAAGTATCTTTTGATCAAAGAAGTTTCTCATGTTAACTGATTTTCAACAAATACTTAAGGTTTTTTTCACACTATGTCTTTAATCCACTCAAAGATTAATTTTGTACATTAGTTGAAGAGCAATCAAACTTTTCTTTCCCATATGAAATATCAAAGTTGCCAACTGCTACAATGTAGCACAGGCATCTGTTTAGCTGTTGTCCTTAGGGCCTATACCTATTTACTGAGTGGAATCTGGATCTACTTACCTTTTCCCCCATCTGAACAGGTAGCTTGTTCATCTTCGTTTATATCAAATAGTATTTTTCTATCCCTGTGCTTCACCTGGCCTTAATATAGCTCTTAGTCTTGATATTTGGTAGAGTGTGTTTTCCTCAACTTGTTCATCTTCAAAATTGTCTTGGCTACTTCCAGACTTTTGCTTTTTCAGACATATTTTAGAGTCGGTTTCTCAAGTTTCACACCAGGATTAAAGTAAGGATTTTAATTGGAATCGCAAAGAATTTATAGGATCATTTGAAGTGAACTGGTATTTCACACTGTTGAATCTATAATCCATAAATATGGTAATCCATTGCATTTATTTAGATCTTAGTTGTTATTTCTTTTAATATCTTCCATAATCTTGCACATATTTTGTTAAATTTATATGTAATGTATTGCAACTGTAAGTAAATTATTTTTAATAATTTTTAAAATTATTTCCTACTGACCCATAGAAGTCCAACCCTTTTTGTTGAGTTTTCTCACTAACTCTAATAATTTGGTTAAATGCTAATAATGTGAACCAATACTTACATGATGTTCATGTATTTGCACATATAAATTCAATCTCCATAACAATCCAATGATGATGATGTGGATACTATTATCATTCTTAATTTACACATGTGAAAACTGAGGCATATGGAGTTTTAAAAACTTTCCCAAAGTCCAACAGAAAGTAAGTGGCAGAGTCAATATTTGAAGCTGTGCTAATTGGCTCCACAGTCTGTGCTGTCAATCATTAGGTTATCATTGAGTAGTTTTGCCATTTTATGTTGATAATTATCTGTAAATAATGACAATGTTATTTGTCCTTTTCTTATCCTTACACCTTGTATTCATTTTTCTTATGCTGCTATAATTTCCAACTCAATACTGAACACAAGCTATAATACTATGTCACCATGTCCTGTTCCTGATTTTAAAGGGATCAAGTTTTTACTGGCAATTACTATTTTCACCATTGTACAGATACAGGAAGCAGTCTGTACCTGAGAGTCGAAATAAACAGGCTCAATATCACACAACTCAAGTTTTAGAGCTGTAGTTTTCCTTCAGGTCTATTGATTCTAACCACTCTATTTCCAGCGTGCCTTTGCTGCAGGCATAAGTGTGTCTGTCTACAAAACCAAAAACTAAAATAATTCATATTTCTTTAGAATTGCTTTTTATACTTTCAAAAAAAGTAGTTGATTCACTCCTAAAATTAAAAATTCACACAGACCCCAATAAGTAGACCAGATAAAAGTAATTGCTCTGGTTGAATATGGGATGGGTGACCCAGGGCTGGGTCTCTTCTATCCTTTTCACCTGTTCTGGTACCCACCTTGAGGTACCTAGGAATCCCACAGTACCTAGAACTGAATCATAAACCATTAATTTTGTCTTTCTTTCTTTCTCTAGACACATAAGAAGGTGTTTGTTTCATTTACTAGAAACTAACACAAACACTCCCTTTACCCAAGTTCTTCCTCAGCATTTTGCTGTGCTTTAGGTCAGAGTCACTCAGATCCTGTTTACTGCACCTCAGTGGCAATGGCCTAGACAGGACACCAGGGTCAGCCCCACTGTTGGGTTTTACTATTTGTTTTGTATTGTTTTTTTCCCTACAGTACACCTGATCCTCCAGTTGTCTGATAGCAATTCAGTGGAAGGGAAGAAGAGGCCCTCAAAGCTCTCTTAAATTACATTTTTATATGCCTCAGCGACAGCTGATCTCAGAAATAAGCTGCTAGTTGGGGGGGGGGGGTGGTGCCTGAGCATCTGTTGAGAGATTCTCAGTTGGCTGTTCTGCACCAGAAGTCTGAGTGTCACTTCTGTACCAGAATTTTCAGAGAATGTTTCAAAATGAATGTGGAATGTTCACGCATAGTTTATAATTTTCTGCCTAGGAGAAGGCTTTCTGTAAGATACTGTTATATAGTAACATATAGGTTACTATATTCATCAAAACCATTTAATTGTATTATAACCCTTCTTTCTTGATATTCTAAGCATGACCTTCTAAAATCTAGAGATCAAAGAACATATCACCACTTTAATGGGAAACTCAGGTTTCTTACAAAGAAATCTTCCTACTTAAACTTAAATATAACAGCTATATAATGTGTATATAAAGTAAATATATGTGGTAGACTGAATAATGGCCCCTAAACATATCTAGGTCCTAAATACTGGAATGCACAAATATTACTTATGTGTCAAAAGAGATCTTGGAAGATGTGATTGGATTATCTATCTTGGAATGAGAGCATTGTCTTAAATTATCTTTGGTGGGCCCTAAATATTATTATAAATATCCTTATAAGTGGAAGATTTGACTCAGTAGAGAGAAGCCCATGAGACCATGTCAGCAGAGAGAGAGATTTGAAGATGCTGTGGTGTTGGCTTTGAAGGCAAAGCAGAAGCCACAGGCCAAGGAGCCCCAGGACTGCAGCTCAGGAAGCGGGAAAAGGCAAAGGAACAGGTCTTGCCCAGGGCTCTGGAGAGGGGATCGCTCTGCCACACCTTGATTTCATCTCTGAGAATCAATTTCAGACCTTTGACCAGCACAACTGTGAGAAAATAAATGACTGTTGTTTTAAGATACAAATTTGGTGGTGATTTGTTACAGCAACTACACGAAACTAATACAACATGTTTCAGGAACATGGCAAAAAAAAAAAAAAATAAGAGGAATTTAAAAGTCACAGGAAAAGCAATTATAAAATAAATTATCAGCATGTAAATTTCCAAAACTCTGAAAATTCTGGACTAAGGGTTTATAATCTGAAGATTTTTTTTTATTGTTGTACTAATTTTCCTCTTTTTTTGGAGACTCTAAAATCAATACTCTGAAAGCAACAAAGTATGCCCAGTGTAGGGGTTCCCAAATGCTTGATCCAGGGCATGGTACTGGTATTGGATTTTTTAAAAAATCAGTTCTTGGATGAAGTGAGAAAAAATAAAGACAATGTAATAAGTTTTCTCAAAATTAAATTTATGTAATTATTTCCTTTTGTATGTTATATATTACTGTTCCCTTATAAAAAACATATTATGCAGTTTAAAAAAAATAATTTCAAGCAGTAAATTTGGAATAAGGCAGCAAAATTAAAAACTAACGATTGGCCCCAATTTTTTTTTTAAATTCTACTATTCTATTAAATTCTTATGCTTAGTAACCATTCACTTAAAGCAATCAATCACAAAAATTGTTCTACCTTATTAACTATGTTAGGTTCTTATTATTGATGTATCAAATTACTATAAGTTTAAGGCAACAATTTATTATTTTCTTTTTCAGTAGATTGAAGTCTGAGGTGGGTCTCCTGGAAGGAGAAGGCTCCCTTCTGGAGAATCAGGGAGAAATTTTTTCCTTGATTTTTTCAGCTTCTGGAGGACTCTGCATTCTTTGGTTTGTAGCCCCTTCCTCCATCTTCAAACCCAGCCACAGCAAACTGAGTCCTTCTGATTCCTCATCTCCTTCTCTGCCCCCATTCTTCAGCCTCACTCTTTCACTTTTAATGATCCCTATGATTAACTGAGTCCACTTTGATAATCTCCCTGTTTCAAGATCAGCTGATTGATTAGCTGCCTTAATTCCATCTACAACCTTGATTTCCTTTCACCATTTTTTCATAAATTTCAGGGATTAGAACAGACATCTATCTATTTATGGGAAAAGGTACATTATTCTATGTACTACTACATTAACAAACCTAGCTTTAATAGCAACTGGGACAAAAGTATTAGAGTTAATGTGCCTTAGTTTTTATTATTTCCTTACTATGAGGGGGCTGGGGTTGTAGCTTAGTGGTAGAGCACTTGCCTAGCATGTGTGAGGCACTGGGTTCGATCCTCAGCACTATATATATTTCCTTAGAATGAATTATGGGCATTGGAATTGCGGAGCCAACATGTTTGCTTACTATAAAGGTTTTGAAATATATTGTTAAATTTACAAAAACCACGTAGCATATTTATTAAGTGTCTATTCAAATATTACTCCTCTTTAGCCTTCCTTATTCCCTGAGGCAAAATGAAAACATTTAAGTACTATGCACTCTGTTAAGAGCTGATCATACGATGAGGAGCCAACAAAATTCCTGCCTTTTGATGAACTTATAGACTGGTTAACAAGACAGACATTAATTAGAAAACTATACACAAATATGTTGTGACAAACTAACTTACATGATCCTTCTTCTCCACATCCCTTGAACTTTATATCTAATTCCATTGTGACAATACCTTTAAATTTAATTGCTTGTTGTATTTTTTCTTCTTGTTAGTTACTTAAGGTCAGGGACAAACATTTGTGACTACAGTGTCTAAGTGGGATCATGGTTTCTGTAATCAGACAATCTTTACTTACATCCTGGCTCCACACTTATTATGTATCTTTTGATAATTTTTGATCTCTTGTGTTGCAGTTTCTTGATCTATAAAATGAATGGGAATAGTTATAATATTTACCCTGTAGGGCTGCATGAGGATTAAATCTTAGGACAAGTACAGAACTGAGAATAGTGCTTGGTATATGGTAAGTACTCAAGAACTACTAGCTATAATCATCTTTCCAAATCTAGTATAGTCTAAAACATTTGTAATGTCTAACACCTAGTTTAATAGATAAATGCGTTTAACTATATTAATAATTCTGAGTTCTTAATAGTCAATAACTTGAAAAATTACTAGTCTTAAAAATTAGTATGTGCTTTTTCCATATGACATGAAGTTGAAAATTTGATTCTAAAATACATCATTATTTTGCCTCTAAGAAAAATTGTTGTCAGCTAAACAGTGGCATAAATTATAATATCAAGTTAAAGAGTTAATTCAAAGATGCAACATTAGTTCATGTGACACTATCAAAGAAAAATCACTACCAATTAAACTATGATCATATTCTTTGTTATTTAGAATTTTTATTTTATACTTATTGAAATAATTTTCTTAAACTTATTTGGGCTTGGATTTTAGTCATACATCACAATATAAAGAGCAATGGACAAGTTCATGCAGTTTCAGCCAATGACAACTGCACCACAAATGCTGCCTGGCTAAGAGTGATTGTAAACATCATTTGTTGGTTGGTACATTTTGATTTTAGAGATGATAAAATGTACATGTTAGAATTAATAAAATCACACATATATTTACATATTACATATAATAGGGAGACACTTAGAATATGAAGATTCCTGATTCCCACACTTCCACAGTAGCTGGGGTAGTCTGTGATGGGAGATGATTTCAGCTTTACTGAGATATGTGTACATGTTGTCTGACTGGAGCACAGGACATGGTTCTGCAGTGAGTGGATAAACCCAATGAGTTAAGCATTCAATTCTCATAGCTATGAGTGTATCCATGCAGAAACTCACATTCTTCTTGCCGATTTATGCCTAAATATAAGAATATGCAAGATTTCCTGTAGCCCTTCTAAATGACAAAAGTCTATTATTGGGTAGCTATACACAAACAAGTAAAACTATTCAATTTAAAATGGAAAACATTTACTCAAGGCTCACTAGGTGACAGATGCTATCATAAGGGCTTTATCAACATTTCCTCATTTAATTTCCCACAATTAATAACTTTACATAAAAGATATAACTATATCGGTGCCCCTTTTATAGATGACAAAAGTGAGTCCCTGGACTACGTAAGTGATGTGCTTTAGGAAACGTGGATACGAAGGGCTGTGCTAGGTTTCGAGCCCTCATTTGTTTGAGTCTAATTACTACACTACATTGTTTATTATTAATTGCATACATTATATCTAAGCAAATAAATACTGATTTCAATTTATTAACATTAAGTTAGAGGGAATTTTTCTCTTTGTTCTATAATTCATCTTTCTTACTGGATAATTCTTATAAGACACCTCAGGAAAACATACTTTATGAAATGAACATAATTTAAGGAGTAATAATACAAAATGTAGATTTAATTTTTCCCTAAACTTAATTGCTTAAAATCAACTTCCCAAGGACACTTGCCATCTCCAACTACCATTTAAAAATTAAGTATTTTATATCATGACTAAACAGCAATAAGCATTGTATATATACAGATATAGATAAAAATATTGCACGTGTGTGAATATAAATATACGTATATCATTGAAAAAGAACATCATGAACTAAAAATAGTTTTTGAAAGAACTCCACAAGTAAAATAGTTATTGTAGATTAAAACATTGGGCAACTTACTCACTAGTGTATATAAGTTTTAATAAATACATAGCTCTATCATCTGAAAACATACTCTCATAGATGTAACTAAAGTCATGTTTTTTGAAATCAACAAGAAAAAATAGCTTAATAATCTCTTTCCACATACGCTTGATTTGAACAATCACTAACATTCATTTTTTAATTTAGCAAATAGACATTTTTTTACCATGATTGATTCTTAGCATCCCTACCACTGAGATGAAGAAGTGGATCTCAAAGTTGACCATCTATTGGAATTACTGAGAAGCTTTCAAAAAATACACTAATGGCTGGGTCTCACCTCAGAGTTTGATTTAATTGATCTCGAGTATGGCCTATGCATCAGGATTTTTAAAAGTTCCCCAACCATTCCAAGATGATGATCATGTGCAGCCAAAGTTGACAACCACTAATATAAAGAGTTAGATAATAGAAAACACATCTGTGAGTTTGAGAAAGAAGGCTGACTCAAATAGCTTTTGAATTAGCTACAGATTTTAATGTATATGTTATATCTGTTCTTCTAACACCATAGATAATGGAGACTTAGTTATGCTGCCAAATATATTAGGCATTTCATGGACCAAAAAATAAAGCCAAATCATTATCTCATTATAACTCTGTTCCTAAATTATCTTATTTGTTTATGGAATTCTGTAACGAATTTATGTTTGGATCATTGCACCAGAAAATCCCATAGTACTACTGACTTGGGGGAGGGGATTGGGAGTGTGCAGTAATAAGGTTTGAAATTTATAACTTGCCATCTTAGGCAGTAATCCTAGCCAAGTTTCTCAAAAGACAATTTGACACACTAATAAAACTTCTGCCAAAATAATCTTTTGCAGAGCCAAAATAACTTTAGGTATGATAAAATGGCCTCAATACATGAACTTATGAAACAAACAGGCTATCTGTAGTTCTGATGTTGCTGTTTGCTTGAAAAGTATACATGGGAGAAAGCAATATTTTTTATAGCAAGTGGTAGAAATGCAGACAGGCTTCCAAATGATGAACATTTCTATTCATATAGGTTTTATAACTTTTAAATTCTTCACAATAAAATTCTTTATTTGGTTTCTACAGTGTTTTAAAGAAGTCACTTCACTTTTTGGTAGTGTTGTTTATTTTTCTTCTTCTTCTTCTTCTTCTTCTTTTTTTTTTTTTTCAATGCTGGGGAATCAATCCCAGGGCCTCATGTATGCTAGATAAGTGCTCTACCACAGAGCCACATCACCAGCCTGATAATACTCTTTTCTTAAATAAATGTTTTTATAGCTCAAGCAGTGTGCTAATAAGGTACTTTGAGAGAGAATTCGTGATTGGTTGATGAGAAGCGATCATCATGCTGTCAGGAAATATAAGGTAAGCAACTATGATGTTTATATCTGGCATTATTGCTGTTTCTAATTAGCATATTTACCTCTGCTTCAGATTCTACAACATTATCCTTCAATACTCCACTTTACATATCTCCTTAATGTTATGTCCTCTAAATAGACAATTGGCAACCACAATAGTAAACACTGCATAAGAGGAAAATATGACCTCTTAAGAGGAAAGAGTCATCTACTGGGACTAGATGTGAGCAAATGAATATTCATTCAAATAAACATCTGTTACTTCCACAAGCCACTGCAGTAAATCAGTTTAAAGAAGCTGTACAGAGATGAATATCATATCACCTTCCCTCACCCCAAATCAATCTCTTATAATGGGATCCCTTTGTTTGGATTTTATATAACACATACTACATTAAAATACGCTGTAGTTACTTAGCTCAGGCAACACAGAGCCTGTGCATCTGTTCCTGATATCATTCCCTGGTGACTGTTTTTAGTTATTTGATATTTGCAACACACAACCGAGGTGAGTTTATCAACTTTTGTGGTTGTTAATGCTGCAATGGTGATCTTCATTTGCAGTGTCTTTAGTAAGCAGGTGCATGTTCTTGTAGCAAATCCACTACCTGTGCACACACATATACATGTATGTATGTGCAAACAAATATACAAACCTTGCTTTACTCAGATTGAGATATTAATTCAAACCTTATTTATACCAGACTAGGCACAGATTTCCAGGTGATGCTTGGAATTTTCCCCAGACAACAACTTTAAATGACTATTATTTTTATATATTCACATAGTTAATGCACAAATATAATTTATTAGTATTTTTTAATATTTTATATTCTTTACAGAAACTAAGACATTTCATAATTCTATAAACTATTCTTCAACCTACATTAGGCACACATAAACTTTTTGTTCCCATTATAAAGTGAAGAGTCTAATCAATGTTAAAATGTTCCTAAATTCTAATTTGGGGATTTTTAAAATATAAACCAATATGTTAAATTTCAATAAGAAACACTTGTTATTTAATATTTAACCATTTCTTCCAGTCCTGAAATGCCAGGGTACCACAATGTACTTTTCATCATCTTTCACTTTTTAAGAGTGATTCCCCTTTGGAAGACTTTTTATTCTGTTAAGAGCTACTGACTTGTTCCACACTAATAAGGAACAATTTTGAAATAACTTCAGCTGTTTTCTTTTAATGGAAGTGGAAAGATAGAGAGTAGGATGTTATATACATTTGATTTAACAAATACAATACTTTAAAATTTAGGTCAACATTGTAACAGGCTAAAAGGGATAGTAGACAGAAGGGAAAAGAAATGGCATAAAGACAGAATGAACTAGACAGAGATTGGTAGAAGAAAAAATGCCCAGAAGGATCATAGTCATTTGTAATTTTTACTGAGGTTCTTACTTTTCTCTTCTTATTGGAAGTCTCTGTTAACCCCCAAATCCAAAGACTATCCAAAAGCAATACCCTGGCCTCTAGAAACCACAGCACTTATTCATTCTTCACTGGCTGTCAACATCTCCAGCCTCTCCCAGAGGTCCCAATCTTTTCCTTGTCAACTATGCAGCCAATGCTGCTATTAGTTCCTTCTCCTCCTTCCTGACCCCTCACTTGGAATGCCACTTCTTTCTTCAGAGGTGGCACAGCATAACAGCCAAGAGCAAGGGTTCTAAGGAGAAAGTCCATTATTTACTAGTCCAGCAACCTTAGGCATGTTGCTTTCTCTCTGTCTCAGTTTCCTCCTCTATAACATGAATATGTAACAACATTATAATTTGAGAGCATTACGTGAGTCAATGTATATAAAATAGAGAATAAAAGTGTTACAGAAGTGTTTGGTAAATTTATTCAACAAATATTTATTGAATTCCAGCAGAGTGTGAGGCACTGGTGATGGGATTGTGATGGCAGGGAGTGGGTGAGAGAGCCCAACATCTGACGTAGCTCAGCTGGAAGGTTGATTTCTGAATTCTAATCTCCTTTAAAAATAAGGATAGCTTACCACAATTCGAAAAATAATTCAACTGCTGCTTTTTAACCATATAATTATCCTAAGATAGAACTGTTTTCCGTCTACTCAACCAGTGCTTACTTCTTCAGAGCCTGCTCTGTGTGTGTGTGTGTGTGCTCGCGCGCGCACATACGCGTGTGTGCACGTATATGTGTGTTTGAGAAGACATGTCACCTATGTTCAAAAGTAGTTTTTTCTCTTTTGGATAGATACTCAATTTGTTTATTGAATAAGCATGTAAATCTACCTTTTACATCTTCTGGCCTTCCCCCTAATGTATTTAAGATCAGTAAAAAACAATTCTAAGGGGCTGCTTATTATATAAAGAATGGGTAAATGAAATTCTGCCTTTCTTCTTTTTTTTTTTTAAGGTGGGAAGCCTATGTTTTGGGATTATGAGGGCCTCCCTCTTTAGCTATTCTCCCTCTTTAGCTGTTCAGAGGAGAGATGATGTATATCTTGTTGGGCATGTATCCCTTTAGCAGCATGCATTGCACCTTAAAAGGGATTTGTTAGGTTTTTAAATGAACAAACAAAGTGTTAGATATGTGAATAATTATATTTCTTAAATCAATTGTGTGTATGTGCATGTGTGTGTAAGCAAGAAACGGCCATAATGTAAGTCACAGATTTTTTAAAAATATTTTTTAAGGACAAGAAAAAAAGTCAAGTTTAGAATTAATCAGATTAGGAAGTAGAAATCTTGCCTGATATAAACAACCTTATTAAAAATGAATAATGATATCAATTATTTTCTTTACAAAATTCTAAACAACTAGAATTACCGGTATACATTTTCCCATTTAAATTGATAGCTAGTTTGGACAGAGATATGTTCAATAACCAAAATAACAGAGGGAAAGGGGATGGCTGATTATGGTATCATTTATAGAAGAAAGACATTCAAAACTGTAAATCCAAGCTGAATTTTAATAGTTAGGCGACTCTTGTGGACACATATGATCTTATATCATTGCTGGCATAAGTCTGGCCTTTAAGCACTATTAGTGTTTAAAAAAAAGTAAAAAAAAAAAAAAAAAGAAAAGAAAAAGAAAAAAAAAAGCCTACCAACCATGTTACTCAGTTTAGTTTGTTCATTAGTGTACATTTAAACAAGAACATAAATTGTTTATGTTCAATAAAATAAACATAAAATCCCAATTTTAGAATTGGAAAGGCCCTCCTACTCCTTCATTTTCTGATGAAAGAAGACTGAAGCATCATAACTAGAACTAGAAGCCAAGACGACAGTGGAGAAAGTTGGTTCAAATAAGTAATGGTTTTATTCTCCATCAATACTTTTAAATTCTTCTTCTGATGAGTCTGAGATAGATTGGAGTTAACTGATTTTAATCTTAACTGCCAGCATTTAGCTTATAGATCATATAACTTGGTCTCATCTGTGCAGACATTTTATTAAGTAGGTTACGAAACTTTTGTTGCCTCGTTGTAGATTTAGAAAAGAGCATAAGCTTGTGGTCCAATATTCCTTCTCTGAGCATGGTGTATTAGAAGTGTGGAGAGAAAATGTGGTCATTGTTCTCTTGACATTTATTTCAGAGATTAGGTTAATATACCAAACACCCTTAATTTATTCAAGTGTACAAACCTATTGTTCTTTAATTTCGCTAGATACTTTCAATTCCTGTATGCTTAGCCTTTAGTACCTTTCATGAAAATTGGTTCCATAAATATATTAGGCTGTGAGAAAAGACCATTTTTTTCTTCTTGTTGTTATTTGAAACCTTTCCTTCTATTAGCTTTCAATGTGAAGGTAACTCAGTCATCATCAGGAATTATTTACTAAATACTTTATGCCACGTACTGTCCTGAGTACAAAAATAAGATATGGACCCTTTCTTCATTCTAGTTAAAGGAGAAAAATATTAAAGAAATAATCACTCAAGTATTTACTTACAAATGGTGATAAATATAATCAAAAATAAATAAGGTATTATAAATAATTATAAAAGTATTACCAGATTTTACCACCATATCAGAAATGATCTGTCCACACTTTGGACAAGAGAGAGAAAAGACTGTAAAGAATTCCAAGAACTTTCTGACATCATTCAAATTTGACAATCTTTCCAGAAGCTGATGACTTGGGAGCCTGGACTGTATTATACCACAGTGGAGTTGACAGTATGGTGGAATGGCTTCCAAAATTCTGTCCAAAGTTCTGCTGGAGCTACTGTTAGAACTTCAGGGCAGTCTTTCAGTGTCTCAGAGCCTCAGTTTCCTTGGTTAAAATAGTCTAGTGCTTCAATATTCTTTTTTGGCTTACAAGTTTCAGAACTAAATAATCATTAGATGGTGAGCCCAAGTTGGATTTTTTTCCTTACCTGCAACTCACACACACTGAGTATATTCTTACTGAGAATTATTTATCACTTTTGTTTTAACCAACCTTGTGATGTTCACTTTCTCTGAGTTATTTTTGGATATTACAATTCAGGCAAATTAAGATCATATTCAAGTTGGCATTTTACTAGACAACCCTTTGAGAGCTTTTATAAATTATGATGCATCTCTAGAATGAACCTGAAAAAAGTAATCCTCTTGACAAAGACACATCACCATTTTAAAAGTATTTAGGTTTTTTTTTTGTTGTTGTTGTTCTTAGTTATAAAGACATTCACTGAAATATAAATTTGTTTATTTTGTCAAATTTAACTACTTTATTTGCAGCCCCAAATAAAACCACATTGCTCCTTATCGAGTATTTTCCAATGAGATAACCATTTGAGCAGTATAGAAGAGGTAGCCAAGATCACAAGTAAATGATTATTAGAATATTTATTTCAAATCTCTTTTATGTTTTTTCCCAGAAAATCATTGTATTTACAATTTTGCTTTCAGAAACAGAAGTGTACATTAACCCAATTTTACAAATGAGACCTTAAAGCAACTCAGAAAAATTTAAGTGACATTAAGTTAAAATATCATTTTAAAATGATGCATAACACCATTTGATAGTCTCATTAACCAAGTAGGACATGAGCTGATCTTACAGAAAAGAATTTACCAACAAAGAGGAATTGATGAAAAATGGTAGTTATGGTACTCATCATTTTATATTCATGTATCATATTCTATCAAGTGAATGAATCATAATTTACTAAAGCACAGCCTTTATGTTGGACAGTTTGAGCGGCTTACATTTTTATACAGTATAAATTATACTGAGATAAATATTGTCAAGCATACGGCATTTTAAAATATTTTGGATTATTTCCTTAGGATAGATTCCCAGAAGTAGAATTACTAGGTTAAAGGGTATAAACATTTTTATGACATTTGAAACCCAGTGCCAAATTGCTTTCCAAAAAGGTTATATCAATTTACAGTGCCACCAGCAATATAGGAAAGTGCCCTTCTCATAATAGTCTCACAGGTATTTGGCATTTGTAAATTTGTAAATCTTTCAATTTGTAAATTTTATGAGCAAAAATATTCTACCTCATTTTAATATATACTAATTAAAATTTAAGGCAAAGGTGAGTATTTTATATACAGTTTAATAACCTCAAATTCTAACATGTCCTTTAAGTATCTATGATGTTTTGATATTACCATAAGCCTATTTAGAACTACATGTGATATGTACTAATTATTTTTCATAGTATAAACCCTTTTCTCAAGTCTGTCATTTCAACTTGGTGCATTTATGTGTATAGGAAGGCATACTGAGGATTCAGTTTTTGTACCTGATCAGATACAGGCTTGTTTCTTTGATAATTTTTCTATTGCTTTATAGCGTAACATACCATAACTCTTCTCTATTTACATTAAGTCCTCAAATTATTCCAATTTTCCTATGAACTGATGTTTTAAAAACTTAACTCATCTGTAATTTATGTTGATATATGATAAAAGGTATAATTCTAAGTGATCTTTTCCCCACACTGGTAACTAGTTACCTCAATATCACTGATTGTATAACTTTATTTTTTCTGTGTTTTAGAGTAAATGTTACTTGTCATATATTAAATTATCTAATTCTTGGTTACTTATTTTCCAGAGCTTATTATTTTAGTTAATGTGGAATCTCCTCAACATTTTTTTTTTCAGGATTTAAAGAATGGTCTTCCCTATTTTTTTTTTCTTGCATCAACTTTAACATTTTGACAACTTCAAAATAGTTTGCTTGAAATTTCATCTTTTCTTTTAATTCATAAAAGAACTTAATTTTAAAAAATCCTGTTAGAACAAAACAGCATTTATTTTCACTAAATCTATACCTCTGCATTTATTCCTATTCCCCCCACCCCACTCTTTGTAAAAGTAGTACTTGTTCATTAAAGAAAACTAGAAAAATATTGAGATAGAAGAAAATAGGTTGTTCAGAGTCACTTTAAAATTGAAGTATATTCAATCTTTTGGAGTTTTTTTTTTTTCTTTTTAGTTTTTGTTTGTTTGTATTAAGGATTGAACCAAGAGGTACTTAACCACTGAGACACATCCCCAACCCCTTTTATTATATTCTTTTGAGACTCCTGCCTCAGCCTTCTGAGTCACTAGGATTATAGGCATGACCCACTGTGCCTGGGTTGGTGTATTTTCAGATACTTTTCCTTTGTTGGTGCAAAAATATAATGCATATTCATTGGACAAGATTTGTTGAATACTCACTTTGTGCTTCAGCCTTATTAGGTTCCAATTTCACAGCAAAAGAAAATAGACAAAATTCTGCCCTCATTAACATTTTATCATAGTCTGTTCTTTTAAATATTTATTTTTTAGTTATAGATGGACATAATACCTTTATTTTATTTTTGTGTGGTGCCGAGGATCGAACCCAGTGCCTCATGCAGGTTAAGAGAGCATTCTACCTCTGAGCCACAACCCCAGAAATTATCACTGAGTTAGTTGAAGTCAGAGCAAGGCTTTTGAATCTTTTCATCCCCAAAATATAGCCTCTGATTTGACATCCAGTGGGTTTTTCACCCAGGACACATGCAGGATCACTGAGATGTTATGCAGTGCATTGGACTCAGGGGGTCCAAAGACACTGGAACTAACAATGGCAGTTTTGGCTCTGTAAACTAAAGCTGGAACAAGAAATGCTTTCCTACTAAACTAATCCAGTTTTTAGGGGTAGAAAGAGAAACTTTATAGCCAGAGGATAGAAGGATACAAGCAATTTGAGAGCATCAGCAACAGCCAGAAAAAGAAGTAAGGGATAAAATTAAGGGGCACCGAGTAAAGTTATTGCATGGCAGGAAACAAACAAAACCCCTAAAATTAATAAAATAATGTTTTTATTGTTCATCTATTATGTGCAAAGTATATTGCTGGCCATGGTGGGTGAGTTTTGATCTGTAAGCCTCATCCCAGCTTACACAATCACTCAATGGAGAAAATTCCTTAGCAGCTTATCATATATGATGATGTATATGATAATATATATTCATATGTGTATGTGTATATATATATACACACACTCATGTATATGTATGTATTTACACACACACACCACTATATATGTATATACATATGTGTATATATTTATACACACCCTCTACCACCCCCCACCCTCCCGAACTATGAGCATTTCCACAGAAATGCTCTGAAAGAAGTATCTCCCAAACTAGATAGGTGTAAAATGTTCTCGGATCCACCTTGTCTATTCTTGTACTAAGGGAAGGTCTCTCTTGGTCACAACATTTGATGGAAAAAAAGAGGAGATACTTATGGTACTATTGGTTGCAATTAGGTCCAGGGTCCTCTCAGGGTTGTAAATCAGAGGCAGACAGTACCCCATACCAACAAGGGGAAAAAAATAAATAGAGAAAAACCAATTTTCTTGTGGTATCTAGGGTCTGCTTTGTGGTACTATTTTGAGGAGCCTTCTGGGACAATATTTTATTATATATTTTTATGGAATAATTTGCATTAGGTTAAATTTATATGGCCCCAGGAGTGACTGTAGGACATAATCCCTGATTTCCAGGATAAACAGCTAAAATAAGAGATAAAATAAGTACAAAGCAAGGTGTCCTGTGAGGAAGAACTTCACATTAGACACAATTTATAACTTACAAGTTGCTTCAAGGTAGTATATTACTTTAAAGGAGAGCTGTGCACTAGAAAGAATTTTTTGAACAACCCCTATAGTCGCCTGAATGCAAGTAGCTGAGCAACTAATATTGTGGGGTACAACACTATTTTCCCTAACCTTACGGGTCTATTCTTTCTCTTTATGGTAACTTTAGCAATATGGAAAATATTACTTATTGAACAAGTTCCACATATTTTGCCAAAAACATTATCTACATTATCACTGGGCCTCTTGATCCCTCCAGGTCCAGTCCAGTGTTAACTTCTTTGATCCATAACCCTATGACAAAAGCTCCAAGCTATATTAATATTTCTATTACTAGTTATTAAATGATAGTTAATAATGCTCCACTCATTCTGTTCAGTCTTTTAATGCAGTACACCTCATTCTGCAGTCTGTTTTCTGGCTGCCCGACTACAGATTGAACTTGGTAAGAGCATGGGCCATATTTCACTTCAACTTCCTAAACATTCAGTAGTTTCTAAATGTCTGTTGAAGTGGAGTTT
Source organism: Marmota marmota marmota (assembly GCF_001458135.2). Taxonomy (NCBI): domain Eukaryota; kingdom Metazoa; phylum Chordata; class Mammalia; order Rodentia; family Sciuridae; genus Marmota; species Marmota marmota. The sequence continues at coordinate 3,019,638 of NW_026000005.1, forward strand.
GTAACTCCAAACTCACTAGAGAATCATTCATGGAATTTTTGAGCAAGACTTGCAAACTTTGATATGTTTTCCTTTTGCATATAAGAAAAATTAAGCTAGAACATCTTTTATGAGGTCACATAAATTTGTCAGAATGAGGATTAGAATCCAGTTCCCTTACTTTTTTCAATACTGTTTCTTCTATAAAAGATGCTACTAAAACACAACTAAATATTTTTATTCCCCAGTCTCTTGGCCCCCCTCAAATTCTACCAGCAATTGGCTTTCGGGTCTTCAGGCTAAATCTGTGACAGTAAATTTCCTAAAATAACTCACCTGTTATGGTTTAGATGTGGTGTCCCCCAAAATCTCACTGGTGAGGCAATGTGAGGAGGTTTGGAGGAGAAATGATTGGGTTATAGCCTTAACCTAATCAGTGAATTAATCCCTGATGGAATTAATTGAGTGGTAACTGGAGGCATGTGCCTGGAGGAAGTGTCTTACTGGGAGCATAGCTATGGGATATATATTTTGCATCTGGCAGTGGAGCTCTCTCTGCCTTCTGATCACCTTGTAAGCCGTTTCCCTCTACCACACTCTGGGCCATGATGTTGAGCCTCATCTCCAGTTCTGAGGCATGGAGCCTGCTCTCTGTGGACTGAGACTTCTGAAACCAAGAGCGCCCAAATAAACTTTTCCTCCCCTAAAATTGTTCTGGTCAGATCTTTTAGTCACAGCAGAGAAAAAGCTGACTAAAACATCACTTATACCATACAGAACAGTTTCCCATGCCAAACAAAGCAATGCCCAAACTCTAGATTAGCTGGCTGTTGCTGTGGTATCACATAGTGTAAAGTTGGGGGAATCCTCTTCTTAGTTTTTACCACTGAAGTCGTCCCACAAAGTACTCTTTAATCCATCCAAATCAAAATGTTTGGCCACACACAGACCATATTCTTTCTTGAGAGAGGAGAGGCTTTCTTCCTATTCATTCTGGAGTGGAATATCCTTCCTTCTTATCAACCTGGTGAACTTTAATAATCTGTTCTAATCAGAAGTGGAGAGATCTGGCTTTAGATCATAGTAACTGAATGAAGAAGTTGGTGTGTCTAGCATTTAGCAGCCTATACCCTCAGTAATTTTCACTGAATGACTTTCCCTCTGGAAAGTTACAGAAATATAACTTATTATTCAGAGTTGTGAGCAACCCTTTACCAAAACTTTTCTATTTGGAGGAAAAATAGTATGTCGGCTCACTCAGTCTTTTCTTCTTTCCCTTAACTCTGGTTCATCTATCATGACTGCCATTCTCACTTCCTCTATGTGTACTTCTCATTTTCCCAGCACCACTGCCCCTGGATACTTGTGGGAGAGGAATCCACAAATTCCTTTGAGGCTCTATCACTAGAACAAGTTCTCAGTAGCTGGAGATCAGGGAGGCAAACAGGAAGTTTTTGTACTTCCACCTACTTTGTGCCTGGGGCCAAAACTTTGGAGCCCACCTGAAGAGTCTGCAAAAAGGATGATAGAACGAAACTAACCTTTCCTATCCGCATTAAAGCTTTTCTCTGTGGACGTAGTGACCCAGCGTCATGCCTACCCTGATGTTTCGCGTGCAGGGCAGAACTGTCCTGTTGAAAAGTGTCAGGCTATAGCCCCCCCAAACTCTCCGCCTCCACTTCTTAAAATCTTGGGCGGGACATTTTAAAAAGTGTTGTTCTGGATTCTTTAAGTTTCAAAGCATCCGAAGGGCAGTCCCCTTTGCAGTGACAGTTGCAGTCTGTGAGGTAAAGATAAGCAGAGGCCAGTCCCCAAGTCTCAAAATCCTTTTTACCTTCCTTCAAGCCCAAGACCCATCCTGCCCCTTCCTCTAGCTCACATGAAGGGTCAAGGGTAGCTTTCCTCAGCTTGCGTGCCTGGCTTCCTCAACAACACCCATCAGTCCTCAGTCTCCCAGGACAGCCAGGAACTCCCAACCACACGCCCAGGGCCCTTGCCAGCGGTGCGGGCCCAGAGGTGCACGGCGCCCCACCACAGGCAGAGGGAATGCGGCCAGCCCTCGGGGGCGGGTAGTCCAATGGGCAGCCTC
>NW_026000005.1:3022250-3127797 GCF_001458135.2 Marmota marmota marmota
CGGAGCTGCGTGGCCGCCGCCGCCGGCCGCGGCTAGCCTACGCGGGCGCGGAAATTTGTTGCACTTCTTGGGGCTTTGTTTGTTTGTTTGTTTTTCCTCGGGCTTTTACCCCCTTTTTCGTTATTTTGGACAAAATGTCGGTCCGTGATGTAAAAATTGAGCGAGGAACCTTGGTGGCATGGGGAGCTTTGCAGAAGGTGCAGTTTGGATTCTGCTTTTCCCAGGGTGGCAGCTGGGTCTTGGCCGGATGAATCTTCGCTGCTGGCCGTGGAAACGGCTAGGGCAGCTTGTTAGTTGATTTTTAAATTTCCGAGTGTTGTGTTTAAAGGTTTTACGTGCATAGAGGAGGAATCTCCACCTTAAATAAGCATATGGGCGATTAACAGGGTATGTTTTCCTCTGGGAAAGGGAATTTGGTAGCTCTGACCAATGTCAGTCTGTAAATATTGAGACGTTATTAGTGACTTTTTAACATTTTTCAGCAAGATCTGTTATTTACAGTGTGTCATATGTTATTAATGCTGGTTGCCTAAGTTCCCTGGCAAATCTGTTTCATGCCTTCTGAGAAAGTAGACAATTGATAGATTGTCCAAGGAATGGAAAAAAAATGTGAGTGGGTTTTCTAACTTGAGTTCGGTAAATCCCTGAACGCTGGCGTTGTAAGATTCATCCTCTCCCCAGTAACCTTGCCGTATGAACACTTTTGAAGCCTTTTTGTTGAGATACAATTTTAGGTTAATATTAAGACAAGAAAATGCTGTTGATTGATTTCTTACATTAACATTTCTCTCCTCTTCCCTTTTCTCTTCAAAAGTTTTCCAAGCGATAACTTCATCAAGATGTCCAGTGATAGGCAAAGGTCCGATGATGAGAGCCCCAGCACCAGCAGTGGCAGTTCAGATGCGGACCAGCGAGACCCGGCCGCTCCAGAGCCTGAAGAACAAGAAGAAAGAAAACCTTCTGCCACCCAGCAGAAGAAGAACACCAAACTCTCTAGCAAAACCACTGCTAAGTTATCCACTAGTGCTAAAAGGTAACATAGGTTGTCTTCCAAGCAGTTGGAGGCTTGTGTTTTTACATCAAGAGCAATACTACAGAAATACTTCATGATCAGTTTCATTTGTACTTGAATGAATTGTCATCCTTTAGGGAGCATATAAATATCCTCACTAAAATTATACTTCTAAGCAAACTTATTCTGTACTTTGATAACTTCAGGAAGAGTCCTAGAGTAGCGATTGAACTCTCATTCTGACAGTTTAAGGAGTTGGCAAGGAAAATTTGGGGGAAACTGAATTAGATGGTACATTGAGGATATTTCCTTTTGTGAGTTATACTCTTGAGTAAAATTGATGCTTTTAGAGATCAGTAGTGTCACTCTTCATGAAAGGAAATGATCAAAAAAGTTTATATTTGCTAAAAAAATTTTAAATGTCAGGCCTTGGCTGTTTTTGAAAGCTTATTTTAAATTTGCTTAGTTTCACAAACAAGGCTTTAAATCCTGCATAACAGGTATAACTTTTTGTAGTTAAATTATAGTTATCCCTCCTTGTTCTTGGGAGGGCAAATAAAACTGAAAAGTAGCCATTAACAATCTCAGGTGTCACTTTGCCATTGAAAACTTTCATTGTCTTTGCACCTCTTTACTCTAAAACTTGTGGATGTTCTTGACATAGTAATATACTCAGCAGCAGGAAAAACATTTTGTTGGGTGTAAGTGAAAGATTATTTGTTTCTTGCTGACTTCTGTTTTCTGTGATAGAAAAAAAAAAAAAGGATTCCATCAATGTGACTCCATCAGTGATAGTGGTTGTATTGAGTAGAACTCTTGTAATCATACATAAAATATATCTGTAGCATTACGTAGTGTTGATATTTTGTTGATTTTCATTGATCTCAACTAAAGAAAAAAATATAAACTGATCAATTTATGCATTTTTATAGTGACATATGTTCTTATTTTTCTATAGATTTTCACCATCATTCTATCATTAATCAAACACTAATAAACTTGAGAATATTATATTGAATTGCAGCAGTCTTTGCAATAATTTAAAATTCTTCTCACTTTGTTGTAATGTTGTGGAGAGTAACATTAAACAAGTTTTGAAAACATTTTAAATTTCAAGAAAATCAGAGAAATGCTCTTTTTCTCCTTACCTCACGGCTATACATCTGATCCTCTTTCCTCCAAGATTATTAAATTTATGTGCTGTACCTAAGATCAGAGAAAACAAATGGTTAAATAAGATTGCCAAAATAGTCCTTGGAAGTTTTTCATTGGTAAAGATATTTGTAAATTTTAAACTTTTTTTAAACAGACAAAATATTGGCAAAACTATTAATGTGCTCTTGCAGTAGCTTGCTAATTTTTACCACAGTAAAAGTGGCTTGAAGTCATTGTCAAATATTCTAGTGCTTTCCCTCCTCCCTTTTTGTCTCATTTGCATATAAGCTTGAAAAGAGAATTTCTTTGGTAAAAAGTGTTTTAAAATAGATTTTATATCCTTTGCTGAGTAGTAGTGGAGGACTTTCTCAAATCAGGTGTAAATGACTTACCTATTTGCAGTTGCAAGTGAGAAAAAAAGCTGCAAAGTTTCTGTTAAGGGATTTGGGTTATGCCTCTGAGAACAAAGAGGAAGCAGCCATGTTAGCATTACTGAAGGCAAAGCCAGCCTTGCATTTAACTGCATGGTGGTAGAGGGCAGTGTAATTCCCCGGTTATTCTGTAGACTATCTCAAATCCTTTTTGTCTGTTCTCATTTCACTAACAGAATCCAGAAGGAGCTAGCTGAAATAACCCTTGATCCTCCTCCTAACTGCAGGTAAGAAATAAGTTTTGTTGTTTTGATTTTTAAATTGTGGAAAGATATCAGGAGATGAATGTATTGTCCTTGTATATATGTGCAGCAGAAGAGGCTAGCTAGCTATGCTTCCTTACAGCTTTGCAAGTGCATTAAACAAAAATTGCCTAGGTGAATTAAATAAAATTGGGAGAAAAATACTCTTTAGCATGTATCATACATTCTGGACTTATGAATATACTGATTTTGTTCTTCTTGCTGAGATTAGTTTGAATGGTGCTGATTTCTCTGTTTTATTTTTGTGGGATGTATTTATTCACAAGTATTTTGTAGAAACTTGTAAAATTTCAAGCTTTAAAGTTATTGCTTGTGTGCAATCTGAACTGACCTTCCAAATTTAGAAATTGCTGAATGTGATGTTACAAAATGTAAATGCAGTAAACAGGAGTATAGTTGTTTCTGTTTGATTTATTCAGTAACTTGCCTTAAGGACAAATTTTATGTGCTAAGCTAATGGTTTTAGTTGTTATTTTCTAGAAAACACATTGTTGGAATTATTTACGTTTTAAGCAAATGTCCTAATGACTTGGGAAAATTCTTAATAAGCAGTAAATGAATTGGAATTGTGGGAAGAATTACTTTCAGTGGAACTCAGAATAATTTAAGATTGATTGGCATAAGTTGTATTAAAAGTTGCTGGTTGATAATTTTTCTCAATTTTTTTCATTTGCTTCATGTATAGTATTCTGTTTATGGTTTGAATGGTGACTGTATGGTTGACAGAATTCATCAGATTTAGAAAGCAGTATTATAAATAATTTGCATAGAAGTATGTGCTCAAGAATGAGAGGGGAAGGGATGCTAGAATTAAGGCAGTGTTGTGGTTTGATATAAAAATATTTTGGTGTCTAAGCTGTGTTTTTGCTACAAATTGTGATTTGCTCCTGTTGATCAGAACCATCTCCGAAGTCTACTTGAGACAAAATAAGGCATAATCCGTTTGTTTCTTATTGTGTGTGTTAACCAGATCCTCAGATAAGGTGATCTGATCCTGATTTATCCAGTGAATTAACAGTTTTGCTTATATTTGTAGTCACAACCATTTCAGTTCAAAAAGGAGACGTGAGTGTGAACTAATTATAAACAGAGTGGTATGTCAGATTTCAAAATATTACTTAAGAGGTATACTGTCCAATAATGTAGCCACTAGCCATGTCTGACTATTGACCAGGTTGTTGTGGTTAGTTGAAAATGGGGTGTGCTGTAAGTATGAAATGCATACCGGATTTTGAAAACTTAGTAAAAGTTGTAAAAGAATAAATATTTTAGAAATATTTATTACATATTGAAATGATAATATCTGACATTTAATAAATGCTTTTAAAATTGTATTTTTCACCGTTTTAGCATAGTTATTAGAAAATTCAAAGTTACTTGCATTATATTTTTGCTGAACACTATTGCTTTAGAGAAGAAGTAAATCAGTATTTCCTTCCTTCTAGCCTTCTAAATGGAGTGTCAAATCTGTAGCCATTTAAGGAGGTCAAGTTAAATTTGCTCTGTGGAAGAATCACTTAACTTGCAGAGTGTATTCTGATAATTCCCATTATGAAAGATGTAGAGATCTATCAATTTAAAACTCACATGTCTTAAAATTGCATGTAAGGTCAAACATTTTTAAAGGTTTCTCTTGATTTTCTGCAAATGGCTTAAACCAGTGTATGAGCATACATCTAGAGAGCACAGTAGACATATTGAATGCCCTCAGAGCAATAATGTACTGGTGCATTTGCTGAAGAAATCTGCTTTACGAGTTTAACCCAGGACTGTTTTCACAAGGTCACAGGATTATTTTAGAAGGAATAGAATCTTTCTGTGCAATAGAAAGTTAACTTTCACTTATTGTATATTTTTCTCTTTATATACCAGATTTCATTTAAGTTCATGAAATAATGCTTAACATTTAGTGATTTAACTAGTGAAGCAGTGAAACTTGGGCTTTTTTGTCCACAATAACATAGAATACTTATCTCTGTTTTCCTCTGTCACGGTCTTTGGTGACTGTTGGCTATTGCAAATGACATATATTAAGTTCTCTAATATCTGAGTTTCTTTGTGGATGTGTAAGTGATACAGGAAAAAACAAATGTAAAATACAAGTTTCTCAGGAAATTAGAAGTTGTTTCTTACTACTTTGGGGAGAGACTTTTTTCCATATACCTCATGTGTAAAATAATCTAGATGCTTTTGTGTGTCTTTGGATTCTTTTGGGTAGAAGGTTTAGTTCTTGTAATTTTGATAGAAAAGCCTAAATTTATATTGTGTTTTTCTTTTGTGTCAGATAATGCAATAGATTGTAGTATTATATTCTTTTAATTCATAGCAGTGTAAATGAGAGTTTTAGCTTTATTGTAGTTGTATTATTTAGGTTTGTTAATTTATGCTATAATTAAAAATGGGTTTCCACAATCATAAATACGTTTAAGATTTGTGGGTTAATATTACCTGAGACCTTTGAAACTTAATACTTTCTACTTTCATATGTAGTTATTTAATCAGATTCCCTTATGGTTTTGGGTATGTTTGTGTGTGTGTGTGTGTGTGTGTGTGTATAAACTTGTCAAAGTATGTGACAGTGTTAATTCTTCCTCAGGGAAGAAATGTAAAGTATATCTGGGTACATTCAGGAAAATGTTGAATGAAATACAGGAAAACCAAAATTATTTGTACTAAGGATATTTTTCTTAAATCCCTTCCTTTGTTTTAATCAATAAAGTATTCTTTAGTTACATAATTAGGTCTAATATACAAATCCAGGGTGGTCTTTGGGTAGATGTCATTGTCAGATTAAATGTATGACTTTAAAGATGTTTGATTATATGTCAATAGGAGTATTTCTTTTAGTAAAAAAAGGTTGATAAAGATGTCATTTCTAATGATTTGATGGTATTTTATGTTTTAAATATCAGAGGGCTGTGGGCCAATGCGTCTTAAACACAGGGATATAATATATGTTTTTGGTTTAAATTTATACTCTTTACATCCTTTATTTTAGATTAAGGTATAAAAAAAATCAATTCACCCGTGAGTGTGAAGGGAAATTGTTATGAACATTTCCCTATCTTTATTTTAGAGAAAGTTATAGACAAGAATTGTTTAGTAATGTGTTGACATTTATGTTCTATTTCTCAAAGGGTATCCTTCCTTGTCCACTTATAGTCAGCACTTGTGTAAATAGCAAAAGTTTAGAAAGGTGCTGGATTTCTAACTTAACCCTGAATTTCTTTTCCTGTATGAGAGGGTACAAATATGTACTCCTAAATATTAATGGGTTTGGACTGAATCTATTTTAAAAAAGATATTCAGGGATATTTGTAAATCGTTTTTGGATGAGGGAAAGGCCTTATTGGGGGGTGGATATTACAGTTTCAAGTTTATATGAATAATATGTAGACTAGCAAAATATGAAATCAGGTACTATAATACTTGCTAATTTTGTTAACTTGATTAAAAAAAAAGACAAAGAAGAAGCATAAGTTCTAAAACAGAAGTTGGCAATCCTTAACTTGCACATAAGACTAATTTTCTGAGGATGAACTGTACGTGTTTCTGAGGTTGCCATGTCTCACCATTGTCCAGTTTAGATTAGAACTTTACTACTTAAAGGGTGATCTGCAGACCAGCAGCATCTGCATCACAGGTGTGATTGTTAAAACTCAGAATGTAGCTTTCCTCTAACCAGAAGTACTGAGTCAGAATCTGAATTTAATAGGATTGCCAACTGCATTGTGTGTGTATTAAAGTTTGAAAAATCCTGCCTCTGAAGCAAGACTGTTCAGAGCCATACTGTGCCACTTCTGGCATGTCATTTTATATAAGTTATGGAATATTTTTGTCCTTCAGTTTCCCCAGTTGTAAAATGAAGATTAAAATGATCTCCCCGATGTAGAGTTGTTGTGAGGATGAAATGAATATGTTGAAGTTTTGTTAACTGCATAAATTGGATCCCTAAAGTAGACACAGCATGATAAAAGTAGGCGAGGCAGTTTAGCAGCATGCCCTCACTCTTGCTGGTATTTGCTCCAGTGCATCAACATCCTACTGTAGGAATAATTTCATCTTAATTCATCATCTAATTATTGAGTACATATCAAGCAGTTTGTTTTCAATGTGAGTAAAAAGCAGGTTTTTTTAAACTTGAGTTAAACCAGAAAATTGGCCTAAAAGTGTTGGTCATAGATGAACAAATACTATTTCTCTTCCAAAAAATATGCGTAAGCCTTTGATACTTAAAAAAGAATGATATAGGGCTGGGGCTGTAGCTCAGTGATAGAGCGCTTGCCTAGCATGCGTGAGGCACTGGGTTTGATCTTAAGCATCACATAAAAATAAAAAAACAAATAAAATAAATACATTCTGTCCATCTACAACTACAAAAAAAATTTTTTAAGAATGCTGTGACTATGACTACCCAGTAAAGTATAATAAAAATTTTTAGATAGTGGTATTAGTTAATGTCTCCCCCTCTTTAAATGTCCCAATTTAAGAGTTTGTGATTTTATTGAGAATGCAGTAATATCAGTATTTGTAAAATTTAAACTCATAATGGTATAGTTTGCTAGTTACTTCAACATAATGTGTAATTCCAGGCAAAACAGTGAGTTTGAATCAGAGAAAATTATCAAATAACTCATATTCTTTACTTTTTTCATAATTGTGATATTTAATATTGTTCATTCAGAGATTATTTAGCTATCGTTTCTATTTGCTTATAAGAAATAATTGATAATTACAGGAATCCTAATTATTTCTCCCATATGTACCAGTGCAGCAGTAGGACTCAGTACCGTTGGATGGCTAAAAACATTTTTACAAAGGGGGGAGTGATTGAAAATAATATCTCCCCCACCCAAAGGTCACATTTTTATTAGATGTCTATTATGTTCAGTGCAGATAATGTAAGGAGAAAGTGGGTGAAAACCTTGGGTTCTTTTTAAAAAGCTAAATGGCTATTTCACAGTTACATGTAGCAAATTGTTATTTTCCTTTCTGCAAGTAAATAATTGGTACCTTATTCTCTCCTTGAATGTGTTGCTGTAATAGCAAATAGATGATGTTTAGTTATAAGGAAAATCAACAAGTCTTGCTTAGAGTACAAGGGCATTCAGATTGAAATGGGAAAACTTTTTCTTTTCTCCTCTTTTCTACAAATATGATATAACAAAACTACTTGTAGATCTGCAGGCATATAAAGTGATGATTTCTTTCTTTCCATATTTCTTTCCACAAGAATCATGGTCGGGCATTTCATTAGAATTTAAACGATGAATGTCTTTAAACTTTTAATCTTTTTTTTGCATCTGGATGGTTTTTGCCTCTTCCCCAACATTCATAGTCTAGGAGATAGTTGACAATACCTGGAGACATTTTGCTTTTCAAAACTTGGGGAAAGGGATCTAGTCCATATAGTAAAGTCAGGGATGCTGTTGCATACCCTAGTACACAACAAAGAATTGTCTAAAGGAACGTCAGTAGTGCTGAGGTTGAAAAACCCTGCTTTGGAAATTTGTTCCTATACTTTGCCCTCTGAATTTTTGAATAGTCTGATTTTGACTTTTTTCCTGTTTTATTAATGTTGTCTGCTTAATACTTTAACCAATATCTTCCTTTGAGCTGGTATCCCATGTTATATTTTACATATATCATTATTGTCTGGTATGTGTTATTTTTTATGTAGAACCACAAGAATGGCTAACATGAATACCTGCTACATTTATGGCTTTTTAAGACCTTAAATTATTATAACAACATTTTAATTGTTTTCGGGTCTTCTACCAGTTTAATAATACCTCTGGGTGATCTAGCTGTAGGCTGATTGTTTCTATTATGTTCTACTAGGAATATTGAAGTAACATCAAAGGGAAATACCATTGGAAAAATCAAAATTCAAGTCTTACATTGAATTATACACTAGTTATAAAGCCATGCTCTTCATTTGGTTTTTTATTTTCATCATTAGGACAATACAGAGGTTACTTGCATTCTGTACTCAAAAATCCACAATCTTTATTTCAAACTCTTGGGAGGCCAGATGTGTTTCAGAATTGTTCTGTTGCAGAAATTTTCAGGTTTTAGAAAGGTCTTATAATGTGATTGTTTTATTTTATGTAAGATCTTCTCCCGAAGCACTTCATAATCAAACATTAATATTTCTTCATCAAAAATTTATGAATATTCATACCAAGTGTGACATATAGAAACTATAGATAGTTTTAGGTTAGTTTGTACTGGTTTTGCTATCAAGTTATTTTGTGCTAGCCTTAATAAAAACAAAAAACAAAACCTGATTTTCAGAGCTTTTGGGATTTCAACATTGTATGGATAAGTATTTATGGCCCCTTCCCATTTCTGTACAGCGATCATTGACTGCAACTATGACTCATGGTGAAAGGATATTTTAGAGTCTTGCTTTGCTTTCCTTTTCACCTGTTTCCTAATAGCTGATTTCAGTTTCTCCGTTGTTATTTTTAGATCATTGCTTTTTGTTTTGCTTTTTTTTTTTTTTTAATAACTTGTATGCTTAATTAAAGCAAATTTTAGACTTGGGGTTTTAGAGTTCTTTCCTGTTAAGGTGAAACTATCAGTTTTTCTTTAAGTTCTGTGTATGTTGGATTACTTTTCTACTTGGCTTTTGAAATAATTGTCTTTTTTGTTCTGTTCATTCTAGATATATAAAATTAAACAGAAAGGAAGATATCCTTTAACACTTAAACATAAAGCATGTCATTTTTATGTGTGTATTTTGTCAGATAGCATTTAAGTACAATTAGACTCTAAAAGGAGATGTTAAATTTTGCTAGTGTTATGATTATAAATAACCCTAGAAGGGCTAGTGGCTCAACATGTAAAAGTTCATTTCTGATTCATATGAAATCTACTGTGCATCCAGGGAGTCCTCTGGGTAACTCTACCACAAAGTAACTCAGATCCATGCTGCTTAATTTCTCTAAGCTCTGCCATTTGGAGCATGTTTCCAGGCAAGAGAGTTGGAGGGTCATGTGCCAAGTTCAGTGCTTTGGTCTAGAAATAAGGCATGAATTAGTCACACAGCCTAGATTAACTAAAAGTGGCTGAAAATGTGTGGGAGAATATGGGTATTCAGTGAGAGATCAAGCAGTAGCGCACTCGCCTGGCATGCGTGTGGCCTGGGTTCGATCCTCAGCACCACATACAAACAAAGATGTTGTGTCCGCCGATAACTAAAAAGTAAATATTAAAAATTATCTCTCTCTCTCTCTCTCCCCCTCTCTCTTAAAAAAAAAAAAATTCTGTGCCACAAAGGATATATAGTTTCATGAATAGGTGACTTTTACTCTCACTTTAAGAGTAAAAGGAAATGTTGGGACATGGTGGTGTATACCTGTAATCCCAGTGGCTCTGGAGGCTTAGGCAGGAGGATCACAAGTTCAAAGCCAACCTCAGCAATTCAGCGAGGACCTAAAAGCAACTTAGTGAGACCCTGTCTCAAAATTTAAAAAGGCTGGGAAATTGGTTCAGTAGTTAAGCACCCCTGGGTTCAATCCCTGGTACCAAAAAAAAAAAAAAAAAGGGAGGGGGGTAATAGAGTACTAGTCTGGCGCTGTACTAGGTTCCACAGTACACCAACCTGTTAATACGATATTTTGTTTAATTCTGAAAACAAATGTATGAAGTAAATGTCTTTAGTTTTGTTTAGATTTCAAAACTGAAACTGAGAGTTGTTCAAAACCTTGCAAAATGTCATTATATAGTACATACATATGAGAGATGCAGGACATAAATTTAGGTTTACTTTAGATATAAAAGTAATCATTTTTGCTTTAATACAGTACTGTTTGAAAAACCTGGTAAAAGCATTCAGAATTAATTATAGGCCTGTGGTTACATGCTTAGTTTAAGTATATCCCATTGTTTGCTTATCTTGAAGCATCCAAATACTGTTCCATGGCTTTAGCATCTGGCATGGCCCAGTAGTGAGTTGAGGAAAGAAGAGAGCATACTTATCTGGTTTTGGGGTGGTATCCCTTCTTACTTTTTTCCCCTATTCAGAAGCATTTTTTTTTCCGGGGGCATTCCCCAAGTTGTTAGCTATCTTGTTCTCTTTCCTTATAAGGACAGAGGAAAGGGATTGAACATGATTATAGTGGAAAAAGTAAATCTTTGTTTTCTGACTTGAAGTTATTTGTGTATAGCTGTCTTGTGGGCAACAAAAGCCCACAAGAAAATTAACCTCCATTTTTTTTTTTTTCTGGGTAATTGTGAAACCTTCCATATCTATCAGTTTTGAAGATGGAAAAACTTTGCAGATAATAATTTCTGTGCTTTATGAGGGAAAGCATAAAATCACAGGATTTTAGGAGAATTTTAAAAGTTGGAATCTCAGCAACTTTGTGCATGTGTTAAATAAATCTTTTAATACTGACCTGACTTTTTGCAGAAATTGACTCCCTTTTACCTTTATCTTGTTTTATATAGTTTTATAGTCTGTATATTGGTGTTTGCTAATCTTGTGATTTTATAAACAGGTTATACCCAGATATTGGGATTTTTTTTTTTTTTTCCCTAACAAGTCTCTTTGTGAGAGGAGCTGGATTTCTTACCAAAAGTTACCCAATGTTCTCAGGGTGATCTGTCATGTTTAGATAGCTCATTTTAGATTGTTAAAACTCATGAGTTTTATGAATCAATTCTGTGCCTTGGATAGTGTTTAAATGCCAAATTAAAATTAAGTTCTAAGGCCTTGAGACTTTTGTCTCTTTTTATATTTTATCAGTTTTATAAGGGTGTGTATGTAAACAGTATAAACTTATTTTTGCCATTTCTTTTGGATTTGATAGCAAGTAGTAATTAACCTTAAGAGTAATATCATTAACGCGGGTTAGATTTCTAGGGTTATTAAAGTTTTTAAAATCCTATTCCCTTCTCTTTGGTTCTTGGCATAGATAATAACTGTTTTAATTTTATGGTTATTTGCAACAACTGGGACTTTGAAAGGAATCAGGATATTGAAGTGCTTATTTATCGTCTGAGGTTTAGTCTGCCTCTTCTGGAGGGATTCTGACCAATGTCATGTCATTCAAAGTTTCTTTGCTGTTTCAGTGTCCCAGAGCAAATATACTTTGTCATTCTGTTTAACTTCCAGCTTGTCTGGGGAAAAATAAAGACATCTCTAGTCCGAAATTGCTTTTGGGAGTATAGCTTCACATCTTTTGCTCTGAATGAAAGACCTAGGGAAACATGAATTTTGTTACCTTTTTCTTTTCTTTTACTTATAAATCATCATGATGATCCTCCCTTTATGTCCATGTGTCTCACTTTTTATAAACACTATTCATTCCCTTTCTGAAGGTGATTATTTGTAGTTTCTCCATTTAAAATCTTATAGGTCCTTTACAAATGGATCATTTTTTACATCAAATTTTAGTAAGTCAAGAATCCATTTATTCAGAGTCCCCAAGAGAAGGAATCTTAGAATATTGTGGCTACATATTTTTTATGGCTTCCTGTTGCTTTCTGTGGTCTTCTCAATTTAAACAATAGCAACAACAAATACAGAGGGCACCAAAAGGCATTGACTTTATTATTTTATTCTTGCTTCACACTAGTTTCTAAGGGTATTGGGTTATTTGTTGTATTTTATATATATATATATATATGCTTGTNATTACCATTTTATATATATATATACACACACACACACACACACACACACACACAAACATATATATGTGTGTGTGTATATATATATATATATATATATATATATATATATGCTTGTACTTAATTTAATTTACCTGGAATCATGGTGCTGTAAACTCTGGAATTTGAATACTTTGAATACAAAATTAAAGGCATATGATATATGTGGAATTCGATGGCAATTTTAACTAGTATACCTTTAGTTTTTGGGCTGGGATTGTGGCTCAGCGTAGAGCGCTTGCCTAGCACATTGGAGACCCTGGGTTTGATCCTCAGCACCTAATAAAAATAAATAAAATACTTTTAGTTTTTCTTCATTTTATTTACACCAGCATCTTCAAAAATTTTTTAAAGATATTTTGTTTTATCTTTCCAAATGCTTAATATCCCTCTTTCAGTTAGGACTTTGCCAAGAATATTCATTTTGTTCTTTTTTAAACCCTAAAATAAACTCGTTACAAAATGATCACTTTTCCTTCCTGCTGAAATTTATTAAATTTTTCAGTTATTTTTTTATTATGGAGAAATTGGAATATATAAGAAGAAGAAAGACTAGTAGGAGGAATTCCCATGTAGCCTTCACCCTGTGGTAGTTACCAATCTTTGACTAATCTCATTTCATTTGTATCCCTATGCATTTCATCCTTCCCTATTACATTGAAGCAGTTCTCATTATTTCATCTGTATTTTTAAAGATGTAGATATTTCAGTGTACATTTTCAAAAGGTAAAAAACTGCTTTTAACTTAACTACATTGTCATTAACATACCTGAAAATTTTACTGTAGTTGGTCATTGTTGAAATTTGCAGATGTCTAATGAGTGTCTTTTCTCCTCCTAAACTTATTTGAATCAGGACCCAAATAAAGTAGATATGTTGTGATAGGTTCCTATTACTTTCATATCCACTAATTTGTAAGCTTTCTCTCAATTTCTTTTTGTTTTTTTTTAACTTGTATTTTGAAGAAATTAGGCTGATTCCTACAGGCTTTATTTTGCTTTTTGGATTCCTGTGGTATAATATCTTTTTTTGTCCTCAGTATTTCTTGTAAATTTGAGACCTCAAATGGCTTGATCAAATTCAGGCTGAGTTTTCTACTTTTTCTTTCTTATTTTGACAAAACTTCTTCATAGGTGGTACTGTGCTTTTCTGTCAGGAGACATCTAGAACTTGGCCATGTTTTGATGTTAGCAGTCATTGGATATATCTCTAAAGAGAAACTTACATTCATCTTCTGTTCAGTTACTCAAGGCTATAAGTTATACAGTAAAAGGCAGAATAAGTGTCTAATTCTTTTTCTTAACACTTTTTTCTTTTTGAAAACAATTTGTTGATTTTTTTATCCCTTTTCAGAATTAACTCATATTTGTTGTATTTCAGTCTGTTGTAGTATTTGAGCTCATTGCCATTATTTCTCTTATATAACTTCTTAATTTTGAATACACTTTAAGTTAAATTACTTTGCTTTGGGAACCCTTAGATATAAAGAAATTGCCTGGATACATTTAGTGGTAAAATAATGCAAATGGATGCGTTCAACTTAACTATTGCCCTAGGTATTATTTTAAAAACTAAATATTTATTGAAGCTATTGTTAACTTTTGACATACTCCTAACCATTTCTTTGTCATTTGTAGGGAAATAATTAAGTTCTTAGCATTAGAATACCTAAAATATCTTCACTGGAACTAGGGTTTGAATTAAACTGAGGCAGTGGGTTAAAGTAGAGGGCAAACTTTAGCAGAATCAAATTATCACAAGAATTGAATTAAAAAGTTCACCCTCTTGTTATCTATAAGGAAAGCACCTTTCTTTGTATGCTCAGTATAGTGGGGTACCTTAGGCTTTGTAGGCTAGATTTTACTTTGCTTTGGGAGATACTGAATATCCTTGGACCCTGCTGCCTCTATGTGTTGTGGCTACCAATCCCTGTCACCCCACCAATTTCTCAATATCTGGGATGGGGAAATTTACACTTGAAAATTACATTTGAAAATTACTGATCTAGATTCCACATTGCTGTGATAAACTAAATTTGTATAGCATTGTTTTGAGAAAGCTAAGATAACTTGTAATAGATTTTTAATGTGAAGTCTATCATGGCCAAATTTTCCTTATTTTTTTTTTTTTTTTTTTACTATTAATGCAAAAGTACATTTCCTTCCCTCCAGCATTTTTGCCTAACTCCCTTTACTCTGAAATCTCAAAGCAGGTTTGAACTTTGTGCATGAGCTTAACATGAATGTATGAATACATTCTCAAGAAAAAAAAATGTGACTTTGTATATTCCTTTGGTCTTATTATTAGTGAATTTTATTTTATTTTTTATAGGAAAGCATGCGTTCTTGATAGGATTTTTATGTTAGCTCATTACCTTAACTGTGTTTTCCTTTTCTTTTATTTCTAATCTCTGATTCTTAACCTCTTCTATGTTCTAAGAGGTATTTTTAAAGCCTGTTTAATTTTTGTCCTATCTTCTCCCCTTGTTATCCCCTATTTGGCTTTCCATTTACTTTTAGTCTATTTAGATGTTTGCATGTATGTATCTCATCAGTTCTCCACTTTTTTGTCTTCTGTTTCTCTCATCTTTTTATAATCTGGCTTTTCTTCATCTGTTTATTCTGAAAGGTCATTTGGCAATCTTTGTTGTCAATATTTCGTTCATATGACATATCTTAATTTCTTTTGGGAACCCACCTTCTTATTTCTCTTTAGCTTCAACTTCTTTTTTGATGTTCCAGAAATGTCTTCTTTCTTCTCTTCGCTTTTTAGTATTTAGTGTTTCCTCCTATATATGGTACTATTATATATATGGTATCTGTTTTTTTTTTTTTCCCCTCCATCCTTGTGTCTTTTATCTCTTCTTATTGCTTGGTACTCATCACCTTGCATCACAGCTGCCTTTTGATTTTAGAATTTCCTCAGAATCTCAGTGGTTATCTATCAAAATATTCTGCATTTTGCTCTTAACAACCCTTATTTTTTATCTTCCATTATGTATAAAAGCACTGTGCTCTATTAAAAGTTTACCACCCTCTGGGTATAACTTAGGTTTTCTGGGCTGTGCATCTTTGTTTCTCTTCTCTCATTGCTTAGAATAGCTTTTATCTTTCAAACCAGAGTGATCCTTTAAGGCTTATTTTATCCTATATCTGGTTGCAAAGACTTTCCTTCATATACCTCTTGAGAGACTTGTGCATTTAATTCAGGTCCTTAGGACTTCTGGTCATCTTTTCTTTTTACCCAACTGAACAAGGTGCTAGAACTGGGTAGATTTCGTATTCTTTATATTTTCAGTTCTTAGTATAATGTCCTTGAGTTAAATATGAAAATACTTTAAGTCAAAACTTAGTTGAGGCTGGCACCAAGAACCCTGCTTTTATATCTGTTAATTTCATGTAAATATTAAAAGTATTTATTTCCACTTTCAAATATACCTCAGTTTGTATGATAACTATTGGATCACCTTTCTCTGATGCCAAAATGGTGGTTTTCTTATTGGTCTTGGTGAATCAAGAGATCCTTTCAATCCTCAATTATCCAAACCAGAGATTATGATTTAGTAGGCCAAGTATGGCCTGAGAATGTGCACCTTAAGAAGGATATCTAAAGATTTAAGTACAAGTGCTTCTCTTGTTCTTTGAAAAATAGTACTCTGAGACTTATAGTCTTGGTTGACATGGGGAGAATGAAGAAGGTGCATGGGCAAATGAACTTACTGTTTATCCTCTAAAGCTAGAAAACAGTTAAGATTGTGTTTCTTTCCTGATTTTAATGGCTGTTTCTTAACCAAAGCACCCTCCTGTACTTGCTTGGGTCATAACACAGAAAGCTATTGGTGGTAGTGGAGGCAGTAGTAGTAGTAGTGTATGTAGCCTGTGCTAAACATTAAAGTTGTATATCCTTGTATGTGTGTTTAATGATTTAATGAGACCATGAAATTTTAGTGTGAACAACTGAAAATAGAAGTAAATTGAAACTTAGTATAATGCAACTTTAGAGGAAAAATGAGTGAACTTAGCACCATTTACCCCTAAATCTCGCTAACATGTTTTTGACCACAAATCTCTTAACAGCTGTTCCTTCAAGTAATCTGGAGATGATGTATTTGAAAACTTGAATCAGAGTATTTGTAAAAAACACTTTTTTTTTTCATTTTATAGTTGACATGTTAAATAGTTTTCCTCATAGATTTAGGATGTCTTAAACTTCAAAGTGTTAGATATTTCCTATGTTTTATTTGAGAACATTAAAAAAATGGAAAATTACAAGTATCTAATCTCACTGAACAAGACTACTGAAATGGTAAAACAAATAGAATTCATTTATTATAAGAAAATAATCCCTCTCTACAAAGGGAAGTTTTGTTGTAACACTGCTAAGAATGATAGTTTATAGTATTCTGAGATAACAATATGCTGAAGAAGAGAAATTGTTGAGCATTTTAACAAATATCACAATACCATAAAGAACCATCAAATGGATATTTTATCCATTCATCATTTGTTGTCATTTGGGCTATTTTTATACTTGGGTTACTGTGAATAGTAGTGTTATGAACATTTGTTTGAGTACCCCTTTGGGGTAACCAGCATTACTGTTCCTAGCAGTGGTACTGCCATGTCAGACAGTAAATACTCTGTTTAACTTTATGAACACTGAACTTCTTTTCACAAAGGCTACATCATTTTAATTTACTGCCAACAGTGTAGGAGGGTTCCAGTTGTTTCCATCCTTAACATGCCTTTTTTGTTTTCCATTATAGTCATCCTTATGTGTGAAGTTGCATCTCATTGTGGTTTTAATTTTGCATTCCAGTATTAACTAGAGATGTTCGGCATCATATATTTTAACTGACAGTTCAAACATAGAAGGGAATTCTTTCCTAATTATGCTTCCCTTTAACAACAACAGAAGCAACAACAAAAGCCAATGTTCTTTGTATTAAAAGTACATGTGAATAGTTCTTTTAAATTCTTGGGGGGAAAGGTGGGTATGCCCCATATGGTTACACAGTGACTGATTATAATGCAGAGTTTGAAAAAGGAAAGATAAAGACAGGTGAAGGTAGCCCCTCATCCCCCAAAATCATAATAAAAAAATTCTAGAACATAAAACTGTTCTGAAATCCAGGACATCCAAATGACTCAGATAAAGGGCTTTGGAGTTGGATGAATTTGAGTTGAAGTCCAGCTTCACAATTGAATAACTGAAAACTTGAGCAAGTAATAAATATATCTTTTCTGACACTCGGGAATGTGGGTAATAATCCTATTTCATCTTTTCTGAAGTGTATTAGATAGTACGTACCTGGTAAATGCAACACATAATGTTAAATAGTAGTTATGATATGGGAAAATAAATAGGAATGTTTATGAAAGAACATGAAAAATGAAGTGTTAAAACCCAATTACAGGGCTGGGGTTGTGGCTCTGTGGCAGAGTGCTTGCCTCGAAAATGTAAGGCACTGGGTTAGATCCTTAGCACCACATAAAAATAAACAAAATGAACATTGTGTCCATGTATAACTAAAAAATGTTTAAAAAATAGATAAAATCAATTATAATACAAAGCTTTATTTTAAAAAGTGGTTCTGGCCCACAAATAGCAGTAATCAGTAGGACAGAATAAAAAATATCACATGATACTATAACTGTTTCTCTGGTAAGACTTAAAACCTTTGTGTTTAGTAGCTGTCTTTTGCATTTTTTATTTTCAGCATTTAGTCTAGTTTCTAGCACCTAGTGAATACATGTTAAACACCCATTAAAGTAGATTTTTAAAACATAGGTTTAAGATTATTTATTAAATAAAATTGAGATAAATGAGTAGTGATTTAAAACATTGTTTTTTTTTTTAATTATTTTTTAGTTGTAGTTGGACACAAGACCTTTATTTTATTTATATTTTTTGTGGTGCTCAGGATCGAACCCAGGGCCTCACCTGTACTAGGTGAGTGCTCTACCACTGAGCCACAACCCCAGCTAAGACATTGTTAATTAGAACTTTTATAATGTAAACTCAGATGGATGAAAATCTTTTGTATTATAAAAAGTCAAGCTATTGGACAATGTAGAAAAAGGGAAATATGAGATACTATGCGTTATTGGTTGGTTTCAAAACATTCATGTTGTACAACTCCAGGGGGTGCCATTCACCTTGCTCTGTGCTGTGTTGAGCAGAGTGCAGTGGGAATGGTACTTGCTGGAGTTGTGCATTTTGGTAGTTGTGATTAAACCCTGAAGAATAACTGTATTTCAGAATCCCAAAGCACATTATGAAGGATATGATTGAAATTCTGGTATGTAAAGTAAGAACTTTTGTGCTTTGTAAAGAACAACATTTTAAACACAGAAAAAATGTTTACATGAACATTACAAAGAATATGTATTATGCATAAAGAATTTAACTCATCTGTAATAAAAAATCAGGATTTACTGATTGGATGAAGGGTAGTAAAGTCACAGGAACTCTTACAAAAATTATAAACAGCTTTGGAAGGATTTTACTCCTTGGACTACTTAAAAAACCTTATTGAAAGCTTTGAACCAACTCTTTAGAAAAATACTTAAAAGTTTTGGCTTTGGAGGCCACAGATTCCTTTCATACTGTAGAGTTTTCTAAGTATGAATTATTACATTTAACATAAATTAGTGTGAGAAAATGAAGCAAGGTAAAATATATCACTTATGTAAGAAAGGTAGGAGAGAAATGCCAGCAAAGCCTCTATGAAGTTGAGAGTTTTGATTTTGAAAGTAGAATTTTAAGAATCTATGTGGCTGGGGAAAATAAATATTATGGTTTGTTTTGAGTCAGAGAAGTCATCCCTCTCCCTCAAAGTGAATGTGTAGGGTGGGAGAACAAGTAATAGAAATCCAATGGAAGAGACAGTTTGGAGAAAGCACAAAGGGAGGAATAGGCAGAAAAGTGGAGGGGAAAATAAATAAAGGAGATTAGAAATCTGAAGTGACCTACTAAAGAGGTCCCTTAAAACTAACAGTAAAGATCCTGTCAGGAAGGGCCATAGGAAATCTTTACAAGGTATTGAAAAGAAGAATTAATTTAGAAGGTAACAAGTTATCTTATATATAACTTGACTTGTGGTGGTTAAGAGAGACTTGGGTGACTGAAAAATGGGTGATTGAGGAAGGATGACAATCTGGATGCAGATCACCTTTCAAATCTGTTAATATAGTATTTTCAAATCTGGTTGAGGCGATTTAAAATTTTTTCCCCTCTAATAAGAGTGCTATCCTATTAAATATTTGGTGACTATAAAAAAAGTGTATGCCTCTTTATGATTTAATAATGGAAGTTTACTAAGCTGTACCTTTCTAGCTGTTGCACATGGATCCAAAGTCTTAAATATTAAACGTGTCAGACATTACAGTATCATAGATGCTCTGTTGGGATTAGCTGGAAATACATGTAACCTTTCATATCTAGCATGTATTTGCT
This sequence comes from Marmota marmota marmota, assembly GCF_001458135.2. Lineage (NCBI taxonomy): Eukaryota > Metazoa > Chordata > Mammalia > Rodentia > Sciuridae > Marmota > Marmota marmota. Next base: position 3,042,251 of record NW_026000005.1, read on the forward strand.
GGTTAGTAAAGAAAGTTTTAGGGATTAGGTTGACTTTATGCTTGGTGTCTACCAGTCACCCCTTTACTTAAAAATGAGTTTTTGTTTTAATGCAAATGCATATCATTTGTTGGTCTTCTGACCTATATTCAAGTATTACTTATATTTATAAATGTTTATATTGCCTACTGCTGTTAGCAAGACATTTTAAGAAGTTGTATGAAAAGGTTAACAAATACGGCGTTTTAAAAAGTCAGGCATCTATCAATTCACAGAACTTCTTTTTTAAGACTAATTTAGGAATGATTTCAAATGATGGAAATGCTCTAAGGTTGTAGATTTATATGCCATGATTTAGAAAAGTGCAAATATAATGCAAGCCACATAGGTAAATTTCAATTTTCTTTCAATTTTAATTTTCATTAAAAATTAAATAAATGTGAAATAAATTTTGATATTTTAAAGTCAGATATTCAGAATGACTGCTTTCAACAAATAATATAAAAATTAGTGACATTTTTATTTTTTGGTACAAAATATCTTTGAAATCTAGTGTATATTTATAGTCAGCAACACGTTTCAGTTCAGAATAGCCAGTTTTTAAGGCTTAAAATAGTCAGAGGTAAAACAGTGGCTACTGTATTAGAATGTTTGCCCTGTGTTCTTCCACCTATCATGGTTTATTATTTCCTCTTACCTCTTTTATTGTGTAGATTTCAAGAACTGGGACACCTCAGTTTGTATAAGGAAAATTAACAATCCTTGGCTAGAGGTAAAGTTAACAGTCTAAAGATATGATTAGTTTCTGGTTTTTTTTGGATTGCATTTAATTTAGCATCCTAATGTCATAAATATTTTTGCTGTTTTTGAACACTAAATTTGAATATTAAAATTTTTGTAAAATTTTTTCTGTTTTGTACATAATATATAATCAAACGAGACTCTGTTTTTCAAGGCCTCAAGTGTTGTACATTTTAATTACCATATGCTTTTTTTTTTGAGAGAATCTTTTTTGTAGATGGACACAACACAATGCCTTTATTTTTATGTGGTGCTGAGAATCGAACCTGGGTCCCGCACACACTAGGCGAACGCTCTACCGCTGAGCCACAATCCCAGCCCAACCATATACTTTTTTAAGTGTGATTAATTTTGACAAGTAAGTTAATTGTTATCTGTTGGTATCCATTTGAATATAAATTTTAAGTGGATTATTGTTGAGCATGCTGGATACTCTTATAGGTAATTTATATTATCAATTCTCCCAGGAAGATATTATTATCATAATTTTAGAAAGAAAAATAAGTCTTTGAGAAATTATATATCTAAGTCTAAAGCCACTGATCAAGTGATGGAAGTAGGATTCTTGCTCAGGTCTGTCTGATTGGAAGATCGGGCTCTTCATCAAATTGCCTGAAATGTTGTGATAGAGTCAGATGTAAATGTGTATGTGGAGAACTGTGTTTATGAGGTTAGGATGGAGAGTTAAGGAAAATTTAGTAACTGTGAAGTTAATTAGTTTAGCACAATACTTTGCTTTTCTCTTCACTTTCCTTTGTATTATACAAGAGTTTGAAATTAATTGGCTTAAAACATCTTTTAAGAACTTAAAATAATCACTTTTGAAGTTAGAGTTGAAGCCAGTAGTACTGTGTAGTAGTTAGAAAACTCAATAATATGTTAATATTTTAAATCTCTCATTTGTATACAAAAACTTTACATAATTAGCTGTAACTTAAACAATACGATTATGTTAACCCATTGAGTTGCAAGTTTTAAGCTCTGCAGATATTGTAATGAAATGGACACAGGTGCATTAAGATAGGCTGGAATTCATAATCTAGAGTTTATATATCTGTTATTATCATTAATAATGAAAATCCAGATTGTCCTATAAATAGAGCAATGGGATAATATATGTCTCTTTTGCAAATATAAACTATATTATAAATGGGAAATTGGGAAAATTCATTATCTTTTTATACATTACACAAAAAAGTGAGTTTTATGACTATTCAGCAATTAATTTTGGTGGCAGAGAGCAAAACACTTATAACAAAGGATTATTTATTGTATTTTTGATGACGTGTAATTGGTTTTGTATAACATGGCTTGCTTTGACATCAATGTTCTTGCTGTTTGAGAATAATATGGCTTTTTATGTCAAGTCTGATATAAATTTTGGACAGTAGTAGGTCCAGGAGCATTACACTTATTCCTTTGATGGGTTCTCATTCATCATTTTAGGATGCTAAACAGATGTCTCCTTTAAAATCCAACAAATTTATGAGATCTTTCTTGTTTGTATTAACAAATTTTTTAAGTTTACAATACACACACCAATTATTTGCGTGAACAAAGGCTAATACCATTTTTTACTTCTACTAGAAATAGAATATTTTGAAACTAACCAATTGTATTTATCCGCCCCACCACTGAAGCTGCCATAGGTATCCATTATTTATGATTGAGACACATTGGCTCTACTCTTTCTTTTTTCTATGGATGAACTTTGCCAAGTGGTTCCACTGTATTGTAGTTTGTTCCAAAAATGACATATTTGTTGTCTAACTATTTTACACTTAGAATCTCATTATTTGTATAGAATCTGTAATTATGGTCCTCTTGCTTGTATTTTCATCAGTGTTGTCAGTTTCAGAGTACATTTGTTTTTATCTACTAGCTCTCCTCCCTCTTAATTGACTCCATTTTTAGACATACTTTCTTCTGTGGTTAAAACTGCTATTACCTCCCAACTATATCCTTCATTTTGAGATGTAGTGTTAAACAGAGTGAGTTTTGTCCCTATTTTTTTCATCACGTCTAATTTCATCAACACTCATTGAGTTTATCCACTGAACCAATGACAGGAGGGTGAGGGCGGTGAAAGTAAAATATTATGGGCATTTAGTTCAGCTCATTGGTTTGTACTGACATTGAGTTGACATTAACTTCACTGTAAGCATATAGGCTATAAAAAGGGGTGCACATGTGAAACGCTTTACCATAGTTAAGTGTGAATGTAGCTGAGTAGCAAAATCAACATGCATTCTGTTTGACTATAGTCCTTATCTCTCCCTGTTAGAATGACTTACTTAACTGATTTACACTATCTGCTTTGTACCTTGGAGACATTGGTTTGATTGCCTGGTTTATAGCTTCCTGATATTCAGAACTGTTGAAGAGTTTGTTATGGTTATATTTTTCTGTTCCATTTAACAGATATATTTTTATAGTTTTAATAATTTGGATATGTATGTCTTAAGTATTTTTATGAATTAGTTTTTTGAGTGTGTAATGGCAAAGATATTTGTGAAAGGTTTGCTTAGTTTTTTTCAGATGACTTTACCAATAATGAGTTTACTTATTGGTTAAACTTCAGCTAGTCTTCAACTGCTTTGGAAGGGCCTGAGGCTAAGACTTTGGCTCATGTATATAGTTACAACTAAACCAAGAGAGGACCAACCTAAACATTAGTGGTTGGGCCGAGGACAAGGAGGCTGCCATAGCTGGAACAGAGAGAGAGCTGAATTTGAACACTAGTGTAGGAAAAATTACTCTGACAAGATTCTCTTTCTCTGGCATTAGATTCAAAGGCATTAGATTCTCGTAGTCATGCCCTCACTTGTTTTATAGGTGTACCTCTCTAGCCAGTGTACATTTAATCTGTCCATATTGTTTTGTGATTTCAGATTTTGTTGCCTTCCCGGTATTCCACAAAGGCTAATACTTCTAGGTGTGGGGTGGTAATATGATAAAATATAGGATTTCTAGTTAACATTGAGTAATTTGTGTGAATATGTCTCAAGTATATATGGGGGCATATTTATACACACTAAATATTAGGGGCATCCTGAATATTCTCTGCTTATCTGAAGTTCAAGTTTAACTGGGTATTCAGTGTTTTTCTTTAATTTTTTAATGGAATTATAGATTAACATGTAGTTGTAAGAAATTGTTTAGATTTTCCTGTGTTTTTATTTGGTAATCTTCTCTGAGTCTTTTCTTATAAGCCCAATCCCTAGACATTTGTGTTTTGCAAATACGAAATAGTTAGAAACCTTCTGGGGTCTTCTTGATACTTCAGAGCCAATTTTTGAAACAATAATCTGAGGTAAAGTACTACTAAAATTCTTCCAATTTTTAAAAATTTCAAAATAAAATTACTTTAAAAAACAGGTAGAATTTGTAGCATCTAACAATCTAATCTTCTTTCTAGCACAGTACTGTACTGGAAATGTTAGGAAACCATGGTCTAATTTAGCTTGAGGCATCTCTAAGTAAGTAATGTTTTGAGCCAGGTTTTCTCAATCTCTTTTATCCCCTAGTCCTTCAGAGTGCTTTTCAACTCCTTTAACCCAGATTTAGCAAGAGAGTTATATTTCTCTTTTCTAGTAGTTTGTGGTGATTTCATAACTGTGGAATCACAATTTGTGTACGTCAGATCCTGTATGCATACCACCCTTTTGAATAAGATGAGTAAAAGAAGTGACCCTTATGGGACTGCTTATGGTGGAATATCTAGTGGTGACGAGGATGGAGGAATTCCCTCTTGGCTTTGGGTTGGGAACAAAGACTATCCAAGAACATTGGACATGCTAAAGTCAGGTCGGCTTTGTACAGGTGAACATTATTCAACGGTTATTGGATGCTCAGTTTGAAATACTTTATCAAAGTATTTCAAAGTATCTGATCATGATTCTCCCTTGCTGTCATTAAAAAAGTCATTCAGTCTCAGAACTTTTTCTTCAAGTTTTCTTTTCAAATGGTAATGTAAAACTAGTTGAATGAAAGATGTTGGATATTGATGTTACAATTAAATATTTGTAACAGTGCTAAAGATAATTATTCTAAAGCAGCCATCAATAGATGCTGTATGTATTTCTTTTAGCCAGCTACTTTTTTTTCTTGTGTCCTACTCCTTCTGACTCTTCTGCCTAGCCCCTGATTTTCCTCCACAGTTATTGTAAATGTAATGCCAGTGTAGTGTTTTTAATAAGCATATAATATTTTTGATATTAAGAGATTGAGCACGTCATAAAACAAATAACTGAAAACTAAGGACTTTTTTCTCTATTTGTTTATATAACCAATTTTGAATTATTAAATTGTCTTATTGCTTTTGTTTAATGTGAACAAGTACAAGTTTATTTTCAGAATTCTTTTATCTTCTAAATTGTTGTGAACATTTCTTCTAACTACTGCACTCCAAAGCTAAGATTAATTTCTTTAGGAAATGTAAAGAGTATGGATTTAAGGTTTATTAGTATCTAGAATTATAAAGAGGTGATAAAAAGCACACTGGCACTTACTTTATATATGCTTTTCTTGAAATTTTTATTTTTGATAATAGTAATTGCACATATTTATGAGGTACAGTAATTTCAGTATATGTGTACAGTATATAATGATCAGATCAGGGTAATTCGCACATCTGTCCCCTCAGACATATATTATTTCTTTGTGGTGGGAACATTTAAAATCTTCTACTTAGCTATTTTGAAAATTTCAATTAATAATTGTCAGCAATAATTATCCTCTGTGTTATAGAACAGTGGAAGTTATTTCTCCTGTCTAGTTGCATTCCTATTACCATCCCTCTTACCATCCTCTCTCCAACCATCCCTCTCCTGCACCATTCATAGGCTGTGATAACCATTTTTCTATTCTGTGCTTCCTTGAGTTCAGTTTTTTAGCTTCCACATATAAGTGAGAAAATGTAATATTTATCTTTTTGTGACTAACATATTTCATTTAACATAGTGTCTTCTGTTTCCATCCATGTTACTGAAAATGGCAGAATTTTATTCTTTTTTATGGTTGAATAATATTCTATTGTGTATATACAGCACATTTTCCTTATCCTTTCATCGATCAGTGGGCACCTGAGTTGATGCCACATTTTGGACAATAAACATATTAGTGCATGTATCTCTGGACATACTAATTTCAGTTTCTTTGAATATATACTCTTTAGTGGGATTGCTGGATCATATGGTAGTTCTCTTTGTAGTCCTTTTTTTTTTTTTTTTTTTAATGGAACCTTCATACTGTTTTCCCTGTAGCTATATTAATTATATTCCCATCAATGGCATATGAGAATTCTTCTTTTTCTGCATTTTCACTAGCATTTATTGTTTTTTGTCCTATTAATAATAGTCATTCTTACTGTGTGAAATGGTATATTTTTGTGATTTTGATTTGTATTTCCCTCATGATAAGTAATGTCAAGCATTTTCTCATACCCATTTTTGCCAGCTTTTGTAGAGAAAAGTGTATTTAGATCATTCACTCATTTTTTAATTGACTTAATTGAAAGAGTTTCTTTTTGTCTTGGTGTTGAGTTGTTTCAGTTCATTATTTGTTCTGGATATTAACCCCTTGTTGGATGAATAATTTGCAGGTATTTTGTCTCATTTTGTAGGTTGTTTCTTCACTGCATTGATTGATTCCTTTGATTTACAGCAGCTTATTAATTTGATATAATGACATTTGTCAATTTTAATTTAGTTGGTTCTGCTTTTAGGATCTTTTCCAAAAAAAATCTTTGCCCATACCAGTGTCTTAAAACTTTTTCCTTGTGTTTTCTTCTAACAGTTTTCATAGATTCATGTCATACATTCAAGTCTTTTTTGAGTTGACTTTTGTATGTAGTGAAATACAGAGGTCTAGTTCCTTCTGTTTATGACTATCTAGTTTTTCCCAGCACCATTTATGGAAGAGACTTTCTTTTCCCTCATGTGTGTACTTGTTGCCTTTTGAAAATCAGTTGACTGTAAATATGTGGATTTATTTCTGTACTGTCTATTCTGCTCCATTGGTCTTTGTGTCCATTTTTATGCTAGTACTATGCTGTTTTGGATACTGTCATTCTGTATAGTGTGCTTTCAAGTTGGGTATGCCTCTGGCCTGGTTCTTTTTACTCAGGATTGCTTTGGCCTTTTGGGATTATTTGAGGTTTTATACAAATTTTGCTATTGTTTTGTCTGTTTCTGTGAAAATTTTCATTAATATTTTGATAGGAATTGCATTAAATCTGTAGGTTGCATTTGGGTAGTATGGTCATTTTAATGACATTAATTCTTCTAATCTGTGAACACAGAATGTCTTTTTTTTTTGTGTGTGGTGGTGTCTTTAGTTCCATACATCATTGTTTTGTGATTTTCATTGTAGAACTTAATCACTTCCTTGGATAAATAAATATATTCGTAGGTTTTTGGTTTTATTTTTATTTTTTAAATTATTGTGATAGAGCTTGCTTTCCTGATGACTTTTTTTTTTTTTAAGCAATTTTATTACTGGTGAATTTAAAAAAAGAAAAAAAAAACTATTTAGGTTTGTATGTTGGTTTTGTATCCTGCAAACTTACCAAATTCACTTATCATTTCTAACAGGGTTATGTGGTTTTGTTGTTAAAACCTTAAGATTTTTCTATATATAAAATCATCATCTGTAAACGGATGATTTGACTTTCTCCTTTCGTTTCATGCAGAGATGTTGAATTTTATTGAACACTAGTTCTGAGAGTATATTGAAGATCATCTGATTTTTATTCTTTATTCTGTTGATGTGATGTGTTATGCTTATCAATTTGTATGTATTGAACCATCTTTATCCCTAGGATAAATTTCACATAACATGGTATATAATTCTTTTTGTTATTGAATTCAGTTTGTTGGTATTTTGTCTTCATCATTGATATTGGTCTGCAGTTTCCTTTTTTTGTTTTGCCCTTCTCTGGTTCTGGTATTAGGGCAATTCTGGCCTCATGGAATGGTTGGAAACTCCCTTTCAATACTGGAGAATAGTTTGAGATGAATTGGCACTAGTTCTTCTTTAAGAACTAGTTGGGAGACTTTTTAAAACTAACTCAATCTCAATATTTGGTATTTGGTGTATATAGATTTTCAGGGTCCGCATATTGATTTTGGAAGAGTATATATGTCGAGATTTATTCACTTCTTCCTTTTCCTATTTCTTGACTTATAGTTCTTCATAATAGTCCCTAATGATCCTTTGTATATCTTTGGTATCCATTGTAATATACTTCTTTCATCTCTGATTTTATTTGGTCTCCCCTGCCCCCATCTGTTTCTCTCTCTCTCTCTCTCTCTCTCTCTCTCTCTCTCTCTCTTCCTTCTTGGTTTATCTAGTGGAAGATTTGTCAGTTTTGTGTCTTTAAAAAAAACAACTCTTCATTTACTTGATTTTTATGTTTTTTAAAGTCTCTGTTTTACTTATTTCTAATCTGATCTTTGTTTTTTTCTTTTCCCTCTACTAATTTTGGGTTTGGTTTGCTCTTGTTCTTCTGGTTCTGAATTGCATCATCAGGTTATTTGAAATTTTTATTTTTTGATGTAGGAGATTATTGGTATAAGCTTCACTCGTATGGTTTCCCTGTATTCTATAGGTCTTAGTATGTTGTATTTTCATTTGTTCCAAGAAAATTTTTTTATTTCTCTTTTAGTTTCTAAAAGTGAATAGTTTCTAAAAGTTCAATAGAATGTTGTTTAGTTGCCATATATTTATATAACTTTTAAAATTTCTTTTGTTGATTTCTAGTTTTATTCCATGGTAGACAGAGAAGATATATGCTATAATTTCAAAAAATTTTTTTAATTTGTTGGGACTTTCTGGCTTAACATACAGTCTATCTTGTAGATCCAGCCTGGACAGTATTTCATGTGCTGAGAAGAAAAATAATGTATTCTGCAGTTCTATAAATGTCTATTAGGTTCCTTTTGTCTACAGTGTTGTTTAGTGCTATTGTTTCTTTGCTGACTTTTGTTTAGACATTATGTGTGAACATAGGGTATTGGAGTCCCCAACTATTACTATATTAGAGTCTATATCTTCCTTTTTATATCTAAATAATATCTACTTTGTATAATTGAGTGCTATAATATTGGATGTATATGTGTTACTTAATAACTATTTCCTCTGGTTGAATTGATTCCTTTATCATTATTGCATAGTGAGCTTCTTAACCTCCTTTTAAAAGTTTTGACTTCAGATCTTTTATTTTCTTATTTAAATATAGCAACTTCTGCACACCTTTAGCTCTTGTTTGCTTGGTATATCTCTTTCCATCCATTCATTTTCAGTATGTGCCTCTTTACTGATAAAATGACGATTTTGAAGGTAGCATAGTGTTCAGTTTAGTTTTTAAATCCAGTCTGTATCTTTTAGTAAGGGAATTTTATCTCTTTATATTCAGGATTGTTAATGATAAGTAAAAGCATACTCCTGTCATTCTGTTTATTTTTTTTTCTGTTTTGTATATTCTTCTCTTCCTATTCGTCTTTATGGTTTGGTGGTTTTCTGTAATGAATAGGGTTGATTTTCTTCTTTTTCTCTTTTATGTATTTGCTCTTCTGTTTTGTACTTTTGTGTTTTCATCCCTTTGCGTCTAATGTAAGTCTCCTTTAAGCATGTCTTGTAGATCCACCCTGGTAATGGTCAATTTCCTCAGTTTTTGTCTTAAAATATGTTTATTTCTTCTTCATTTCTGAAAAAAATGGCTTTTCTGGGTATAGTATTCTGGGCATTTTTTTCTTTCAGGACATTGACTATATAATTCCATTCTCTCCTGGCCTATATCTGCTGACTAAGAGCTACTTTTTAAAATCATAAATGTGCATCCTCATTTTTCTTGGTAAACTGACTTCTGAAGCATATTTTTATTTTCATAGTGTAAATACTGTTTATACTTTTTTTTTTTTAAACCTGGGATTGATCTCAAGGGCACTTGACCACTGAACCACATCCTTGACCCTATATTGTGTTTTACTTAGAGACAGGGTCTCACTGAGTTGCTTAGCACCTCGCTGTTACTGAGACTGACTTTGAACTCCAGAGCTGCAGGTATTACAGGCATGTGCCACCTTACCAGGCCTGTTTATGCTTTTATTTAAAACTGTTCTATACAGATTATGGGGGCAAGTGTAATCAGGTTCCAGTTTCGTCTATTTTTTTACCCATTCTTGATTGAAGTTTTGTTTTACCATCTAGAAACAGAGTAAGATAAATGTCTAATAGTATTAATATCTTCAATATTGGTTGTGTTAGCTTTCTGTTGCTGTAACAAAATACCTAGTATTAATCAGCTTATAAGGAAGAAAGACTTTCTTTTGATGCCAGGGACTGAACCTAGGGGCTCTTAACCCCTGAGCCATGTCCCCAGCCCTTTTTTTATATTTTAGTGAGACGCAGAGTCTCTCCTGAGCTGCTGGGATTACAAGACTGCATCACCATGTCCAGCTGAGTTACTGAGGATCTCGCTAAATTGCTGAGGCTGGCTCTGAACTTGCTATCCTCCTGCCTCAGCCTCCTAGCTGCTTAGATTATAGGCGTTCACCAGCACACCTGACTGGAAAGACTTATTTTTGCCTACAGTTTTAAAGTTTCAGTCCATGGTTGCTTGCCTCCATTTTTTTTGGACCTCTGGTATGGCAGAATAACATGGTGGGGAGTATTTGGTAGAGACTAGGAAAGAGAGAAAGCAAGGGGCTGGATTCTCCATAATACCTTCAGTGGTACACTATCAAGTTATAGCATGGTATACTCATGCTATAACTTCCTTCCCCTTCCTCCTCCTAAAAAGTTCTATCAATTCCCAGTAGCATCTTGGACTATTAATGACCAAACTTTTAACACACAGCAATGTATATTTTGTGTTCTCTTTCCTTATTAATTGTGCTTTTCTGTATAGCTCTCATTTCTTTATACAGTTCTGATTTTCATTCAGAGAAATAAATTTTATGAGTGTCAGAGTTGATTATAAGGCTAATAACATGTTACTATAATACTATTTCTTTTTTGGGGGGGATTATTGGGAGAGTGAACAAATCCAGGAGTGTTTCATCACTGCGCTGCCACCTCAGTTATTTTTACTTTTCATTTTGAGATAGGGTCTTGCTAAATTGCTTGAGGGTCTTTCTGTTGCTGAGGATAGCCTTGAACTAGTGATCGTCTTATTGCTGTGGAATGTGTGGCCTGGTTATGATACTATCTCATATTTGTTTCATCCTGTATTGAAGATTATTTTTCGACATGTTTACTTTTAGCTTCCTTTCCTTTCTGTTCCATTCAGTTCAAAGTAATCTATTTATGTTTCAAGCCAGTTTGGAAGGTCTGACTAGTAAAATGAGGGCACTGTACTCTGCGTATGCCAATAGTTTGAGAAATGGACACACATATGCTAGTATGTGTTTGTTTTTCTCTCTCTCTGTTTGGGCTGAGCATGGTGGTGCAGGCCTGTAATCCCGGAAATTTTCAGTGACAGAAGCGGGAGGATCAAAAGGTTGGTTAGCTTGGCATCTACAGAGACACTGTCTCAAAGTAGAGCTGGGGATATTGTTTAGTGCATAGAGTATCCCTGGGTTCAGTTCCTTGTACTGCTAACTACAAATACATACATACATTCCTAAATAAATAAATAAATAAAATCTAGGTTTTGAATTCAAGTATTAAACCATTTGATGGCATTATACATTAGACTAAATTTTATTATCTAACACATTTATAATTATGAATTTAAAGATACTGACAATTGTTGATCTCATTCATCCCTCTGCTTGTTTTAGACAGGGCTAGGGCTGTAACTCAGTGGTAGAGTGCTTATAGAGTGGTATAAACAGACACACACACACACAAAACCGTAAACAAGTGATGCTTTTGTCCTTCCTTAAAATGAATCAGGAAAACATATACACTAATTTTTAAAAATTGCAAATATGTTAAGTGCAACAACAGAATAGTGTTGGTTGTTATGATAGGGGACCATAGGAATTGTGTTAATTATTTGTTGCTACTTAATAGGTTACTCTTGTTTAGAAGCTTAAACTAGAAAACTTTATTATTCTCTATGTTCTGTGAGTCAGAAATTTGGGAGAGGATTACCTGGGTAGTTCTGTTTGAGGTTCTTCGTGAAATTACTCAAGGTATCAGCAAGTTGTAGTTATCTGAAGACTTAATTAGATTGTCTTCAAGATTGCTCACACACAGTTGTTGGCAGGGGGTCTTAGATTCTCACCATGTAAATTTTAAATGAGTGCATTGTATTCTGTCCATGCCAATAGTTGTAGATATGCATATTTACTGTATCTTTTGATGTATCATTACATATTAACGTAATATTAATGTTGTATTTATTATTATATAATTGTTATACATAATAACATATATTTGTAACTATAATCTGGATTTCAAATTGAGTTACTTAAGATCATTCATTGACATCATACATTAGACTAAAATTTAACTTCCCCCACAATAAGTGATCTGAGGGAGGTTAGGAGGGAGGGAGTTTTCTCTGTGTGGCCTGATCTTCTGTAAACTTGATGTCTGATTTCAAGAGCAAGCATCTGGTGAGGAGAGAGGGAGAGGTGGAAGCTGCATTTTGCCTTTTCTAACCTAGCTTTGGAAGTCATACAGCATTATGCTGCTGCATTTTGTTTGTCAAATGAGTCCAAAGTCCTACACAAATTCAAATGGAGGAAAAACTAGATCAGGCCTCTTAGTGGGGATTGGCAAGGTTCTGAAAGAGCCTTTGGACTAGAGTTATTGATATGTTCGTTTTTGGAAAAATTCAGTCTCTGTAGAAGGTAGAACCGAAGGGGATGCTGAGAGATCAGTTAACATGCATCTAGTACTCTGGGAACATGATGGTGGTGGAAGTGAGGATGGAAAGATATGGATAAATACAAAAGATATACTGAAAGATGGACAGAGTCTATTGATTAAAAGATGTGGGTGGTGAAAAAATGCAAGTATGGGGGATGACTTTAGGATTTTGATATGCGTAATGAAGTGAATGTGGTATCATACTCTAGAGTAGGAAATCCTAGGGGATATTGAAATGGAAGTTTTTGTTTCTAATGTTTAGAATTGTGGTAGGCTGGGTGGGAGATTAACATTCATTTCTGGACAATATATGAGTTTGAATTACTTGAGGGGACACACAGTGGAAATGGAAGGTTGCTAGTCTAGCTCAGAGGAGTTGTCTGCATCAGAAATAATTCATAATTTCAATGTAAAGATGGCAATAAGTACAAATAAAGCTCAATTTGGTGAATGTAAACTGAGAAGATGAATAAAAAGGAAAAAAAAAAGCTTTGAGGAGTGTAAATTTTTAATTGTTTGGATAGAATTTTCCACACTGACAACAAGACTGAGAATGGCTGACCTAAGTTTGGAATAAAACAAGGAAGTTATATGTTATAGAAACCTATTATTTTAAGGGTATATCAAGGTCAAGCAGAGGACTAAACATTTACCGTGTTTGGCCTCTTTGAGGTGACTTCACCAAAGATTTTTTCCCCCATTCTTTAGAACATTTATTGTGACCTTATGAATTTACATTGACTTTTTTTTTTTTTTTTTGTAGAGCATTGTAATTATATTCCTAGTTGTTTGGTTAAAGCTGACAAACTCATACATGCACGGAATTCAATTATAGTTCATGACTTCCCCTTTTCTCTGCCATTCTTCTTCCTTTACTCTACTAGACCCCCTTTTGCTCATCTATTAATTTATATTTGATTGGTTCTTTCTACCTTTTTATAAAGGTGGATTTCCCTGCCATACATTTACAAATGCACAAAACATGATCATTTAAGGATTTATTACTCATCCATCCAGTCTGTCTCTTGATCTCCTTCTTCTCCAGTATTGATCTTTCCTTTATTTTATCCTGTCCTTCCCTCTCCCTTTCCTTTATTTTACTCTAGCTTCCGCATATGAAAGAAAACATGGGATCTTTGAGTTTTTCAGTTCAGCTTGTTTCACTTAATATGTTATTCTCCATTTCCATCCATTTACTAGCAAATGCCATAATTTCACTCTTTTTTTATGGCTCAGTGGACCACGTTGTGTATACACACCACAATTTCATAATCTCTTCATATATTGACAGGTATCTGGTTTGATTCCATAATTTAGGTATTGTGAATTGTGCTAATATAAACGTTGAGGTGGCTATATTGCTGTAGAATGACAATTTTAGATATTTTGGGGAAATACCAAGGAGTGGGTAGCTGGGTCACATGGTGGTTTTTTTCCTAGTTTTAGAGCGAATCTCCATGCTGCTTTCGAGAGTGGGTATACTAGTCTGCAGTCCCACCTACAGTGTACAAGTGTTCCTTTCTCCCCTCAACTACACCAGTATTTATTATTTGTATTCTTGATTATTGCCATTCTGACTGGAATGAGATGAAATCTTAGTGTAGTTTTGATTTGCATTTTGATGACTAGAGATGTCAAACATTTTTTCATATATTTGTTGGCCATTTGTGTTTCTTCTTTTGAGAAGTTCGTTTGGTTCATTTGCCCATTTATTGATTGGCTTACTTGTTTTTTGTTGTTGAGTTTTTTGAGTTCCTTATATATTCTAGTTCCATATATATAATATATATAACTCCTCCCTCTACTGGAGGAGTTAGCTGGCAAACCAATTGGCAAACCCAAAGCTAATGTCATACTAAATGGAGAAAAACTAAAAAGCATTTCCTCCAAAATCATTTCTCCCATTCTTTAGGCTCTCTCTTCATGCTTTTAATCATTTCCTTTGCTGTGCAGAAGCTGTTTAGTTTGATGGCATCCCGCTTGTTTGGTTTTATTTCTTGTACTTTGGAGGTCTTGTTAAGGAAGTTGGTGCCAGTACCTTTATGGTGGCATTTGAACCATATGATTTCTTCTAGTAGTTGTAAAGTTTCTACTCTAATTCTTAATTCTATGATTCATTTCAATTTGAGTTGGGCAGGGTGAAAGATAAGGGTCTAGTTTCAATTTTCTACATATAACTATCCAGTGTTCCTGGCACCATTTGTTAAAATGGCTATCTTTTCTCCAAAATATATTTTGGCACCTTTGTCAAATACCAGATAACTGTAGGTATATGACTTTGTCACTGTGTCTTCTTTTCCATTGATCTTCCTATCTATTTTGATGCCAATAACCTGCTGCTTTTGTTACTACAGCTCTGTAGTATCGCTTTAGATCACGTATTTTGCTTTCCTTGCTTGATGTTGCTTTGGCTTCTTGGTCTCTTATTCTTCCAGATAAATTTAAGAATTGTTTTTTCCTAATTCTGTGAAGCATGTCATTGGTATAGCCATTTTGACAATATGAATTTTGTCTCTCCAAGTACATGGGATATCTTTCTTGTCTCCTAAGGTCTTCTTCAATTTGTTTCTTTAGTGTTCTATACTATTCATTGTAGAGCTCATTTAACTCCTTGGTCACATTAATCCTTTGTATTCCTTTTGTTTCCTTTTCTTACATGATTGCTCTGTTTAATGTTTCAGAGACTACATTGAATAGGAGTAATGAGAGTGGAGTTTACTAATATTTTATTAAGGAATTTTACATATAAGTTCACCAGGTATATTGATTTGTGGTTTTGTTTCCTTGATGCATCTTTGTCTAGTTTTGGTATGGGGCTATACTGCTTTCAGTGTCATCGAATAATTTGAGAAAGACTGGTGGTGTGGTAGAACTCAGCTGAGAATCCTCCTGGTCCTGGGCTTTTTTTTTTTTTTGTGAGGTTTTTAATTGCTGTTTTAATTTTACTACTTTATTTTGTTCTCATAAGGTTTTCTATATCTTCCTGAATCAGTTTGGACAGGTCATATGTATGTAGAAATTTGTCCCTGTCTTCCAGATTTTCCAGTTCATTGGAGTATTCCCTCCCTCCCTCCCTCCCTTCCTTCCTTCCTTCCTTCCTTCCTTTCTTTCTTTTTATATTTTAATACTTTTTTAGTTGTTAATAGACCTTTATTTTATTTATATATTTGTGGTGCTGAGAATTGAACCCAGTGCCTCACACATGCTAGGCAATCCTACCACTGAGCTACAACCCCCAGCCCTGGAGTATATACATTTTCAAACTAGATTCTGATGATCCTCTGGATTTCAGAAGGGTCTGTGGTTATCTTTCTCTCTTTCTCTCTCTCTCTTTTTTTTTCCATCTCTGATCTTGTTTATTTGGCTCTTCACTTTTTTTATTTTTTGGTTAGTTTTGCTAAGCATTTGACAATCTAATTTATCTTTTCAAAGAATTAACTCTTTGTTGCATTGATTCTGTGTATTATTTTCTTTTTTTTTCTAATTTCTTTGACTTTGGCTCTGATCATAATTATTTCCTGTCTTTTACTGGTTTTGGAATTTGGTCTTCTTTTTCTAAGACTTGAAAAAGAAGGTGAAGCAAAAGCTTGTTTTGGGGATCTCTGTGATTTTTTTTTTTTTTTTTTTTAATGTAGGCATTCAATGCTATCAGTTTTCTCTTAGAATTGCTTTCACACTGTCCCAGACATTTTGATATTTTTTTTTTATCTCTGTTCTCATTCATTTCTAAGAATTTGATTTCTATTCTCATTTCTTCTTTGATCCATTCTTCATTTAGGAAAGTAGTATTCAATGTGTTTATGTGGTTTCTCTGATTTTTCTTGCTGATGATTCTTGTGGTTTCATTCCATTATGATCTGGTGACATATATGTGATTATATAATTTTTCTTTGTTTTTTGTATTTGCTGAGATTTGCTTTGTGGCCTAGAGTATGATCTATTTTTGAAAATGTTCCATGCACAGGTGAGAAGAAAGTAAATTTAGCTGTTTTGGGGTGAAATATTCTGTAGATACTTGTTAAGACCATTTTATTTACAGTGTTATTTATATTGAGATATCTTTACTGATTTTATGTTTTGATAACCTATCTATTGGTGATAAGGGTATATCAAAATCACCCAGTATTGGATATCTTTCCCTATAAAATGAACCTCTGGTACACAGTGTATAGTTGGCTTTTTTTTTTTTTTTGATTCATTCCTCTAGTCTTTTTAACTGGGGAGTTGAGTACTAACGTTTAGTGTTAGTATGGATATGTGTTTGTGGTTTCCTGCCTTTTTTTTTTTCTTGCTGTATTTTATCCTGTCTTGTTTCTCATGTATTAGGATATTCTTCTGTTGAACATCCTCTGTTTGGAAGCTTTGGGAATTGTTTTTTAGTTCCTCTGTGTGCAGTTTATCTTTTAGTATTCCTTGTAGTACTGACTTGGTGCTCATGAATTCTTTTTAGTTTATTTTTGTCCTGGAAAGTTTTTATTTCCCCCTGAATTTGAAACTGGGCTTTTCTGCATTTAGTAACCTTGGCTGTCAGTTTTTTTCTTTTAGTTCTTAGAATATCTCATTACAGGTCTTCCTTAATTTTAGGTTCTAAACTAAAAAATTTGGGAGTGATAATATGTTCTTATTTTCTATTCTAGGCATTTTGATTTTGATATGTCTTGGTGACCTTCTCATTTGAATAGGTCTGTTTGGGGTCCTGTAAGCCTCCTTTATGTGGATGTCTATCCTATTTTGATGTGGGAAAAGTTTCTGTAGCTATCTCATTGAAAATGTTCTTTATGCCTTTTGTTTGTATCTCCATGTTCTCTTCTATCCCAGTGATTCTCAGGTTTGGTCTTTTAACTTTGTCCCGGATTCTTGTATATTCTGGTCATGTTCTGTAATTATTTTCCCTTTATTGCATTCTGTGTGCTGAAGATCATACTTCTTGTCTTCAGGCCTGAAGTTTTATCTTCAAGGGCTGAGGTTCTATTTTCTATGCATTCTAATCTGTTAGTGAGGCCTTCAAGTGAATTTTTAATTTAATTGATTTTGTCTTTTATTTCTAGGAGTTCTGCATCATTTGTTTTCACTATTTCTATTTCTTTTAAAGTGGTCGTCCATCTTAATTCCTTTCTTATATATTCTTTTAGTTCATTGAACATTTTAATACTCAGTTTTTATTAAACTTTGGGATTTCCTCCTCCTCGCTATTGGTGGGATCTGTTGTTGGAGGATTGTGGATTTTGGAGGGAGACTTATTTGCCTGTTTCCTTATGTTTTCAGAGGTCTTGGACTTGTGCATCAATTGAGGAGGACTTCCCTACCTCTTTTTTATGTATGTCCTTTGTGTGTAATTATCTTATTTTTTCTGGAATTTCCCTCTGTTTTTGATGTAAGAGTAGATGTTAGCCGGTGAGACCCAGGGCTCCTCTTACATTGTTCCTCCTTGGGCCCTTATTGTTCATTCGGGGCTTTTGTCGCCTTACTTCTTTGAGTTAGAGTAATTTTAGGGCCTAGGTATAGAAGATTGTGTGTGAATTAAGATTCACTGTTGTTTGGTTGAGATGTAAGTATTTCATGATTGCACAATCTCTACTCTGTTATCTTGAAGTGTCTCAATCTCTCTCTCTCTCTTTTTTTTTTTTTTTTAAAGAGAGGGGGAAGAGAGAGAGAGAGAGAGAGAATTTTAATATTTTAATATTTATTTATATTAATATTTATTTATTAATTAAATTAAATTATTTATTATTATATTAATATTTATTTATTAATATTTATTTAATATTTATTTATTATAATATTAATTTTAATATTTATTCTCAGCGGAGGCGGACACAACATCTTTGTTTGTATGTGGTGCTGAGGATCGAACCCGGGCCGCACGCATGCCAGGCGAGCGCGCTACCGCTTGAGCCTCATCCCCAGCCCTCTGATCTCTTTCTGACCCCTCTTGGAGGGTGAGCCAGAACTGGCACTAATGTCAGCAACAAATGTGTACAATATGTTAAATGTCTGGTGTCTTCTTTGATGTCTGTGATATTATTTGTCACCTCTATAGGAATGGTGGGGCCAGCATTTAAGAACATTACCAGCAATTAAAAAATTGTGAATTAGATCACTAATTTGACAGTAGGTATTTACTGTACTATTTATGTATTTATGATCACTCTAACATGGATGGGGTGGGGATTACATAGTCTAATCCTTAGTTTTGATTTTTGACTCTTCTATTCTTTGTATTAAAGTATGGCTGAAGGTGGAGTGTCACTGATTTATGTGAAGAGCAAGGTGTACTTTCTTGTTGTTGAGTTTGGTTTAGCAGCAGAGTCTCTGACCTGAATTTTCAGTGTCCTTGTAGGTTCCCAGCACATCACAGAATAGGATGAAATAAACAATTGTAACAACAGTTGCAAGCAGTACACAGCATTAAAGTTAAATACCCAGTTCCTACTATGACATCTTTAACATTAATTACCACCCAAAACCAGGAACAGTTCAGCAATTATCAACAGTAAAAACAATAACCATGAATTAGATTTGGCTTCAAAGCAAACAGAGGGTGCCAACTATATCATCCACAGCAGTAATGATTGCATCAACATTAATGGTGGGAACAGGAGTTATATGTAAGCCATTTAGTTCTGGAAAATGGTACAAATACAGTTATTAGGGGAAAAGAAAATACGTTAGGAAGATAGAAAAGTGTTTACAGTTTTAAAAAGTGAGAAGAGAGAATGCAGAAGAGATGTAGCAGGTGCTATTTTATAGTAGGAGGGGAAAAATAGAAGCATCAAAGATTTGGGAACTAGAACAGTAGAATTTCTGAGGAGAAGAGAAGAAAGAGAAAATAAATAAACAAAATAATAAAAACCAACAATGTAACAGTCAAAAACCAGAACACTAAAGATACGCAAGGAAAAATTAGCTACATTTAAAAAGTGTTAAAAATGAGAGAAAAAGAAACAAGTGTTTCTATATGTTATTGAACCAATTAGCACAGCCAGAATTCACACAGATGTGCATGCAGGAAAAGAAAAAAAAATTCTTAATGAAGGAACCATTACTACCATCACTACTGTGGTGGTCCGAACAATCTTTCTTTGGTTTATTAACCCCTTTCTGTTTTTGTGTTGCTTTCTGAGCTGCCAGTTGGATGGCCTAAGATTGAAGCTGTTTGTTATAAGACTCAGCTTCCCTTTTCACCAATGTGAGGTAAGGATGGGTTAGGAAGTACTTTGAATGGGTGTTTTGTTCATTCAAATCTTTTACTTGCACTCCAAGGGTGAAGCTTATGCAAGATCTGTGGGGGGAGTTCTTGCTGGTTGAACTTAGGTCTAATCAGGCCTGAGGGCTTTCATTGAGTGGCTATGCTTTGGAGAGATTAGATTGACCTGCCCCTAGGGCTTGATAGTAGCTGATCTCAGTTGTGGGTCTGGGTCTCAAATCCTCCCAAGAATTCCAGTAGTGGGGCCGGAATCTGATCCTCTACTCATTGCTGGCCACAGTAGATTTCTTGGGTTTTGTCCTTGAGTGAATTCTCCTTGCCTGCTCAGGCTTCTGGTTGACTTCAGCTGGTCACATGAGCAGCCAGTCTCAAGGGTTAAGAGAGTTGGACTTACCTTTACCTTTCCAACTTGAATCTCCTTGGGTATAGTCTTCTCCGCACCTGTTTCACTCACATTTCTGCCAGGCACATCCTAGGGCACCCATCGTTGCCTGCCAGGATACTGTGACAGAGTTCCTTCTAATCTCCTGTCTCCCAGAGCTGCTGCAGCGGATAGCCCCAAGATGGGTCTTTCCTCAGCTCTCTGCTGCTAGTTGAGATACAAAGCAGGCTTTTCAAGCACCAGTGTGTAGTGCAGCCTCTAGATCAGTTACATTTAGGCAGCTTTGTTGATCTAAGATTTTTCTTTACTAACTCGGTGTTCTCCTTTCTTGTTTGATGAATCTATACCACTACCACTTGTTTTTCAGCACTGGTGGGCAGCTGGGTCAGCCCCAATATATTCTCTCTTTATCGTACCAAAATTTCTGACTTTATTGTACCCAAATTTCTGAGTCCCTAAGTCACTTTGAAAGATTTTGGTGAAATCACTCTTTCACTACCTCTCTTGAGAAGCTGTACACCCACTGCTTTGGTACCCAACCACTGTGTGACTTGGAATGCAGCTTTACTCTTATCTTCCGTTTTCTGATTTCCTACGTTTACTCTTCAAGCAGAGATGTTGTTTAAGAGAAGTGGAAATAAAGACAAGGTGGAGTGAGTGGGAAGGAAAGAGTAGAGATGCTTGGTAAAGAACTTAATCAAGATGTTTGGTTAAGGAGAGGGGAAGAGAGAGATTGAAGCCAATAGCTGCAAGTAAATTTGAAGTAAAGAATTGTTGGGGCATGGTGACACATGGGTGTGGCCTCACCCACTGGGGAGACTGAGGTAGGAGAATTACTTGAGCCAAGGGGTTTAAGGCCAACCTGGGTGTAAAGCAGAAACGGCGCACAAGATCAAGAATCACAGAACAAGAATGAGGCACCAAAAGAAGGTTGATTGGGGGGTGCTGTGGGTGAGAAAGGCAAGAACAATGCTAATAAGGGAAACTGGAGGTGGGAGGGCCTAGGCCCTCTAAATTGCAGCTCCCCACAACAGTTGGTCTAGCCGAGTTTAAGGGGCTCATGTCTGCCCCTGGTTGGTCAGGGCTGATGTGAGTTGATAGGGCGATTGCATCACCGGTGGATCCATGGTGGTTGGGGGTCTGTTGCCATGTCAGCTTCTGATTGGCCATTTCCTCCAGGTGGAAATTTCCTGCCCACAGACACGCGATGTGAAAGGGGAGGGGAATGGAAGCCTGCCCACGTAACACTGGCAACTTAATGAGACCCCAGCTTAAAAAGTCATCGTTTTAACTAAATTTTTTTTTTTTTTTTGCCTTTCATACTGTAAAGGACTCAGAATATTTAAATATTTATTTAAAGATCAGGAAATATTAATAAGGGCAGAACCCTGGGTACAAACTCAGGACACGGAAAAGCATGTTTATTTAAAAGTCACAACGACATTTATAGCCCAATATATTAATCTACTTCTACATGTAACGAATGAGGCCATTTTAAAATGCAAATATTTGCTGGATATGGTGGTGCATGCCTATAATTCATGCAGTTCTGGAGACTGAGACAAGAGGATCACAAGTTCTAGGCCATCCTTGGCAACTTAGGAAAACCCATCTCAAAATAAGAAATCAAAATTTTTAATTAATTTTTTAAATTAAAAAGTGATTATGTAGATTGTGTTCTTTGTGAACTGAGTTAGTGACTTGAATTTTTTTCATTTTAATAAAACTAGAACATTTGTCACAGCAGGATTCATTGCGACAAAGCAGGGATAGATGATAGAATGTGATGAATTTTCGCTGTAAAGGTGAACAAAAATGAAGGATTGTGCTTTAAAAAGAGACCGTGTTGTAAAATAAATGATAGATTATAATCTCAAGGAAAAAATTCGTTGTCTAAGTAAACTAGTGCCAGTATTAAAAGACAGTTTCAGAATTCTGGGGAAAATTTTCATTATATGATATAGGTAAGACAATTTTTTTTTTTTTTTTACTTTGAATTATATCAACAGATAAAAATTGAAGAAAACTAATATTGGTTTAGGAAGTCCTCAAGAAATAATAGACATATTAAAAAGAGATGCTACAAATCCCATCAAAGCTGAATGATAACAGAAAAATGAGATGTACTTAAAGGAATTTACAGACATCTGGAATAGAGTATAATTGCTTAAAGGATCACATGGTTCTGTTCTCAGATACTAAAGATGAGTTTCACACAGGTTCAATCACTAGCCCAAGTAATTTACTGCTGTATGTAAGAACCTAAACTAGAAATTGTCCTCTTCTCACCAGCCAGTGTTATATTTTTGTAATATACTATGGTGTTAGAGCTATGAGAATAAGACCAGAGTAATTACTAATGAAGATTAAAATTTATCTTAGCTCTATAAAGTTATAGGAATTTTAGAAAGGTAAATAACCACATTCAACCTGTGGCATTTATAAGGCAGATTTTGAAATAAGTGGTAGTGGACTCTCTTGGGAGATGGAATTTTAAGCTTAAATCTGCCATTGATTTAGCTTTGAGAGCCAGGATAAGACACATAAAACATTTATTTCCTTTGTAATGTTTTGTCTTCATCAATAAAATGGTGGAATTGGAGTTAGAGCTATGATCAAACTCACCTTTTTTGAACACTAACTATGTAAATGTGTTATTTTCTTAATTTTTGACACTTAAATTGTAATCACCTTATGAACTGCCATAGTTTATGTAATTAAACCAGATTACCTGAATTGAAGGACGCAAAATTCCATCTGAAGCCTCATGACCCCAAAATGATGCTTTTTTTTTTATAGTATCAGTTGTTTGTTCCATAGTTTGTTCATTTTTATGCCATTTCAGCAACTGTTGCCCTGTCAAAGTATCACTACTACTGTTATTTTCTTGAACTTTTTCTTTAAATCTCTATTCTTGTACTCGTATTTAAGAAGGAAAGTGTTTGACAATTAAAAGCAAAACTAAATAAAAAACTGGTATTAAAACCTGAAAAGAAAAGAAAGTCACCCCCACCCACACACACACACACACACTGGGGGTGATGGGATTTAAAGGAAAACTTAGGTGTGGTACATGTGAGGGTGGACCAGTAGATGATGAATTGGGGGTGTGGGATGGGAAATCAAGCATGACTCCGTAGTGTATTAAGCCTACAATTTTTCTTCTAAGACTGGACTACAAATACAGTAATTCTTGGCAGTTTTCTCCAAGGGATGAAAAGTTTGTATATATATATTGTCTAAAATCATATCATGTACATGCAGTAGTATACATACCATCCTTTCAGGAAATGTGGCACTTTTTGTACTTGCTTTCTTTTTGCCTTTCAGTTCTGGGAGTCTCCCTTGATCTATTTCGTGTAGAAGTGTTATGTTGTTTATTTATTCTTGTGTCGTACATTAACAGTGTGAAAGTTCTTTTAAAAAATAATAATTATGTCTAGAGTACTCTTCTGGCTTGCCTTATCTTTTAGGTCCCAACTAAAACAAGGCACTTTGATAACTACTGGACAGAAACTTCAGGCTGATTTGTGTGTATGGGGTGGGAGGGTTGAACCCAGGGGCACTTAACCATGACAGAGCCACATCCCCAGCCCATTTTTATTTTGGGACAGGGTCTCACCAAGTTGCTTAGGGCCTCCCTAAGTTGCTAGGGCCTTGCTAAATTGCTGAAGCTGGCTTTGAACTTGTGATTCTTCTGCCTCAGCCTCTCGAGTTGATAAGATTACAGGGTTATGCCTCTGCAGCTCAGGCTGCTTTTTTAATGAGTGTAATTCATTTGGAATACTGCTACTCTAGATTTTCTAGTTAAAGGAATCCTATCTTCATGACAGCCATCATTTTCCTGCTCTGTCTTCTGAGCTTGGTTTACTTTTCCTTCCTTTTCACATTGCCTTTACTTCCCACTTTCTTTTTTCTACTCAGAAGATCAGCTAGTTAATTTTGATGTTTTAGTTTGTACTTACTTTTACATTGTGAGACCTACACAATTAATTGTACCTTTATTTTATTTATGACTGTTGAGTGTTCATTTGTTTGCTCTTGCTACTTTGTTGGCCATTTCTTCTAAAATGTTCAAAGTCAAAAAAAAAAAAATTGTACTACCACAACAATTTATGCCAATAAAATCTACAGATCATTATGTTTGGAGAGTCTGTCCCATTTGGGATAATCTGTTCTGGTGATGTGTATGTGAACATATAATAAACATACATGCACCTTTGTTTACACGTGACTAATGTTTTCATCTATACACATATTTGATGTAGGAAGACATAGTGTATATACTATGCAGTATATCTGTAGGAGTGTTGTTTATGTATATTGATATATGCACAGAAATGCATTTCAGAGCAGATGGTCCATTCCTGATTAGCTTTTGTGCCAAAGGACTCAGGAGTAGAGGTAAAGCTATGTGCCCTTGTTTGCTGACACCTGGATATTGTTTAATTTCTTATTTAATTTAATTGTTTAATGCTTGTTCTTTTACTTGATCTTTTAATGAGCTAATTTTGAAGAACTTAAAGCAGAAAAGTCATTTTAGTTGTACGGATGAGTTCAGGCTTCTTCATTATGTTTTTTTTTTGTTGTTGTTTTTTTAGTTTTATTGATTTTATTTTTTAAATGACAGTGGAATGCATTACAATTCTTATTACAGTTTTTCATATCTTTGTATATAGAGTATGTTCACGCCAATTCATGCCTTTATATACATGTACTTTTTTGTATTACAATTCTTATTACACATATATACCACAATTTTTCATATCTCTGTACATGCATTGTGGTTTGATACAGTTGGTAACATCTGGGTTAATGGCCGTAGAGTATAGTAGTTACCATGTACTTGTTTTCTTTAGTGTCTGGAGGGTCTAGAAAGGCTCATGCTTTTTGTATAAGAGAAAATTATTTTCTGATAAGCAATTATCTGGGCTGGGAGTAAGGAGAGATCTAGGTTCTCGGTCTCAGATATTTCATTGTAAAAATAAGCAAGTTGGAAATAATAAAACTTTTAACTTCCTTTCCAGCTCTAAAATTTATGAGAATGTGAGTCCATGAAGTTCTCAGTTGGCAGACATTATATCATTGGAATATACTCAGCTGTTGCTCAAAATTTGCTGCCCATAAATGTCAT
Source organism: Marmota marmota marmota (assembly GCF_001458135.2). Classification (NCBI taxonomy): domain Eukaryota; kingdom Metazoa; phylum Chordata; class Mammalia; order Rodentia; family Sciuridae; genus Marmota; species Marmota marmota. The sequence continues at coordinate 3,067,577 of NW_026000005.1, forward strand.
TCAGAGTTGTATTAACTTTGCATTAATCTCTTTCCCCCATAGTATAAACTTTCAAACTTTAAAAATGTCATTGGCATTTTAAACTTATTGTTTCAGGTTGTTACATGGAAAGCACAGAATTAATTTTATTTTTCATTTTGAAGAAATAATAGAAACTATGGAAATGTCAGGAGTTGTGAACTTCATCTGTAATTGTATCAAAGATGTGTTTTCATTGAAGGGCACAATGTCCCAGTGATTTCTTTTCTTTCTTCTTTTTTAGTTTGTATACTGTTAGTTTATGTGGGAAAGCTGACATATTTATTCTTTTCTTAGTGCTGCCATAATAGTACCAAAAACTGGATGACTTTGAATATTAATTTTTTGTTTTACAAGTCTATAGGCAAAAAAAGTTCTCCATTGTAAGGTGTTGCAGGGCACGCTTCCTCTAAAACATGTAGAGATTTTCTTCCTTGCTTCTTCTACCTTGTGGTGTTTGCTGGCAGCCCTTGGCATTCTTGAACATGTGGGTGCATCATTCCAGTCCCTTGCATGTGATCTCTAGAGTTCTTCAGAGTTCTAGAAATGAAATAAGGTTGTTCATTTTTTTTTTTTTTTTTGCTTAGGTAATATTGCTTGAATTGTAGTGATTAAAATGTAGTAATTTCAAAAGTAGGCTTCTCTTTGCATTATTATATTCATATCATATCAGTTCTATTAATAAAAATAGAACAATAGCAAAATAATTTTCATGATCTTATTTGGTAGGATAGCCATATGTCTGTTGTTAGTCATAAGTGGGTAAATTCTGGGACCAAAGTTCAAAATACAGGTTGAGCATCCCTAATCTAAATATCCAAAATGTTTCCAAATCTTTGAGTGTTTGTATGATGCCATAAGAGGAAAATTTTATACCTAACATGATGGGTTACAGTCATAACATAGGTGAATTAGAATATTGCATAGGTTACCTTCAGGATATGTGTATAAGGTATATATAAACTATAAATGAATTTTGTTTTTATACCTGGGTCTAATCCCTGATATATTTCATTATATCTATGTATGCAGATATTCCAAAATCTCAAATCCAAAACAGTTATTTCCAAACCATCCTATAAAACGGATATTCAACCTGTATTCTCAGAAAATTAGAAATATCAAATAACTTCTACACTCTCCCTGACCAGTGTATTTGAATTTCTAAATATGTTCACTAACCTAGACAATCTCTTAAGTCCACCAAAAACTCTGCTGTTAATAATACGTAAGGTAGTGAAATTGGCTTGCTTTTTAAAAATGCTTTCATTTTATTACCAATATTTTATTTGTAATTAAAAATAGTTTTCACTGTGTTATAATATTGATGTTGTCACTAAACACATTATTTCCCTGATTGGTGATGTAACTTTGCCTTGTAAGGCAAAGTTAGCTTTGTATTTGCCCTCTGAAATTATTGTGAAAGCAGCTATAATTGCCTGGGATAAGTCATTTAAGGATATTATTTTTTAGAAAAGTTGTTTGAGGTACCTTTAATCATAGTTGCTAAATTTCACATATCAGTTGTGTTTTTAAGTGAGCACCATGCTGTTACCGAAGTTTTTTTTCAGAACAGGGAAATATGTGGCTATTATGTTAACACTGGATTTGAATTATTACTGGCTATTAATAATCTCCCAGATCACATCTTCATATATTAGCAGTGAAGAAACATTTAGTGACAATTTAATAGACTTTAAAGACAAAGAAAAATTTGAGTTTATACTTAGGCCTGTATAAGAACAATTCTAACGTTAATGATTTTTTTTTTGTTTGTTTTTAAAACTACCTAAGATGGTTCAAATTTATATGTAAATAATTTTCTAAAGAGCAGGAAATTGATTTATGGAAATCACATGTAACTGTGTTTTACTTAAAATGTGTAAAACATTTTCTAATTTTGTTTCAAAAATCTGCTAAATTTTGAATAAAACTAAGAAGCAATTTGACTTCATGTAAACTTTAGGATCAACAGAGTAGTTAATAAAATGATGGAACTGACGAAGCTTTTGTTATAGGATCAGATGTATTAGATTAATATTTAGTTTTAATTATAAAAGCAGGAAATTTTGAGAACACACATGGTAACTTTTCAGAAGATCTAGTCACAGTTTGAAAATAATGATGGGGGCTTATACTTTAGGTATTCTTATAGAAACAGGATTTTTTAAAAACTAGAATATAAATTTCATGTTCTGTAGATTGTTGTGTCATTTTCTTGTAATCTGAGATTTTTTAAAATTTTAATTTAAGAAAATAATGAATAAACCCCAGGCAACAACTAAACTTCAGTTCACTTCCCATAAAACAGAAGAATGCTCTCGTGGAACATTTTGAATCCTCCTGATTTATATTTCCTGACTAATAATAAGGTTGAACATTTTTTTTATGTGTATCTTGTTATCATCTGTGAGATTTCTGTCTTAGCTTGTGTATCTATCCCCGCCATACTGTCACTGTTTTGTTGGCTTTTTCTTATTCTTAAGTGTTCTCTTGTATATTATGGACACAGGTATTATATGTGTTGTAAATAGTTTCTCTTTTTTTAATGATTTTTTAATGTCATCTTGGTGAAGAGAATTGAATTTTCATATAGCTAAATTTATTCATTAGCACTTTTCATGTTATGGTTAGTACATCTTTCCCATAGTCCAAGGTCTTGAAGGTAATGTTTATATTTTGTTTCTAAAGGTTTGCCCTTCATATTTATTTTAAATCTATTTGGAATTGATTCTGTAAGGTCTGGCTGCCTTTTTTCTCCAAATAGATAACTGTTTTATTACTGTTCATTGAGTATACCTTCCAGTGGTTGGAGAATGCCACTTCTGTGATTTTGGCTATGGTAGACCCTTCTGGTATTTTAAGTTGCTTATCCCTACACAGAGTATATGAGGTGGTTTTAATTGCGATAATTCTAATGAGTCTTGTTATCTGGTAGAGGAAGTAATCTGTGTATTTCATCAGTAGCTGCTTAACTAATTCATATAACTTGAGAATCAATCAAGTAACTTGGAAACTCTTCTTGTGGTTTTAATTGAAATTTGTAAAATTGTTTAAAATGGTTATTATCCTTGTCCATGAACATAGCCTTTCATCCCTTATTTAAAAATAACTTTCTCTATGTAAGTATTATACATCTTTTGTTAGGTTTATCTCTAGGTATTTAGTATTTTTTGATGCTGTTGTAAATCATATCTTGTAACAATTGTTTATTTCTGCTCTATGGAGATTAATTTTTAATTGATGTCCTGGATCTAAAACATGGCCTAAATACTGTTAGTAATTCTAATAATTTGCTTAGACATTTTTTAACATACAATTTAGAGATGATAATCTCTAACAGTCTTCAGAAGAATGTCAAAAAAACAACAACAAAAACTTTCTTTTATTTTTGTTTCGTATTGGATTCTACTGTCCAGCAAAACCATGTCATAAGTGGACTTCCTGTCTTGTTCTGAATATTAAATGGTGTGGTAGAACCTTTCCATCTTTAATAATGATATTTTGTGTAGATGTTAGAAAGATGACTGTTTACAATTAAATAAATCCCTTTCTTTTTCTAGTTTTCCAAGGTGTTTTGGTTGTTTTTGTTGGTGGTGGTCATATGTAAAATCTTCATTAAGTGTGTTAAAGTTTAACAAATACTTTGTTTACTAAAGAAAAATAGTCATGTTGCTTTGATCTGCTAATATAATGATTTGCATTTGTATTATTTTTATAATGTTAAGCTAATTTTGCATATTCAACTTGGTCATGATATATTTTTTTTAATATAAACTCTTGGATGTGTTTTGTTATCAATAAGACTTTACATCTGTGAGATTGGCCTTTAACTTTTTCATAGCTTTTTAAAAATATTAAGGTTATATTTTATATTGGTCTCAGAAGAAATCTTTTGGTTCAGAGAAGAAATTTTTTACTTCAGAGAAAAGTTTGAGTTCAGATAATCTTCAACTTGAAATCTGATGAATCTCTTCTGTAAGTTATGTTTTTGTATTTAGGGTGAGGTGGAGAGGAAGAAATCAACCAAATCATTTTATTTTTTATTAATTATAGATTAATCAAAAATTAGATTTACACACATTCAAAAATCATGCTATATGTCCAACTTCTAGAAAAACATAAATTAGCCAAAGGTACAGACTAAGTTAAATTCTGTTGATACTGATTTTCAAAAAATTAGATCAGACTTGCTTTTTTAAATAGTTTATTGTTAGGTTTTTAAATATTTCCAGTGTGCTTGAGAAAACTATCTTTTAATTGTTCTGTACAGGTTTTCTCTGTTTTTTGTCACTTCAAATTTAATAATTATGTAGTTCAGATATTTTACATCTTAAATTTTTCCAGCTTTATTTGTTTAAAAGTAAAACAAGATGATTAAAAATATGTGTGGGCACTTGCCTAATTTCTGCTGTAGTAATATGTCTTGAAACTGTTACATGAAGCATGACTCACATCATTTTTCAAAAATTGAAACAAGTACCTTTGTAACTTTTGTATTTTTAAAATACTATTATTAATATATATGTTTTTATTCAGCTTTACAGTCTGAAGATAGGGACTCATTTTTACTATCTATTTAGTACTTTCTTTTTCCTTTTTTCTTTTTTCCTGTTCCCTTTTCTCCCCATTTTGATGGTTGAAGGTTTTTGCTTTATTAGTTTTGGTGTATGCTGCTTTTTCAATTTCATTCTTCCTCTAGCTCCAGTTTTGGAAAATGTACACTTAACTCCCTCTAATGTAACACCAAGCACTGTATAACAGTTTAACTTAATCAGCTACTTTACTGATTTAAATGTTTCCAAGTTAGTAACTTTTAAAATGCCATTGTTTCTGTCTAACTCAGAAGTTTGCAAGATCTCACAAATGCCCTTGTGGAGATGAGATGTAACCTGTTCTTATCCTCCAAGAATTATTTTCTGAAATGGGAAGCAGCTTCAGGAAGGTACTGTATTATCAAAATCTGGAAACCAAAAACTGCTGATGATCATTCTTCTGAAGATTTAGTTCCCTGAAGAAGCTGCTTCTAGAAATGCCTCTTTGAGCAGGTTCTATATCCAGCTTGACTTGGAAAAAGTCTAACATCTGACAAAGTGCACTTTTTGTTGATAAGCAAATATCATTATTTCAAAGGAAAAGAAAAAACAGAATACGTTTTATTCATCTGGTAGCAACAGTATGAAATAACACATTTAACATTAATTCTTAATTGTGAAGTTTATTTCTTTGACAAGTTGGCTTCTACTAACTGATAAAAATGTATGCTGTCCTTTTATATACATAGACTACAGAAAATCATTTGAGTAAGCTATTCATTCATCTAAGTCCTGTTGAAGAAAATCTGGTAGATAATGTAGATAAGATAATGAAGTTTAAAAGAAACAGTATGAGTCATTTAGTGATATTGTATTTGTTTATTTTTTTGAAACTTAGGTCTTTCTCATTTTCCATTTCTTTATTATCAACTCTTTATATTCTTTTAATGTGTGTGTGTGTGTGTGTGTATTTTTTTCTTATGGTACAGGGGATGAAGCCAGGGATGAATTACCAATGAGGAGCTACATCTCTTATCCTTTCTTATCCAAATTTTTTATCTTGAGACAGGGTGTTTTAGTCAGCTTTTTTTGCTGACTAAAAGACCCAACCAGCACAATTGTAGAGGAGGAAAAGTTTATTTGAGGGTTCATGGTTTCAGAGGTCTCAATCCGTAGATAACAGGTTGTATTGTATTCTTTGAGGCTCAAGGTGAGGCAGAACATCATGGCCAAAGAGTGTAATGGAAAGAAGAGACTCACATGATGATCAGATAGGAGAGAGAGACACACACACACACACACACACACACACACACACACACACACACTCTACTTGCCATATAAAACTATATACCCCAAAGCCATGTCCCTAATGCCCTTCCACCCCTGGCCATACCCTACCTGCCTTCAGTTACCACCCAGTTAATCCCATCAGGTGATTAATTCACTGATTGGGGTTAAGGCTTTCATAACCCAGTCATTTCTTCTCTGAACCTTTCATTGGTGAAAGTTACATTTTTTCCTCTCAATACCTTTTTGAAACTTCTTGGGGGACATGTCACATCCAAACCATAACACAGGGTCTCACTAAATTAGAGAGGTTGGCCTTGAATTTGTCAATCCTCCTGCCCCAGTCTTTTGAGTGGCTAAGATTATAGGAATGTGCCTTTATGCTCAGTTAACTGATAATTTTTTTTCTAAGAAAAATTTAGTGTCTTCAAAAGCAGAAAGGAGATTTTTTTTTATTCACCATAATTTTGACATGAAGAGAAAATACAGATGAACAGAATATAAATTTTAAACGTATCCTCCTTTCTCCAGCTGATTCAGAACCACTGAAATTTATGGGCAAGCGCTTGATAAGATTTTGGGGTTATACACTATCTAAAATTTCCTGAAATGAGAATGTTACAATAAATACTATTTCATGCCCAACTCAAAGTTCAGTATGTATGTTTACTTGTTTCATTACTGTTTATATTAAAGTTTCAAAAAGTATTGAGAGGACAAAATGTGACTTTTACCAATGAAACGGTGTGAGTAATAGAAAAAAATTAAAATTTGACAATTTGTGCTAGTCAGCTTTTCATCACTGTAACCAAAATACCCAACAAAGCAACCTGGTGCTCTGTTTCCTCCATGGAGGATCATCTTCATTACTCTGAGCTCAAGGCAAGGCAGAGTATCATGGTGAAAGGATATGGTAGAGGAGCACTGCTCAATTGTGCATGGTGGCCAGGAGAAGAGGCCACAGGGAAGATGAACCCTTCCCAGGTACACCCCCACCCACTTACAGTTACCCCACCCTGTTAGTTCATTCAAACTAGGATAGACTGATTAGGTTATAGCTCTCAGAAATCCAGTCATTTCACCACTGAACTTTCCTGCATTAACACAGAAGCTTTTGGGGGAACACCTTATATCCAAACCATAACACAGTTTTTATAATTTTCATGGGAAAATTTTTTAAGTTTACATATTTTACATATTTAAAAGGTGTAATAAGAACATCTTTTGAGGAAGAATTGGTTTGTAATGTAAGTTACGAAAGGTTAGAGAGGGGAAAAGTAAGAGAACTGATATTTTGGGTAAATCTATCTAAATAAATGACAAAATCCCCTTTGGAAATGTTCCTTATATATGATAATACAAATCATAAGTCATTCAAACTATGTAGTTGCTTTATGGTATTTAAAATTTTTGATTCACATACATTATAAGCCAAATAATTTTGTTTCAGTATTTGTATTCTGTGTTCAAGCACCAGCAATATTTTTAATGGTGAAGAGTGAAACTCACAAGTAAAAGATTTCTGAGGTACCTGTTGTCCTCCAACTTGTATAATGCCAGGCTATACATGTATATTCCTTTTCCCAAGTATTCTTTTGGGGGTTACAGTGTTTCTTCCAACTGTTAATTTTCCTTTTTGAACTTAAGCACAGTGTTGTTTTCATGGAAATAATCATCATTTTGTTGATAAAAGAAACTGTCTTCCCTATTCCAGAGACAAGCAAGAGGACTGCAAGTTCAATGCCAGCCTTGGCAATTAAAGCAAGACCATCTCTCAAAATATTAAAAAATAAAAAGGTCTGGGGATGTATGTAGCTCAGTGGTAAAATACCCCTGGGTTCAGTCTCCAGTACTGGGGGGGAAATGTTCCAAACAACGAGTTATTTTTTAAATAATTATAAGTGCTAATAATATTACTCTTACTAGTAATAGTGTATTACTCATATTAGCTAAATATGTTAAAATATATTGTAGTAATATGTTAATATTTTATTAGTATAATCCATGGTTTTATTATATATGTTCCTAGGATTTTTACCATGGGGATGGGAAGAAGGTTATGTAATGAATACATAATCTCTTAATACTTTTTATCCTTCAGTAGCTAAAAGCTAGATATACTTTATGTGATGTTGGACTCTATATATTAAAGTAATCCTCCAATGTGGTAGCCGATGTCGACTCAGTACATTCTTCAAACAACAAAAGTACTGATTTTCTTGAATGTTATCTTTGAAATACCAAATTTCTGATTGAAAGAAGATGAAGGAATTGGATCACAGCAGGAAACATCTTAAACATTCTAATTTGGGAGAGGTGAATTTGGAGGACTTACTACCTGATTCTGAGATGGACTATCTCGAACAATAGTAATCATCATGGTGTATTATTGGTCTATGGATGAATATAACGATCAGGGGAAACAGAACAGAGAGCCCAGAGAAAGATCCACACACAAATGGTATTCAGGAAAGTACCAGGCTAATTCAGGAGGGAGAAGATTTCAACAAATGATACTAGAATAACTGAGTATTCATATGAAAAATACTGGACCTTGATTGTTATGTCATATTCACAATTTATCATAGATCTAAATGTAGGAGCTAAAGCTGTAAAACTTATAGAATAAAGCAAAAACAAGTTTTTATATCCTTGAATTAAGCAAAAATATTTTAAGCATAAAGTAAAAGAAAGTAATTGGTAAATTGACTTCATCAAAATAAACTGTTGATAAAATGAAAAGGTGAACCACAGAAAGGGAGAAAATGTTTGTAAAACCTGTATCTGATGAAATAATTTGTATCCAGAACATATATTAACTTTTACATCTTAATTGTGAGAAAAATCAGTTCAAATGGGGGAACAGGAAATTAGTGCAACCAATATGGAAAGCATTATGGAGATTCCTTGGAAAAATTGGAATGGAACCACCATTTGACCCAGCTATCTTTCCTACTCCTTGGTTTATACCTAAAGGACTTAAAAACAGCATACTATAGCTAAATAGTGGAACCATCCTAGATGCCCTTCAGTAGATGAATGAATAAAGAAACTACGATTGATACACACACACATACATACATATATACACATACACACACAATGGAATATTACTCAGCATTAAAAGAGAATAAAATCATGGCATTTGCAAGTAAATGGATGGAGTTGGAGAATATTATGCTAAGTGAAGTAAGGCAATCCCCAAAAACCAAATGCGAATGCTTTCTCTGATATGAGGATGCTGATCTGTAATGGGAATGGGGATGGGGGCTTTGGGAAAAATGGAGGAACTTTAGATAGGGCAAAGGGGAAGGGAGGGGTCAAAGGGGTAGGAAAGACAGTGGAATGAGATGGACATCATTACCCCAAGTACATGTATGAAGACACGAATGGTGTGACTCTACTTTGTGTACAACCAGAGACATGAAAAATTGTGCTCTATGTGTGTACCATGAATTGAAATGCATTCTGCTGTCATATATAAAAATTAGAATAAATAAATTTTTAAAAAGGTGGGGCAAAAAGTTTGAATAGACGTGGCATCAGTGAAGGAGTCATAACATCATTATTCATTTAGAAGATGCAGTTTAAAACCACAATGAGATACAACTACACATTGACTATAATGGTTAAAATTCAAAATAGAAATAAACACACACACAAAAAATCCCAAACCATACTCAGTGTTGGGGAAGAGTGGTAAAATACCCCTGGGTTCAGTTGAAACTGTCATATATATGTATTAAAAAGGCAAAAATGGTATAGCCACTTTATGTAGCATTTTGGCAGTTTTTTTTTGTAAACAAACACCATGTGACTTAGTATTATGGTTTGAACTATGTCCCCCAAAATGGTATGTTTGGGTCCTAAATCCTAGTACCTCAGAATGTGATCTGATTTGGAAATAGGATATGTTAGCTTTTTGTCACTGTGACAAAATACCCCAGAAAAGCTCCTTAAAGGAAGAAAGATTTATTTTGTCTCACCTTTTTAGAGGTTTCAGTCCGCATTGACTTGGCCCCATTCTCTTTGGGTCTCTGGTTAGGCAGAACATCATGGTGGAGAGCTGGTGGTCAAGCAGAGCAGTTCACCTCATGGACCCCAGGAAGCAGAGGGAAGAAGGGGCAAAAGACAAGATACATCCTTAAGGACATACCTCCAGTGACCAACTTCCTCTAAGCTTCACCTCTTAAAAGCTTTTACTACCTCCAGGTAGTGCCACAGCTGGGGGCAAACCTTCAACACAGGAAGGAGCCTTTGAGAGAGATTCCAGAAGTAAATTGTAATATATAATTATTTCAGATGGAGCTGTAGTCATAAAAGTCTACACACTGTATATTTTTATAAATTGGACATTCCAGAAAAGGTAGACTTATAGTGTTAGAAAGTAGATGATTGCTTGCTAAGAGTAAGGGGTAGAGAGAGGGAGATTGACTATATTGGAACAGGAGGAAACTTTGTTAAGGTCATAGAAATGTTCTGTATGGTGATTGTGGTAATGTTACAGAACTGTGTGCATTTGTCAAAACTTATCAAATTATTTACTTCATAGTGGCAAATTTTATTATAAATTAACCACAATGAAGCTGATTTAAAAGAGTTCAGTAAATGGTTACATTCAAAATATAAGATAAACTTTTAGGTCAAATGAAGCAGTTGTACAAATTATAATTTGGACTGATAAAAGTTCTGATTAACAATGTCAGTTGCAAAAAGAAAGATGCTGTATCTCACTAAGTAATAATGAAAGACTGATTTTAAAGAATGAAATGTAATTTTGGTGAAACAGGAATGTGGAAAAATCATTAGTTACAAATTGATTTATTATTTTACTGGGTGATATTAAATAATCTGCCGCTAAACTAATAAATATTTTTTGTGATCAGGTCGATATCCTTTCCCCATGCCCCTCCCGCTGATCTGCTTTCTGGCACTGTGGTTTTGCCTTTTCCAGGATGTCCTATCAGTTGAAGCATGTATTGTGTAGACTTGTGTTTCTTTATTTAGCATAATGGTTTTAGACTCATCCATGTAGTTCATGTTGTTTCCCTGACATTTAATGTGTGAGAGAGTGCTTTTTTCTTTTTTCTTTTTTTTAAATCTTGTTATTGGGAAAATTGAGGACTGCATTACATTCATAGAGTTTTCTGGTGTATTCAGTGGAGCATCAATGATGCATACATAGTTCTTCATTCTTTCATGGGACATTGAAATCTCTAGTTCTGTATATGTTACACTATAATGCATCTAGCCTTTTTTTTCCATATTTGTAAATTTAATCAGCTTACATCTTATTCTTTTTATTCATACCACAGCTACAATGCCCAGCTTATGTGCGTACAGTAAACATTAGTGGATAGGAAATACTTTTTATACAAGAATCAATTTTGTGTCATAATACATTTTCAATATGCTTGACATTTATTTAGCAAACATTTATTGAATACCTTGTTTTGTGGTAAGCGATATGCTAGTTGCTTTGGAATATATAAAAATAATAGAATATCTAAACTTTTGGGTTAGAATAAAATGTTATTTCTTTTTAATGTAAATACAAAGGATGAGAATGGGTAATCACCAGAGCTTTCAGACAGATCATAGATTAAAAATATTGGAAAAACTCTTCAGTTTGATGACAAAGTCACTTTAATAGCTATGATATTTAAAATAATCATAGTTTAAAATGTCATTTAAGAAACAGGTCTTGGGATTTTTAAAACATTACTCCCTTACTCGTGTATTGTTGGTCAAAAGAGTTTGTGTAGTAAATGAAATAATTCTTTACCTTAGAAGAGCAAAGGACTTGAATTTTCTTAAGTAGGCTCTTAGAAGTTTCTTCTGATGCTTCAGCACATTTCTCTAAAGACATGTAGTGAAAAGTACTGCTTCAAAGAATGACTGGCTTTTTTTCTTTTTAAAGTAGATATGAAGTGTCAAATAGCACTTGAACCAAAGCCCCTTATATCTTCTCATAGAGGCATTGAACATTAATAAAAGCTTTGGCTATAATTTTTTTATATAGGTTGTCAGTGTAGCTTTATACTAATTGTTAGAGTAGATGTTAGTTGCTTTTTCTTTTTTTCCTTTTGAGTGCTGTGTGACACAGGATTTTTAATACCACAAATTGCAGTAAAGTTTCGTCAAGAATTACATTGATGTGATGTTTGTAAGAAATTTAAAAAAAAGATTGGTTGGAAAAAGACAAATTAGTTATCTGTAAGTAAAGAATATACTCAGGATTTGAATTTAATTAAATAAATTCTACAAATATGTTTATTGCATAATAAGAAAAAAAAACATTAATGGTCAATGCTTTCACTTGGTGACTTGAATGACAACCAGGTTGATGAAAGATCATGTGGTTTTGAAGAGCGTTTGAATTTAGCCAGAAGACCTTATCCCCACCAACACAAAGTGGAGGGTCATCTGGGCAAACCTTAGTTTCTCAGATTTATTGACTGTAAACATCATAGTGGCACCCATCCTTTAGATGACAGAAAGCAAGTATAAGTAAGGAAATATTTGTGAAACTTTTAGCTACATTTATCAAAACCAGGAAATCAGTGTTGGCAAATTACTACTAAATTCTTGGGTTTATTCGAATTTTAAGGTTTTTTTTAAACTAATGTCTTTTTTATAGGATACCATATTGTATTTAATTGTCATGTCTCCTTGGTCTAACCCCAAATTTTCAGTCATATTCTAAGCTTTCTAATACCTGAAATTGAATCTGTTTGCATATTTTAGGGAGTAGAATACATCCTGAATAATATCACTCAGTCTTTTCTTGTTAACAGAAGGCTGTTGAGAAACTTAAAGTTATTATTCTGGCCTACCAAAAAGCTAAACATCAGAATGTACTAAGTAACTTAAAAAAAAAGTCATGTTTGGCATTGGGGAGGGCCTTCTATTTATTACTTAAATTCAGATCAAGAATATTGAAAGAGGACAGCAATGATCAGGGAGGTAGAAAGAAGTGTAGTTACCAAGAATCAAGGTATTTTCCAAGGATTCTGTTAATACAGTTTTGAACTTGGCGTCAAGAAACAAGTTAGAATTCAGGTTTTGCCACATACCATCTCTGTGACTTTGAGAAAGTCCCAGTCTCAGTTTCCATGTTTATAAAACAAGAGAATTGGTGCTAAATAATTTTTAAATTTCCTTTCAATTCCGAACATCCATAATTCAGTCCCAGGTCAAATACCCGAGTACTTGGGAAATGGAAGTGAAGTTGCCATTTTCACTGCATCCATAAAGCTAGGTGCCAGCACACACAGAAAGGGGGACAGTTATGTAATTTACCTGTCGTAAATCTAGTAAATGTAACCAGGTTTTAGGTCTTGTGTGATGTCCAAGCTTTTCCAATACAGTTATTGCTTCTCTTCTGTGTCATGAGAAAGATTATTCTTAAGAACTTGCAAAATGATTGGGTGGTATGGAGAAAGACTTAAAACTCATTTTTATGGCTATATAAATGAAACAAGTCAAAGAACCATTTTAAAAAAATCTTGATGAATATGTAATAATTGTAGAATGTTTGACAAGACATAAAAGCAAAATTAAATGAAAAATAAAAATCAACTATATCACTGTAGAGATAACCACTGTTAATATTTCTCCCCATCTTTAAAATAGGTTACATATTTACACAATTAAATAACTAGTATTCACAGTTGTGTGGGTTCTTTTCCCCCCTTAATCTGTTATGAGTATTTCCTCATATCATTAGTCTTCAAATCTTGGTTTTTAGTAGCTATGTCAATGTTGATTCATAAACCCAAAATTATTTAATAGTTACCATTTTGTTGAAATTTTAAGTTTTTTTGAATTTTACTCTTGCTGTTTTGCTTTGAGCCCCCTTGTACAAAACTCTTTATTCACCTATTTATTCTTTTAGGACTGCTTCTTGGAAATAGGATTAATTTACCAAATAGTTCTTGATTTATGTGATTAGGAATCTTTAAGAAGTTGCATTGTTTTCACCAGTAGTGTTTGAAGATTCCTGTACCTCTACACTTTTGTCGTCCTTAAGTACCACAATTGTTGGTCTTTTATAGGACCAGGTTTTATTTAAATAATTATTTTGATTTTGTTGAGTTTGGGTCACAGTTGTATGGACAAGTATAATGTCAAGCAAGTACTTGAATCAGACTGACTAAGGCAAAATATACAATGTACAACTAAAGACTTAGAAACTGACATTATGTACTTTATGTGAAACAGGATGAAATCTCAAAGTGATATTTATATATAGTGTATGTGATAATGTTTATGACATCATATATAGCAAGAGGTAAGGTGCTAAAAACTGACCTTAAAGACAAAGCGAGGACATAAGAAATAAAAATGAAGGTGGTTGGGAGAGACCTGTAGTGGTGCTAGAGAATACTGGAGTTAATAGAGGATATGGATTTACATTAATAGGACATTGTGCGTTTTATGAGACTTCATCCTGAGGAATAGGCAATTTAGCTTAAGTTGTAAACCACCTTTATAATTTCAAAATTTCTGACATAATTCCACAATTATGCCAATAGAAGTATTTTATGTTACATAGATTAATGTATTTCTGATCTCAGTGAACTTTCTGTTTTATTTGTTTGTATATGACAGCATATTATGAAATCCTTCAGTGCTCTTTATCTGAACCAGTATGCTAAAATTCTTCAGTGTCCACTGTTTTCTGTTTTTTTTTTTTTTTTTTTTTTTTTTTTTAAAAAAACAGGACTTTCAGAGTTACAGGTCTCAAACTGTTAAGTTTTACTTTGAAAAGTATTTTATAGAACAACACTCATAATGTCTAGTGCTGTGTACTGGTTAATATTTTAGAATTAAATATAATTTATTATATCTTCCCATTACATCGAATTTTGTTAACATTAGAATTTAAAGGCAGATGTTTCAGTAAGATTCTAAATTTAAGATTTTGCCTGTCTCTAATTGTTACATCTGTTGTTTATGCTTCTGCTATATAAGCAGAGAGGGGAAGAAAAGAAGGCATAAAGCGGGAAGAGCAAGGACCTTAAACTGTCGTGCTATTCTACTTTTCAGTTACAAATATATAAGCAAAATTATTTGTGATCTATGAGTAAAAATGTTGTCAAGCTTTTTTTTTTTTTTTTTTTATTTGATCAATTAATTTAAAAAGATTTTAGGCTAGTAATCATTGGAGCTTTCTGAGGTGGTAATAGGGAAGTTTTCCAAGGAGGCTGGCATGCCCCTGGCTAAGACCAACAGAGTAGCATTACCTTAATAAGTTCACTACAATCCAAAGATGATAATGAGTTTTGGCAAAACATTATAACTTGTTACATCTATCTGCCCAGGAGGAGTAACAGTTTCAGAGACTAGGTAATTATGTTGTATCTGAGGAGTAGAAATACTTTGTTTTCATTCTTTTATTTCCCATTCTTTCCCTATGTTAGCTCTCCTCTTTCCCTAAGTAAGTTTTGAATCATGGCTGTACATTTATCATCTGATGAGCTTTTAAACTTCTATGAAAGCTCAGACACACCTCAGTCTTAATATTAAGAAACTTGGGGCAGGGGTGGACCAGGGTTCAGTAATTCTTAAAAATCCATATGTGAGCCGGGCTTGGTGGCACATGCCTGTTATCTCAGTGGCTCTGGAGGCTGAGGCAGGACAATCTTGAGTTCAAAGCCAGCCTCAGCAAGGCACTAAGCAACTCAGACCCTGTCTCTAAATAAAATGCAAAATAGGGCTGGGGATATGGCTCAGTGGTCCAATGTCGCTGAGTTCCATCCCTCCATCCCCAGTACCCCCCAAAACAACAACAACAACAACAAAACTACATAGGTGATTCTACTTGGGAGTCAATTGGGGTCCATGGTTTCAAATGTAGTAACACCATTCAATTTCTTAATAGTAATAAAGGAAGTTGCTTATTAGAATCACTTGGGGATTGCCCCCACGGTGTTCCTTCTCTTACTCTCTTCTTCTTATTTGAATGAACCAATGTTAATTGATGTGAGTATAGCCTTGCCTTGGATACGTTGGAGAAAAAAAGTACATAGGAACCATTGTTAAAGGAGTATTTTTCCTTCATTATTCTCTTGGAGGTATCCTATTTATGTAAGTGGCTTTGCATTTATCTCGTATTACTTTATATCAATAATTTTGTGTTATTAGTATTTGTATAATCTTTGTGAAGGAAGAGACTATGTCTGTTCTGTTTATCACTGTGTTTTCAGTATCCAGCAATGCCCAGTACATGTTAGGTACTCAGTAGCTATCACAAGAATGAATCATTAACACTATATTTAATGGAATACCTTAGGTATTATCTGTGTACGCTATCTATATTACGAAGTTTTATAATTTTATTACTCACAAAGGAAAAAAGTTCTTTCATAAAACAGATGATTAAGCAGGAAAATAGATTTATTGAATTTTGAATATCTTTTGCATTGAATGAGTTCTGTTTAGACATTATTAAATTTGGAACAGAAATATAGCACTGCAATAGAAATAGTTCTGGTATGTGTTACATGTCCATATCTGCTCCTTGTGTATCAAGCTCTAAAACAACTAAAGAAAAGACTAATGTACAAACAGGTGCTTTTAGAATTCATGTTTTGTTTAGGCTTTGTAACAAACTGAACTTTGAAGTTAACATGTTTATCAATTGTATTTTACTAGAATTTGTCTTAACATGAAAGGTAGATCTATTTGAGATCCTGTCAAATAGAGTTACAGGATATTGGCAAAATGATTTAAATTTTGTATAAGCCTATTTAAACCTTTCTGTGTAAAGAATGAGAAGGAAGTTACCTAAGATGGTGTAAATAATTCTAGGTAAGATATCTTTTAAAAAACTCTTCTATTAATATGTGTTATTTTTAGAGGGACTCTATTGTTGGAGTTCCAGTTTTAGGATTTAGGCTATAATAGCATGTAATAGAAATTCACTCTGTTTAATATTTTTCAGATTTTCTCCTGCAATTCCTCCATAACACTCTTGAGTGTTTTTTTCCCCTCATTTTTAAAAAAAAAATTGAAAAATATTTTCTCTCTCTTTTTTTAAACATAGAAAACAATTCAGAGTAGAAAGAGTTGACATTGGAAAGACTTTCTTTCCACTGGAGAATGCCAGACTCTTGAGATAACCCCTATTAGCATTTCCTTTTATATTTTTCCCCCCAAAAAAGTTCATATTGCCAGCTTACACATACAGATAGCTTTTATAGTTTATACTTATAATAACAGGAACACTTATATCTACTGATCTATATGATCCTTTTTTTTCATCCTACTTATTTTGTGTCTTGAAAGTTATTCCAAAAGATTTTTTTTTTCCTGTCATGTGAGTTGGCATCACTGTTGAAGTCTTCCTTAGTCTGTTACACCCTTATCAAACCCAGCTCTTCTTCCCATAGCTCCCCTACTTTACTCAAATTACTCTAATTTCCTTTTTCTTTTTTTTTTGGGGGGGGGGAATCCTTCTATTATATATCAGTCACAGGTCTGCCATATATATTTGTCTTACGTAAAGTTTTCTTGTTCCAGACATCATCTCCTCTTCTCACTTTGCATTATTTCCCTAGCCTGGTTCATCTCATATATAGATAAACTTATAAACTTATGAGACCTTGGTACTACCCATGTACCAAGGTCTCATAAGTTTATATTTACAGCCCAGGTCCCACAGATACATAATACCTATTTATGTAAGTGTGTATGTTTCTCTGACATTTTGATTTCTTGGATATCTCAAAGACTTCTGAATCCCACCACGTTCAAAACCGTCTTCTTCCACATCCATATGTTAGTGAATGATATATCATTGCAGTTGTATAGTCCACAGAACTACAAGCTATTTTGTGTGTGTGTGTGTGTGTGTGTGTGTGTGTGGTGGTGGTGCTAGGGATTGAACCCAGGGCCTTGTGTATGTAAGGCAAACACTCTACCAACTGAGCTATATCCCAGCCCATAAGCTATTCTTTAAAACACACACACACACACACACACACACACACACTTATTTTTTTAGTTGTAGTTGGACACAATATCTTTATGTGGTGCTGAGGATCGAACCCAGGGCCTCACATGTGCTAGGTGAGCTCTCTACTGCTGAGACACAACCCCAGTGCCCCCATTTTATTTTTTATTTAGAGACAGNAGCTCTTCTTGATACTCTCTTCTCTCTGACCTTCCATATTCCAAAATGTAAGTTTGGTTGATTTTTTTTTTTTAATCTTCTAAATATCTTTCAACTCCATATTCCATTTTTCTTATCATTATAGTACAGCCTATCATCATCTCTCACTTTGATTATTGCAATAATTGCTAGCATGTAGAACAAATTCTGCATAGCAACCTGAGGAAGCTTTCCAAAATGTTAATAATAGCCTGAGCACTCCCTCTGCTTTAAAACCTTTTGATAACTTTCCCCTATGGTTTGTGTAAATGTAATCCAAAGGTCCATGTGTTGAAATCTTGGCCCCAGGGTGGATCCATTGCGAGGTGGGGCCTTATGGAAGGTTCTTAGGTCATTGGATGCATGCCCTCAAAGGGGATTTGTGGGGATTCTAGTGTCTTTTCTTTTTCTGGCTTTTTCTCCCTGGCTCATGGTTTGAGCAGTTTAACCTGCCACATGCTCCCTGACATTGTCATCTGACACCTCTACCTGAGACCTAAAGCAATTGGCCTTCCCTATCTTGTACTGGAAACTTCAAAACTCCCAAAATAAACTTTTTCTCTTTATAAGTTTATTATCTCAGGTATTTCATTATAACATGATTACATAGGACTTCCCATATGGTGTTATAACTAGTAACCTTGTTGTTTTTATATTAAAGACAAATATTTTTATACAATCCTGACAAGGTCCCATAGGGACATTTGTCACTACTTTCCTTATAACTTCCATCTCCCTGTGCATTACTTCCTAATATTCTCTTTGCTTCTGCTACATTGTCCTTATTTCTAGGCACTGCTATTCACCTTGCTCCCTACTGCCTAAGGGCGTTTGCATCTGTTCAGTCTTTCACAGTTTTTTTTTTTTTCCTCTCAGTCTGCTAATTAACTCCCACTGGGTGTTTCAAATATATTATCAAGTATTGCTTCCTCTGAATCTTCCCTGATCTCCCTAACTAGGTCACATTTCCTGGACAAGGCATATCTTTCCTTTGTGACTTTTGTCTCATTTTTCTATTTTATGTATTTTTATGTAAATTTATTTAATTAACATCTATATCCTCAAATAGGGTATAATCTTCTCAAAGGCAGTGACCATTGCATCATTTGTAGAGCAGGTGCCCATCACAAAATACATTCAACAAATCTTTGATGAATAAATTTGTTTTCTCCTTTGAATCTAACAAGTACTGCAAATTGCAGAAGTTCAGATACCCCTTTTAATGCAAGGTGAATTCATGTTCACTAGGCCCAGTATGGAATAATAAGCAATACCATTTCATGATTGGTTGTAGTATTCATCAGAATTCACAGATTTATAAGAGAGATCATTTTGGGGGAGAGGAATAGAAATATCAAATAATTGGGAACTACCAGCAGATGATTAGGTATACCTTTTTTAGTTATTAGTTATTTCCCTTTATTATTTTCCTTGCTATCTCCCTGCCACCAGTTGTCTGTATGAATGAAGAACTTCTAATTTACTTCCAACCTAGAGAAATGGGACTTTTTCCAAGACACTTCACGAATCATAACTGTTCACATGTAAAATAATTGTTAGAAATTTAGGAGAGAAATATAGAAATAGAGGGGTTTCCCTTAGAAAAATGTTATAAAGACTGCTTAGGTTCCCAGCCTTACTCACTGAACATGTCTATGTAGTACTTAGTATGCTTAATGTAATTAAATTGTTCTATATGCTAGAGATGTTTTAGAATCCCAACCACTGTTGATACTGTTGTTAAGTGAACAGTTCACTGGTAACTAAATTTCCTGTTTCTTCTTGTGTCGTAAAGGTAGAACTCCATAGGTAGTCAGCTGAGGAAAGTTGAGTACACTAGGAGAAGAAAGGTATTTTTGATGCTTCCATTAGTAGAAATTAGGGGGGCTGGGGATGTGGCTCAAGCGGTAGTACGCTTGCCTGGCATGCGTGGGGCGCTGGGTTCGATCCTCAGCATCACATAAAAATAAAATAAAGATGTTGTGTCCACCAAAAACTAAAAAATAAATATTAAAAAACTCTCTCTCTCTCTCTCTCAAAAAAAAAAAAAAAGAAAGAGAAAAAAGAAATTAGGGATCTGCTGGACAGTGCAGCTTTCTGAGTGTATTTTAGTGAAGTCTAATATTACATTCCACAGTAAATGTGAATATAAGAAATAAGGGACTTAAGTGTAAGATTGTGATCAGGGTATTAGCTGAAGATGTTGTATTTATTGATATTTATTTAATTTCATGAGGCTCACAGTGTGTATTTAATTCACTATGACTGGTTCCTGCTAGATATTCAAAATAATGTTGAACTAACTGAGTTTGGTTGTTTAAAAAAAATATTTCATCTTGTGTCTGTAGTTTTAGCAATGTTTTCACCTGTATTTATACAAGTGTACTTCACAATAAATATTGTCTGAACTAGCATTCTTAATTCACTTGTAAAGTCTTTCCCATGATTATACACAATAAACCTGACTGCGTTTGAATCACGAATGTCATAATAGAACTTAATATAGACAGGGCACAAACTTTATAGTAATAGTTTTAAAGAAGACTATTTAGTAATTACTGAATCAAGAAAGCTTTGCATTAGATATCTTTAGCCATTTAGATATTACTTTTTGAGTTCATCAGTCTTTTTATATATATCTGTTTCTAACTGCTAGAAATGTTCTTTAATTCTTCTATAAAACATGGTTTTGTGAGCTGTGAAGTCATTTATGTGTATATATGATATACACACACTGCCTTTTTAGGGGTGTGTTCAGTATAATCCAATTTTAATTCAGTCTAAATTAAAAGACCATGAAAACAAATATTGTTTCTATCTTTGTAAACCATGAGGTAACTTCATCAGGGATGGACAGAAAGAGGAAATCTTTTTATTTGCTACTCTCTCAATATATGAAAAGAAGACTAGGTCTCAAAAATCATACTTTCACAGATTGTCACTGTAATTTACAAAAGGACTAATAGGTTACAGAAGTATTTTGCAGTCATTTATGTAAAAGTTGTTAATCTGATAAGGGATGGTTTTAAAACTTTCTTTTAAAGGAGTTAGAATCTGATTAACAAAAATGTTAAGAAAACAGTTCGCTTTTTTACCAGTACAGTATTCTGATCATAGTTCAGTGAAAATTATTAATGATGTTTCAGAGGAGAGTTACATACCACTATAGATTTTTAATGCAGATGACTTATATTTGTTTTAAAGGTGATGCCTTATGGATTTTTCCCCTTATTTTTTTTAAAAATGGAATTTATTGTCAATTTTATTATTTCTCCTTCCTTCTCCATATTCTAGTTGTAAGTATAAAAACACTAGAATTCATCTTGTTACCACCTGCTTTGTTCAACAGGGTTCTTTCAGGGCCATAACCCCTAAAATAGGGGAGGGATTACTATAGTAGACATTTAAAACAGAGATGGAACAGAAAGGTTAATAATCTGAATTATATGAAGGATTTAATATGTTATTTTTAAATGTTGATCATCAGATACTTTTATTTCTGACTCTGTTAACTTTTATGGGGACTGGAGCTGAATAATTAGAATATTTGGATTTATTGCTTTAAAATTTATGATGAAGACATTGATTGATTGATTGTAGTACTGGATAGTGAACCCAAGGGTGCTCCACTACTAGCTACACTCTAACCCCCTTAAATTTTTTTTTTTTTTTTTTTCCCAAGAGAGGGTCTTGCTAAATTGCCAAGGTTGGCCTCATACTTAAAGATCCTCCTGCCTCAGTCTCCTGAGTTACTGGGATTACAGTTGTGCACCACTGCACCCAGTTTGAAGACATTTTAAAAGAGAATTTTAGCTACATATATCCATGGGAAAGTCAGTTAACCTTCTTGGCTCATTTTTTCAACTACAAAATTCTGCACAGATAAATAGGCATGGCCCTAGCACTCGATAAAATGTTTCTTCTTAATGTACTTATGTTCATAGTAAAAAAGAGCTCTGATGCACTTTGAAGCTTTTTTGTTTTAATGTAAGTACAGAAATAAATATGTGACTAATAATCTGATAATCCTAACATATTTGAAGCCTCAAATACATTTTTTAAAGGAAATTAAACTATGTAGTTGAAGCTTCTTTATGTTTCCTTCCCAGTCTTTTTCCTTCTTCCCCACAGGTAGAGACAGTCCTGTGTTTTTTGTACATAATTTCTGTTTAAGTTTATATATTTTTACTGCTTATGTATGGATGTAGTGGTAAAGAATATGCATTATCTGTTTACGTTTTAAAAACTTGATAAAAGGTATCCAATAAATGGTATCTGATAAACTGTATATTTATCTGATAAAACTGATAAACATACAGTTTCCAAATAAAATATTTTGCATATAATATCCTTAATCCTACAGTTTATCTTTTTCACTCATTCTTTTTGGAATTCTTGCAGAAAAATTGGAGCATTTTTTTAATTGCTAAAAAATACATTTATTTCTCATTAATGGACATTATTGTAGTTTTGCACTACCATGAATTATACTAGGTTGAATATCTTTATGTTTTTAATATAGTCTTAGAGCTTAGGAGAATGTATTTACTAAACCTTATCCCGAAATGTATGCTACTGGCCTGAAAAGGTTTATAGTGAAATTTTTCAGTTGCCTAACTCATTCCAATCTAAGATTGATTTTAATTTATGGGTTTTTCTTTCTTCTTCAGTCTCTCATCCCCTCTTTCCATAATATGCATTCTAAAGTGATAGATTCATTATAGGAACAGGTATATCATTGTTAGAAGTATTGCTTATTTTAGTGATATTAACAGTGATTGATTTTGATTTCCACTATTATTCATTTTTAAATGTCATGAACCAATTCTGAAGTGTCTTTTACAACAGATGATGTGTACAACTCTGAAAAACTTATCACAGTGGTTATCCAGTCTAATGGAGTTAATAACATTTTATATGTAGGAATTTCCTTTTGAATGTATTTACAGTGAAGAGATGAGTTAGCTTTATAAAATGCTGTTGTTTTCTCTGCTACTCTTTCAAAGTATTGATAATCTAAAATGTTCATTTATCTGTTTCCAAGTTAACATACAGTTTCCAAATAAAATATTTTGCATATAATCTATAGATAGATATATTTTTTAATCAGTCATCTCCATATAGTTTGTCTCATTGTAAAAATTATGTTACTTTACTTAATTGTGACTGATAGTGAATTGTCTTCTTTCTTGAGCTGTGATAAAGATAGCTGACACAACCACATTTTACAAGAAAATGAATGTAATGCCCAAATTGCAAAATAATTATTAAGGTAACTGAGAACATTTGATTTTCACATATTATTTGAATGCTAGCATTAACACTGACTGGTCCTTTTTATGTGTCTCCTGACGGCTGCAGAAATTCCCTTGTTTACCTCCCAGATCTCTGCTTGTAGTCATTAAGTCCTAGTCTTCATCATTGCTGCTGAAGGGAATACCCACTGTTGGTATCCATTCATCTGTTGGGCCAGGGGACATCCCTTTCTTTATTTTCTTTACCCTGTCTCTGGCCCAGGAGATCCCCCTTTCTTCATTTTTATGCTTACAATTCACTTTTCTGCCTTGCTTTCCTTTTTATCTTGACTTTATTCCTGTCTTGAACTGATTGATAGGCTGTTCATTTACTTCTGTGTTTTTGAGCACACCTATTCATCACTTTTAAAATCCTGTTCCCTCTATTTTCCATATTTCAATCATTTTCACACTCTAATTCTCCAAGAATTATTCTCTTTCGCCTCTCTCTTTGTTACCAGAATCTTACTTTTTGTCCTTCTTTTCCCCTTGCTTATAAAGCTGTGTTTGAAAGAATAGGCCAAAAAAAAAAAAAAAAAGCCCACAAACTAAATGAATTTGAGGCCATACAGGTCCAGCTGAGGGTAATGTTGATTATGTATTTTTTAAATGTTCAGTCTCTGATACCGTGATAAATAAACATCGCTTTTTTTTTCTTCTGAAATTTGTAGTGTTGTATGCATTAACTCAATGTTATGGGGAAATAGTTTAAATAAACTTTTTTGGGCCAGGATGAAATCACTATTTATATTATTGTGATAAGAATGTATCCCAAGTCCAAAATACCTGGTTTTAAGACAAATATTAGGAACACACCCCTTGGTGAATTAGAAACTGCTTTTTTATAAGCCCACACTTAAAAGAAACATTTGCTGCTTCTTGTTTTTATATATGTATATTTACTTGTTCTAAATATTTACTTGTTTTCTTTAGAATAAGATTTATTTACTTATTTTAAGCAACTTTAAGTTCACAGCAAAATTGAGTGCAAAATGTAGAATTTCTACTACCCTTTTCTGGTCCCGCACATGTACAACCTCCCCTGATATCATCCCACATCACAGTGGTAGATTTGTTATAATCCATGAACCTACTTAGACACATATTCTTATCACCAAATTTCCCTAGTTTACATTAGGATTCACTCTTGGTGTTGTATAATTTTTGGATTTTGACAAATGTACAGTGATACATAAATCTACCACTGTTGCATCATACAGAATAGGTTCACTGCCATAACAGTGCTCTGTCCTGGTCCTGTTTATCCCTTCCTCTCCCCTAATTTCTGGCAACCACTAATCTTTTTACCATTTCCATAGCTTTGTCTCATCTGGGTGTTATGTACTTGTACAGTATGTTCTTTCATTTAGTGATATTGCATTTAAAGTCCCTCCAGTTTTTTTCATGGCTTGATATCCCTTTTATTTTAACACTGAATAATATCTCATCATCCGGTTGTACCACAGTTTCTATATCTGTTCATCTACTGAAGAACAGTGTTGTAGTTAGCTTTTTCAAAACTGACCAAATCACCTGACAAGTGCAACTTAGAGGAAGAAAAGTTTATTTAGGGTTCCTGGTTTCAGAGATCTCAGTCGATAGGTAGCTGACTCCATATCTCTGGGCAGAACATCACTGGGGAAGTGTGTGACAGAGAGAAGCTGCTCCACTCATGGAGGCAAGGAAGAAGAGAGAGGGGGAGAAAGAGAAAAGGGGTGCAGGACTGCAGAGGCCTTCCAGGGCATACCTTTATAGGGCATGCTCTGTGCTTCTCCTCCTAAAGAGCACTTTTCACCTACCTATAGTTACTGCCTAATCCATCCAAAGTAGGATGGAATTATTGAGTTATAGCTCTCAATCTAATCATTTTACTTCTGAATATTCCTGCATTAACAAGAGCTTTTGGGGGTTACCTCATATCCAAACTGTAACAGACATCTCAGTTCCTTTCAAGTTTTTCCATTTTATGAATAAAGCATCCATGTACAGGTCTTTGTGTGTGGACATAGAAAGATCATGGAAAGATCCCCCATGTTCTTGGATAGGCAGAATTAATACTATCAAAATGGCTATACTACCAAAAGCACTATATACATTTAATGCAATTCCTATTAAAATTTAAATGATGTTTTTCACAGAAATTTTAAAAAAAAGCAGGCATGAAGTTCATTTGAAAAAAATAACAGAACCAGAATAGCCAAAGCAATCCTTAGTGAGAAAAGGAAAGCAGGAGGCATCACAATATCAGACCTTAAATTTTATTGTACAGTTATAGTAAGAAAACCAGCATGGTATTGGTACCAAAAGACATGAAGACCAATGGAACAGAAGATACAGAAACGACCCACATAAATACAGTTACCTCATCTAGACAAGGGTGCCATAGACATATTAGAGAAAAGATAGCCTCTTCAACAAATGGGGCTGGGAAAACATGTAGTTCATATGTAGGAGAACACATATGAAGTCCATATGTAGGAGAATGAAATTTAAACCCCGTCTCTCACCCTGCACAAAACTCAAAGTGGGTCAAAGATCTAGGCATTAGACCAGAAAACCTACACCTACAAGAAGAAAATGTAGGCCCAACATTCCATCATGTTGGCTTAGGAACCACCTTCCTCAACCAAGACTCCTAAAGCACAAGAAGTCAAATAAATAATGGAACAGTATCAAACTAAAAGGCTTCACAGCAAAGAAAACAGTAAAGAACATGAACAGAGCCTGCAGAATGGGAGAAAATCTTTGCCAACTGTAACTCAGATCAAGCATAAATCTCCAGGATATATAAAGAATAACACCCAAAAACCATTTCACCCAATCAACAAATGGACAAAGGAACCGAATAGACACTTCACAGAAGAAGAAATATGAATAATGGTTCCATTCCAAGTTTTCTAAGGAATCTTCATACTGCTTTCCAGGGTGGTTGCACCAATTTGCAGTCCCACCTTCAGTGTATGAGTATACCCTTTTCCCCACATCCTTGCCAACCTTTATTATTGCTTGTGTTCTTGATAACTGCCATTCAGTGTAGTTTTAATTTGCATTTCTCTAATTGTTAGATCTGTTGAACATTTTTCCATATATTCATTGACCATTTGACTCAATTATCCCACTCCTTGGCATATTCCCAAAGGACTTTAAATCAGCATACTACAGGGACATGGCCACATCAGTATTTATAGCAGCTCAATTTACAATATCCAAGCTCTGGAACCTTCAACAGATGAATGGATAAAGGAAATGTGGTATATATTCACAATGAAATGTTACTCTGCCATAGAAAAGAATGACTTTTGCCAGTAAACTGATGGATCTGTGGACTATTTGCTTAGAGAAATAAACAAATCCCTCTAAAATCAGAGACCAAATGTTTTCTCTGATGTGTGGATGCTAAAACACAACAAGGGGTGGGAAGGGGAAGAATAGTTTAGTTTAGTGGATTAGACAAAATGGATGAAGGGAAGCAGGGGGACCGAAATAGGAAAGACAGTGAAATGAATCTGACATAACTTTCCTATGTACATGTAATTATACACCATAGTGAATCTACATATCACATACAACCACAAGACTTGGATCCTAATTAGAATAAGATGTACTCCATGTGTGTATAACTATGTCAAAATATACTGTACTGTCATGTATAACTAAAAAGAATAATTTTTTTAAAAAAAATTGGGCTTAAAAAAAAATCCAGTTCATAGATAAATACCAGCAATTGCTGGATCATCTGGTAAGATAGGTTTAACTTTGTAAGAAACTGCCAAACTGTCTTACAAAATGCATATTCACATGCATAAAAATGAATTTAGACATTTTGCATTCCTACCAGCAGTGGATGAGGGTTCCTCTTCCTCTATATCCTCATAGCATTCAGTGTTGTCAGGGTTTTGGATTTTGGCCATTCTAATGGATATGCATTAGTATGTTATTGTTGTTTTAATTTGTTATTCTGTATTAATGATGCTACATTGAAAATCTTTTCATGTGCTTATGTGGCATTTGTATATCTTCTTGGTGAGGTGTATAAGTCTTTGTTTATTTTTTAATTGAGTTATTCATTTTCTTGTTGAGTTGTAAGAGTTCATTGTATATTTTGGATAACAGTTCTTTATCAAATTATTTTTGTATACATTTTCTCTTCTGCATGTAGCTTCTCTTAGTCTATGCTTTGTCTTATTCTTTTGACATTTATCTTGGCAGATCAATAGTTTTTTTGTTTCAATGAAGTCTAGTAATTTTTTCATAGATTGTGTGCTTTGGGTCATTACCATGCCCAGGATCATCTAGATTTTTCGCTTATGTTATTTTCTAGGAGTTTTATAGTTTTGCATTCTCACTTAGATTTGTGACCCATGTTGAGTCAATTTTTGTGAAGGGTGTAAGTTCAGTGTTTAGATTCATTTCTTTGTAGGAAAATGTTTAATCATTCCTGCACCATTTATTGGAAAAGCTGTCTTTCCCCTATTGTATTGTCTTTGCTCCCTGGTCAAAGATTAGTTAATTGAAACCAGATATGGTGATGATGCCTATAATCCCAGCTATTTGTGAGGCTGAGGTAGAAGGATTGCAATTTCAAGACTAGCCTGGAAAACTTAAGCTGTCTCAAAAAAGCTCAGAAGCAAAATATTTGCCTAGCATGTGCAAGGTCCTAGGTTCAGTCCCCATCATGGCAAAGACAAACATACAAACAAAAAGCAAGTAAATTTTACTTATGTGTGTCTATTTTCATACTTTCTATTCTGTTGTCTTGGTCTTTCTTTTCACCAGTACCAGACTGACTTTTGTAGCTTTATATTAAGTTGAGTACTATCATTTCTCTTTTATTCTCTTCTTCCTGAGTTAGCTATTCTGAGGCTTTCTTTTCCAAATAAACATTACAATCAGTTTGATATCCACAAAATAACTTGCTGGGTTTTTTTTGTTGTTGTTGTTGTTGTTGTAATTGGATTGAATCTATAGATGAAGTTGGAAGAATTGTCACCTTGAAAATATTTATTCGAGTTCTTATGCATAAATGTATTTAATAGCTATTTACTACTTTTATTTTTATTTTCAGAAGACTTAGTTTCTTAAAATTTAATCTAGATTGATAAAGCCTATTAAAGTTACATCAACATATCATCTTAGTTCTCTTTGCATTGGTTCAACTCATCTTAGACTCTTTGCCTTAGGGATAAAAATTCAACCATATGGTATTTAGGATATGCCTCTGTATTTGGCTTAGTACAGGATTAAAAACTTGGACTCATAAAAAGCATTGTGTTAGGGGAAAAAGTATATTTGTAAAAATGAACACATTTTTAAGTATTTCAAAGTTCTTGCAGGAAATCACTGCTATGCTGTAGAATAATAGTGTTTATGACTCCTTTTGGAAAAGTAATTGCCAAATTAGCATTCAAACAGTGGAAAACTGAATTTTGTAAGGTATTGGACCTAATGATGGTAATGTTTGAAATATCACTTGTTAACAGTAAGAGTCACTGGTAACAGAATAGTCCCGGGTGTCAGTTTGTTATTGTCTATACTTTCTACCTACTTTTAAATTTTGTTTTGATATAATAATTTATGCAAACATCATGTTTGAAGGGGAAATTATGGTTTGCAAGGAAAAAATAGTAGAATGAAGATATTTCTCATTAGCTGAATCATATTTAGACAAAAAAAATGAGTTATGCATTTTAGTAATTGACCGTTCTGTGTGTGTGTGTGTGTGTGTGTGTGTGTGTTGCTGGGGATTGAACCCAGGGCCTTCAAGACGAGCTTGGAAAACTTTATCTGTCTCAAAATAAAAATGCAAGGCAAGCACTCTATCAACTGAGCTATATCCCCAGCTCACTCTTAGCTTATAGTGAGGTTTCAGCAAACTATGTTGTTATTTCGTCATCTATTTCACAGTTTGATCCAAAGCTAGGATGAAATTTACTTTTTCAATGCCAGTGAAGTAAATTACTAAACAAATTGACCCTTTCTTATGAAACTAGGAAAGTTTTATCTATATAACAGTTTATCTATATATTTATTTTTGTTACCACTGCTAGTAGACTCTGTGACATCTTCCTTTCCTGTCTCATTAGGCAGATCCTACCACCCTTCTCACTTCTTGTTACCAAGAAATAATGTATCACTTTCAGGGCATAAAAAGTTCAGGCTGCTGAAAGATAAAGAGCCCCATTTATGTCTTATATCCTCCTGGGGCTTGTGACTTACTGAGAAAGACAGTAAGAAAGATAGAAATATGTTAGAGAATGATAAATGCTTCTGGGGGAAAGGGGGACAAGTGTGTGTGAAGGTATGTGTGACATTTTGGACAGAATGACCAGGCAAGGACTGCTGAAACTGTGACTTTTGAGTTGAAACCTGAAGATGATGAGGGATTAAACCATGTGGGTACCTTGGGGAAGAGCCTTCCAGGCAGGGAGACACTGGTGATATGGAGGTCATGAGGTAGAAGTGTGTATTGTGTATTGGAGAAAGCAGCATTGCTTCAGCCAGTTGAACAAGGAAGAGATGAAAAAGATGGTGGCTGCAATGGTAAATTATAACTAGCTGAAGCAGTGTTTCCTTTGTTTTACAAGTGAACATGCCATTAGATGAAATAGGAAAGATTATAGTTGGAATGTTAGGAATTTCATTTGAGATGTGGTAAGTGTGAGGTATTTTTAAAAATTACTAGATTTAAATATTCAATTTCAAAATAGAGACTTAGTATTTAGATGCATAATTGGAGATTCAGAATAAAAATCTAGTTGGTACATACAGATTTGGGAGTTAAGAGGATACTAGCATGTTTAAAGGGAATAAAATTGTGTGGGATTACCAAAAGAGTACATGTAGATAGAAAATAGAAGGGTCTAAGGATTGAGCCTTGAAGAACTAGCAATATCTAGACGTTGGGGAAATAATGAATGGCAGTACAGAATGAGAGGAGTCCAGGAAGTTTAGGTAGAAAACTAATTTATGTTATTCTAACAACAAAACAGAAAATTTCAAGCAAGAAATGATTGATTTTATCAAATGTTGCTGGACCAAGTAAGATGCGGATTCAGAAATGATCTTTGGAGTGATGAGATTAATGACCTTGGATTAGAGCTCTTTTGTGATGGAGGAACAGGGAGGGAAAGCCTGTTTGGATTGGTTTCAAGTAAAAACAGGAAGAAAGAAGTTGGAGACAGCAAGTAGATAATACTTGCAGGGAGTTTTGCTATAAAGGACGATAATTGAGATTGAAGCTGGAAGGGGTAGTGAAATAGAGGGGCTTTTTTGAATAGTTATTAAATGTTAGAGAAAGGCATTGTTGGACTCTTGTGGACATTTATTCCATAGAGAGGGAAAAGTGGTTGGTCAGAGACAAAAGGAATGCTGCTCTTGTGGAAGAGAGAGACTTGGGAAGAGAGAGAGATGGGAAGTAGTAAAAAGGTATGAATAGTGCTTGTCTTGAAACTGTTCAGCATTTTTATCACTCATTTTCTACTTCTCTTGAGATCTCAGTAGCAATTCAGCTGTTAGCCTATAAAATGCTTTGTTTGGATTAGAATGAAGTCAGACCTGCAGCTGCTCTTATCCCATATTGCTTCCTACTCATCTCCACCCTCCCCAGGCCTTGAGTAGCAGATAGTACCTTACTATGAACAGGCCCCTTACTCCAGACAAGGTAGCCAACACAAGGCTCATTCCCCTTAGGCTAGGCATCTTTGGATACTACTTTGTAGTAGCATAGCTATATCCTACTCATTTTACTCCAGAACAACAGGAAAAGTCACATTGAATATCTTGCTGTAATTTTAATGTACCTCTTGTCCTGTGGCGTATATCTTAAGTGGGAAGAAAACAAGTCGAAGAACTGAGTTTGGTGTGAGGATCCCAGCTCTTCCACCAGCTAGCAGAGGGGATTTAACATGGATCCTATACTCTCTGTGTTAGATTCTTCAAGTCTAAAGAGAGGATTTTGTCCTCAACTGCATGCTTTTCAGTCAAGTCCAGCCATCTGAAGGATAATACAGAAAAATTTCTCTGAGACAGTCTGTTTTTTTTTTTTTTTTTTTTTTTTTTTTTTGAGAACAGCTCCCTTTGGGTAGGTACTTCTGGGACATATATTAAAACCTTAGAGGAAAATATAGACTAGTCCATATAGTTTGTTTAAATTCTGTGTCATTTTATAACTCTGAGCTATATGGAAAGTTATTTAACTCTATGCCTTGTTTCCCATTTCAAAGGTTGGTAAAAGAATTAAATAAATTATGTGCTATGGTGCTTTTAAACAATACCTGACTTATAGTAAAGATGGGGTAAACTGTTGCTGACATTCTTAATACTATTCCTAGTATGTAAAAGGTGTCATTTAGAAACATTTTACTAGAGCAGCTGGTACAAGCTCTGATGGTATAATTTAATTTTATTATGATTACCTTGAATCACCAAGTGGAAAGTTAATATGGAAAAGACATGCTATTGATGAAGTTAAACTTCTTTCTTTCATAAAATTGGTTCTCAGTTTTATGTTTTTTGTTATAGTGAGTATTAACTTGTAGGTAGTATACATGATTCTCAAACGACAGAATAGTGAGCCATTATTATGGTTAGTTGTAGTTGCTGTTTATATTTAAAACATATAAAAATGTTATTTTCAAATAAATATTTAGGCCACAATAGTCAGGTTTTATTGTTCATATATATCTGCCTTAAATATAGATTATTGAAACAACCTGTAACTTTTATTATAGTGTCAAGCTTAGTGTATTTTTTGGTATGAATCATTTCTCAGAGCATACATTCGATAATTGATGATATGGCTTACCTGAAGTTTCACAATTTATAAAAGTATGTTTTACAGAATTAATATGTAATTCAATCATTTTAACTAATGTTCTGTTGTTAATTAATATGGTTGATTTATCAATGTAGTTTGTGCTTGTTTTATGTAGAACTTGGATTTCTAAAATGATAAGTACTTCAAAATAAGAAAAGCTTTATATATACATATGTTCAGGAAGCCAAGATAATTTGTTATGTAATGATTAGAGAAAAACAGAGGTCTATAAGACTTGAAGAGAATTTAAGGAGTACTAGAGCTGCCTTTCCACAAGTAATTCTGAGTTTAGATTTTGTTTGAACTCTCTTTGTATTTTCTAAATGAAATTACAGTGGTGAGCACATTGTATCAAAATATAACTATGACTTAGTAGCACCTAGAACTTTCCTAACAACTTTCACCTAAAAAGAACCAGGTCTTCCTGAAAAAATAGCTGATTCTAGTGCTGGGAGCCCGGAATGTTTTATTGAGCCAGAAAGGATAAAAGTGTTTTAAAAACTAATGGTGGCATGTTAGATGGAGTCAGTGAAGGGTTCCCACTGGCCAAATATGAGCATAAAAAAATAAATAAATAAAAAGCAGTAGTGAATAATAATAAAACATTGGAAGAAAATAGAAATCCATGAGTCCACACCAGTAATGCATCATTAAGTGTGGAGAAAGTACTAAAATTGAAAAATCATGATTGTGCCACCATTTTAGTAAAGTTCAAAGAGTCCACAAGTGGGTGTGAATCATAGGGAAGAAATTTTGATAAGGGGCAGGATATTTGCATGATCTTCAACTATCTGACCAAAGATTACTTACTGGTTGTGGGGTAAAGTAGTCAATTAAATAGTAGGTAAATTGGACAGCACCTTGTCTTCATGATGAAACATTACCCATGAGGAACAGGTGGATATCATGTACCTCTGGATGTGATACACCGAGAAGGACACAACACTTTTGTGTTGCTCTGACCAGGAAAACATTACTTGAATCTAATCATGAAGAAATACCAGACAAGCTCAAAGTGATGAGTTTTGTTTGTTTTTATAAGAATATGTTCTGCAAAAAAATGTTAATTACAAAAATGAAAGGCCAAGAGAACCCATGTTAGAGGAGACTGAAGACAGGATATAATTGGCACCAAGACTGTTTTTTGTGTCTGGAGGGGAAAAAAAAAAGATTTTAAAGGATTATTGAGATAGTTGACAACTTCATAATGCAAATTGTAGATTAAAGTATTGTGTTGAGGTTTGTAGGAGAGTGTTTTTAGAAAATGAACACTGAAGATTTATATGAAAAGGGCTATTTTGAAATAGCTTAGAAACAAATGATATCCCTCATTTTTCTCAATTGCTAATTTAACTTAAACTTTATTGGTTTTAAGGTGTTAATATGCATTGTTTACAGATGAACATATTGATAAATTTTAATTTCTTTTATGTAGTGCTGGGCCTAAAGGAGATAACATTTATGAGTGGAGATCAACCATACTTGGTCCACCAGGTTCTGTATATGAAGGTGGTGTGTTTTTTCTGGATATCACATTTTCATCAGATTATCCATTTAAGCCACCAAAGGTAAGAACCTAGAAATAAATTCTTTAATATTTATCTTTCTCCAAAACTGGTTATCATAGAATTCAAATGCATATTAATATAATAATTTTATTATTTAGGAATTGATATGGAAACTCACAGAACCAAGGATTTTTAAACTCAAAGTAATTGACTTCTTTCACAAGTAACTTCTTATTCAACAGAGGATTTGTTAATTATAAATAAAGCTATACCTTTTTTCAGTTGGTTATGCAGTTTTATTAATACTAATAGAACTATACCTTGTACAAAAATAAAAGTGATAAATTTTAAATTTATGATATGAGCAAGAAAAAATAACATATGACCCTTCCTTAAGAAAATGTTAGGATAAAGTGGGGCAGCAACACATTACTGTAATCACAGTGTAGCAGGAGTCTTGAGGCAGGAGGATCCCAAGTTTTAGGCCATCTGGGCAGCTTAGCAAGTCCTTGTCTCAAAATAAAATAAAAAGAGGTGGGAATGTAGCTCAGTGGTACAGCATCCCTGGGTTTAATTCCCAGGATTGTAGAAAAAAAAGAAAAGAAAAGACAAGAAGCCTGTTTGACAGTTTCCAGAAGTAATGATTTAATAATGTGAATTTTGTCTATATAGGTAAGCAAAAACTAGAAAGCCTAACAAAGGAAAGGAAAACTAATAATATATATTTTTTTTTAATTTTTATTGTTGGTTGTTCAAAACATTACATAGTTCTTGACATATCATATTTCACACTTTGATTCAAGTGGGTTATGAACTCCCATTTTTACCCCGTATACAGATTGCAGAATCACATCGGTTACACATCCACTAATTTACATATTGCCATACTAGTGTCTGTTGTATTCTAAGGAAAAAAAAAAAAAAACAAGGGGGAGAAATGAATTACAGTAGATGGGGTAGAGAGAGAAGATGGGAGGGGAGGGGAGGGAGGAGAGTAGAGGATAGGAAAGGCAGCAGAATACTAATAATATTTAATAAACTTATTTTGGGCCCTCTGTGGGTATGACTGGTAATGGAATTTGAACTTATCTGGCAGGATAAGTTCCTCCTTTTTGTTGGCTATTAGTTAATTTCAAATATAAATTGGATGAATAACAGAGAAGGACTGGGTTCTAACCTGGTAATGACTGTCAGTTATTTCACAAAGCTTAAGACATATAACAGTTACTTGAATGGGTTCTTCCTGATTGCTCATTTAGAATGATCAAGCCAAAGGATAAAAATCACCAGAATTAAACCTGAACATAATTTTGCCCTTGTTACAGAGATGTCCAACATGCCAGGAGAAAGTTATCAAGTCTGTGATGAAATGTTTTTCTTTTCAACATAATTCCTTATGTTTCCTATACTCTTTGTCATTTATATAGTGAATTAATACTTCTGTGTGTGAAAATGTTTGTTTAAAATAAGCATTATTTTACAATGTAATAATAGTTCCACCTAGTGGTATTTACCCCAAATTGCAGATACTAAGGCCCTTTAACTCCCAGTTAAGACTGTGTTTTGAGTGCTGTACTGTGTGATCCTATCAGAATCTACCAATATTGAAATTGTTGTCTTTTTTAATGCACCCAAGTCTGTAGAGTCCATCTTGCTGAATCAGTCAAATAAAAAGTGAAAACCCTCATGTTGATAATACCACAAACTATACAAATTAGTTGACCTATTTAATATCAGTATATCTACTAGATGCTCAATTTGCATTCAGTGATTCAACTTGGCAAACCTCATGACTGTATTTATAAATAGTTGATACTTCCACATGTCTAATTTTTCATATTGGAAATTGGTTTAAAACGTTAGCAAAATTAGTGGGGAAAGTTATTAGCAAGGTGTGTTTTATACAACTTTTATTATGTAGACAAAATTAACTGAATTAAAATAATGTTTACATTTTTTAGCATCTTTTAGTGGAAAATAAAAATTGTCCATAAGAATTTCAAAATGTAGTTTTATACATAATTTGTCATAATTGTTTTGGCTAATGGTTATTTATAAAATTTAGTATGCTAATAATATTTGTTGAAATTGCAATATTTTAATTTTCTATTTTTTTAATATATACATTTTTTGCTGTGATATAGTATTAAGCATTCTTGAGGTCTGTAGTTAGGGAAGTGAAACAAATAAGGGTTGTAGTATTAGTGTTAGGAACAATTATTTTTCTACTATACTTGTTCTTTTTGAAGTTTACATAAGGTGTTGAACTTCATGAAAAATAATAAAAATTTAATTATCTTTTTTCATGAATATTACTCTGTTAATTCATTATTAATAACAGAAAGGAATTAAAATATTAATTGTATTTGTAAACTACTTTCATATCTATTTAGTAGTCAGCTGTTAATGACCTGAATGAATATAATTCCCATATCTTAGAGCAACACTAATAAAAATATTATGCAGAGATGTATGTGTAATTTTCATTTTTTGTAGCCATATTGAAAAAAATAAAAATAAATAAACAGTAAATTTTAATAATAATTTTATTTAACCTAGTAAATAAAAAATATTGACATTGTAGCATGTAACCAATATAAGAATATTAATAAGATCTTTTACATTCTGTTGTTGGTACCAAGTCTTTAAATATGCTATGTGTTTTACACTTTTAGCTCATCTTAATTTGTCTAGCTACAATTTAGATCTCTGTATGCACATATAACTTCTATATATTGTGTTAGAGCAGTTCTATAGGAGCTGGTCTCCTTCCTACTCTTCTTCCACTAGACAGTTGGTCTTTTGAGATTGTGTTTGTGTCTTGTCTCTTTTTCTCCCCTCATTTTTTTAAAAATATTTTTTAAAGTTGGACACAATACCTTTATTTTATTCATTTATTTTTATGTGGTGCTGAGGATCAAACCTAGCACATCTCACGTCTGTGCTATGCAAGTGCTCTACTGCTGAGCCACAACAGCCCTTTTCCTCATTTTTTCAACAGCTTTTCTTCCCAGATTCTATTTTGAAGCTCACAGTACTCCTAGTTCTATGAGAAAATTTTTTTCTTTCTACAACTACAGATTATGAACTAACCACCTAATTATCTTTTGGGTTGTTTTGAAACTTGCCAGTAATTTGTTCTGTGATTTATATTCTTTTCTCACACATGTTGGGAAGTATTAGTTTCTTTTATCCATTAGCTGAAAACTGTGCTTATTTTATCTTAATGTTTTAATCTTAACTAGACTATAAACCATTGTGAAAATCAAAGGCTGAAAAATAGAAAGTCTAGTAATATAGATGGTTTTATCAACCTTCCCCTCAATTCTTCTCCATTATTTTCTGATGTGTGGGATAGTGATTATTTCTACTAAGAAATTAATGTAACTTTTATGCTAAGGAAAAGTCTTCTTCAGATTCTCACAGTTTGGCACCCAAACATGTTCTCCTTTACTTTCAATATGTGCATACATTCATAGAATTCCCATATCATTCATTTAGATTTAATTGATCAGTTACTTTCTTTTAAAATCAATGTAGTTGTTTTTATATCAGGTGAAAACAAAGATATTCAAATGAATCAAAACTATTTAACTTTGTTATTGTTTTAATCCAAGATTACCTATAGTTAAATTATTTGCTGTTTAGTATCATTCATGGTGTGTTACTGGTGAGAATTTTAGTGGACAATGAAGCATGGAATATTAGTTGATAATGGTGCATTCATTTTCTTTGTTTTTAATGTTACTCTATTTAGGTTACTTTCCGCACGAGAATCTATCACTGCAACATCAACAGTCAGGGAGTCATCTGTCTGGACATCCTTAAAGACAACTGGAGTCCTGCTTTGACTATTTCAAAGGTTTTGCTGTCTATTTGTTCGCTTTTGACAGACTGCAACCCTGGTAAGCAATCTTTATAAGCATAAACAAAAACTAGTGCATTTTCTTGGTTAGCTTAAGTGTTCATAAAGAAATAAATGCTGTGTGTAGAAAAATGAGTATAAAACATTTTGTGAGGAAATTATGAATGCCACTCTACAATTATATTTTTCACTATCATTCATAGAATCTCTTCTTTCTAAAACATGTAGCTATAGAGTGCATTTCTGCCAGGAAGGAAGCAGTGTCTTTGACTCTGGTGCGTTCTTTTCTCTGCTGCCTGCTTCTATGAGTTTTAACTACTCAGTAATGAAGGACTTCTCTCTCCCTTTTTGGATTAAAGTTAGTTATAGTAAATATAGTAGTAATGGACATTAAAATGATAGCTGATATGAGAGCTGTACTAGATTTTGATTATTTAAACTCTGGCATCATTAGTATGTAATTTGTAACTTTTTCAGAAATATCTAACTGGGTGACTGACTTGTTTACCAAGGTAAACAGATCTGGATTTTCACTTATCTTACTATTTAGTCATTTTTAAAGAAATTGCTAATTCTTTCTAAATATTTTATAATTCACTAACAGCTATTATTGTTACCTTAGGCTCAACAGTTAGATATATATGATGGATAAATAGATGGAAGTTTTTATATCATTATTAAAGCAAAAGACAGAAATAAGCTGAGTGTCCATTAATAAAGAATGCAGCTATTAAAAATAATCAAGCGCCTCTATGTAAACTAACAACAGGGGAAGGTCTTTAAGATGCTTGTTGAATACATATAAAATCTCTGCAAAGAAATATTTTAAATGAGTAACAATTGTTTGCCAGAGAGAGAGAAGTTGGAGTAGTTGGAGTCAGGAAGGCAGTTTTTAAAACTTTCTTTACTATCATTTGGATCACTTCAAATATTATGTATACTTTAAAAAGTAATTCAAACCATCAGTTAAAAGTTTACATCGTAAATACAACTATTTTAAAATTCTATTTAAAATAAAATGGCAAGTATGTTTTTAAATGGAGACATACATAGTGATTAGAGTCATATTGCATAGAATGAAGGAAAATTTCGTTCTGAATAGCATTATATTCTTAGATCAGGGTTCCATGTAAGAGTGATTTTTTAATATCTATAATAAACCAGAAATACACCACCTACTGCATTTTTATTGTTCAATAAAATGTGAAGACTACAAAATAATTTTTGCATACTAAAGGCATGTCTTTTATAGAAATCCTATCCATTAACTCAACATTCATTTTTTAGTGAATACTTAATTTGAATATTAATATATTCAGATGGACATACATACTACCTTAAGCATTTTTCTTTCAAAATCAATCTATTATATATAAAGATATGTAAAGATACTGCTGAAATGTTTTACTTTAAAATAATGTTAGACTTGTACCATTAAGACTCCACATAATATCTTAATGTTGTTTCTACTTTTCTAGCGGATCCTCTGGTTGGAAGCATAGCCACTCAGTATTTGACCAACAGAGCAGAACATGACAGGATAGCCAGACAGTGGACCAAGAGATACGCAACATAATTCACATAATTTGTATGCAGTGTGAAGGAGCAGAAGGCATCTTCTCACTGTGCTGCAAATCTTTATAGCCTTTACAATACGGACTTCTGTGTATATGTTATACTGATTCTACTCTCCGCTTTTATCCTTTGGAGACTGGGAGACTCCCCAAAAAGGTAAATGCTATCAAGAGTAGAACTTTGTAGCTGTAGATTAGTTATGTTTAAAACGCCTACTTGCAAGTCTTGCTTCTTTGGGATATCAAAATGTATTTTGTGATGTACTAAGGATACTGGTCCTGAAGTCTACCAAATATTATAGTGCATTTTAGCCTAATTCATTATCTGTATGAAGTTATAAAAGTAGCCGTAGATGACTAGGAATTATGTCATTTGTATTAAACCCAGATCTATTTCTGAGTATGTGGTTCATGCTGTTGTGAAAATGTTTTACCTTTTACCTTTGTCAGTTTGTAATGAGAGGATTTCCTTTTACCCTTTGTAGCTCAGAGAGCACTGATGTATCATCTCAAACACAATAAACATGCTCCTGAAGGCATAGTTTCCTGTCGTAATGTTTGAAGTCAGTCTTGTCAGAAGGTGTGTCTGAGATGATTGTTGATGAAATAAAGATGTGAATATGAAGATGGGCTACTAAGGACTAGTTCAAATGAATGAATTATTCAATTGAAAGCATTTAAAATCTTGAAGTATAGGATTTTTCCTTTAAATCTTAATGAGAAAATAAAATGAAATGAAATATACAAAACTAAATTTTAAACCATGAAGTTTTACTTTGATAATATGGTATTTGAGCTAAAGAAAATAAAACCATGACTCACTTAGGTGTCTGGAAATATCTTATTTAGAACATTTTGCTTCTAAATTGGTGATTTCTTTCCAGCATTGGGCAATGTTGTCACATAATAACTTTGATCTGATAGCTATTGTGTGGTGTCTTTTCCTTTTAATCCTGGTCTTGAATTTTTATGATTCATTTACCCTTCTTACTGTGACACTTGGCCAACCAATATAGCCAGAGGCAGAGTTGAACACAAAACCCTTGTCTGCCCTGAAGGTAGAAAAGAACTGTGTTACTGTGCAGACATAGTATTATTTCTCAGTTTTAACTTAATTTCTTTCTAGCCGTAATTATTAATTATAATAATTATCAAGCTTTTCTTATTGGAGTATGTAAACAGATTAATGTGCTCCTCCCATTCCCCATGATGGTATAATTATCTTTGGTCATGTAATCAAAGTTGTGGTTTATGGAGCAAGTATCTTCTTTAGTCCTTAATATGGTGATAGATTACCATCTTAAAATTTTAGAGTTGAATCATTAGCTTAAAAAATACAATGCTATAAGATAATAAAGCAAAATATGATTATAGTTGCATTTTCATCACTATGAATAGTGGACTCCTACTTGAGTATTTGTCATAGAAGTCTTAGAGTAAAATGAAACTTATGTATCTGTTTTTCAGTTAAGTACCCCCATACCCCAAAATTATCCTATTACAAAGAAACAACAAACAAAATAGTACTATTTTGAGGCTTATGTTTGAAAACCTCTGAGCTTTGACTATTTTAAGCAAAATCTAATACATCTAATAGAGTCCAAGTCAGTGCAGTGAGAGTGGAGACCTTTTATGTAAACAAAAATAATTTTTATCAGACTGGGGGAGTTTTAAAAAGTAGTTTTTCCGTATTACCAAAATTGTTCATTCTGTGTCCTACAGTAGTAAATATTTTCTTGATGCTAGAAAATCTTTCATTATGCCCGATAATAGGATATTTGGAGATAGACGCTATGATTGGATTTTCTGGTCTTACTATATATCTAATGAATACCACCAACCTATTTTGCTTTGTTGGCCTGGGACAAAGTTGAGGGAATTGGTTACTTAAAATATTTGCATCTCTCCCACAAACTACCTTTGTTGCCTTGAATAGGATACTTCTTTGAGTTTTAATTTATTCATATATGAAATATAAGAGTTGAATTAATTTCCCTGTTGTCTATTATCCCT
Organism: Marmota marmota marmota; assembly: GCF_001458135.2. NCBI lineage: Eukaryota > Metazoa > Chordata > Mammalia > Rodentia > Sciuridae > Marmota > Marmota marmota. The sequence continues at coordinate 3,108,646 of NW_026000005.1, forward strand.
CAAACTCAGTAATTCTAATCTCATAAATTTTTGTTCTGCTTGTTCTGCTTTCTCTTTTCAGGGAACTGTCAACATTTTTAAATGGGTGCTAATAGTATCTAGGTGTTATAATGAGTCAGCCTACCTATAAAATGAGAATACATTCTTCTAAGTTTGAGAGAAGATAATCAAAAGGATATATTTTCAAGAAATAATAAACTTCATTTGGTTTCCTATCATAGGTTACCTCAAAGTTTCGATTTTTTTCTCATTCTCTATTTCTAAAAAAAACTGTAGATCTCCTTCGTAATTACATAGGTTATCATAGAAATTATTTTCTTCATGAAATTTGCTCTAGATGTAAATTGTGATATTTCAAACAAAACCCAGACTTTTTCTTACCCATTAAAATCAAAATTTGTAATTTACAAGACCAAATATAATTTTATAAGTGCTTGAGAAAGACAGTGACTCCAGGCATCCTGTTGAACTTGGAGTGTTCACACTATGACCACGTGCCCTTGGAGTAGTTTGGCAGTAATGTACTACTGCATGCAAATTATAGGCTGTAGAGGCTGATGTGCTATATCTTGTTTAATGCTCTTAAAGAGCTTTAGGAGAGTAGACACTGATGGTCCTCATTCAACAGAGTTGGAACTGATATACAGACAGGTTAAATAACTTGCTTAACATTATGTAGCCAATCCCATTAAGAGATGCAGTTCCCATGTTCTACCACTAGGGTAAGAGTCTTTTATAACATTATAGCTTACTGTTGAATACACATACACAAGTTATCACTTTCCTGCAAAAGTGGACATTCATAGATTAATTAATTATAACTTCTGAAGTTTACAAAGTGAAGTACAGTTTACATTTTACTATATCCTTATTTTAATCTCAGATGGAAGCTTAACAAACTTGTTTCCTGTGAACATGAGGTAGGATTGTTAATATTTTCCCTTTTGTCATAGATATAATATCACTAATTTCTCCTCCTTTTTTTTTTTTGAATTTGAAAACGAGGCAAATTAACCACATATCACGTGTAATCACATCAGGAAGCTTATTGGTAAATATATCAAGCATTTTTCAAAGCCACAAGGTGATTTAGTTATCTAGATATTGGCTTTTTAAGAACAAGGTAATGTTAACTAATAAGGTAAAATTCAGTACATATTACAGTTTCACCTGTCTGTGTGCTTTTCTAACAAGAACTCTGAGGTGTTGTTTTCTGATGCTTATTTAAAGAAATTGGAATCAACCCACTATCTTATAAGAATACTAATAAGTATATTCTTAAAACAGTACAAGAATATGTAGTAAAATTTTAAATGAATTTCAGCCCCATGATTTCAGATCCTAACCTGTTATAGTCTTGTTAGTGCAGTACATTTACACAGTTTTAGTCACCATTTATATTTTGTTCTTTGGGCAAACTTATAACATGACCTGAGACATCTGTTATTTTTCTCAAACCATTAAACATTTTTTTAAAAGACTTGAGTGATTGTACAGTAACTCCATTATGGGATTATATTTTAGTTAATTTTTCTTATTTTAGGTAAATATACAAATTCCTTTTTTTATACCTAAGCAAGTAAATAAGCTTTTATAATTACATTTTAGTAGATACACATTTTTCGAAATGAAACGTAGATTTTTTTTCCCTAATAACTACTTTATCAGCTTTTTCTTATAAGGTTCTTTGGTGATTTAAATGTGTATCCATCCAGTGTGTAATGGACTGTTTCTACACAGTTGACTGATAGTCATAAAATGAATTGCTGAGAGTGGTTTATATAACTGTATTGTCAACAGTAATGAATCATGTTAAAGCCTTGATCATTGTCAGACAGCATCAACCTTGTTAAAATGAGAATTGAGGGATGATGCTCTAAGGTCTGTCTATTCATATCTAACTAAGGCGAATGGATACCACCCTCATTTTGCTCTTTTCTGTTTCTCTCTTCTGTATTTATTCTGGAATTCTAGCATTCTCTTCTTTGGTTTGCCACCTTTTGTGCTGCCAGCTGTGTGTGTTTCTAGTAGTTAAGGTGACTGGAAGATTTAAAATGATATGTCCAACATATTGGGGAAAGAGGCAGGGTGGGGGCGTTGACAGACACCAAGCTTTGGAGGAGAAAGTTTTTTAGTAGTTGGTGACCCACATTCAGGCCCAAAGACAGTTTAAAGCATTCTTTATTAGTTTTTGTTGCTGATGTAAATACACATAAATAATTACTTATGATTAGGAAGCAGAAACTGGGGACAGCGTGCTAGTTCAGATTTATTCTGAAAGAAACAACTATGACATAATAAAAGGGATTGACAAGTCTAGTTATTCTAGTCAGTAATTTGTATTTAGATAAATTTAAATTCACTTTAGATTTTCTAATTCTATAGGTTATCTTTTTGAATCTGGTAAAGCTAAAGCCATTATGCAAATCTACATAACAGGTCTCTAAGAGCTGTGTTTTTGCCACAGATCCCTAAGATTTATCTGAAGGTTGCTTCCAAAATGATACCTTCCTTCCTCTTGTTCTGCTTTCATTTACGTTTTAGTTTGTCAGTCTTTTCTAAGATGCCACCTACATAAACATCAGAAATAATAAAAAGAAATCAAGCAAGTATGTGCATATTTCCCAGTACCAGCAACAAGCCAGTTGCCCTCCTTGATAATGTTTACTCTAAAGCCAAGAATCAATCCATCTTTCCTTCCTTCCCTCCCTCTCCCTCCTTCCTTCCATCTCTTTCCCTCCCTCCCTCTTTTTCAGGGAAGTAGTAGGAGAATAGAAGGGGGTTCTACTGCATTTATTCTGCATAATCCCTTAACTGATCTTTATTGTGAGTTTATTCTACAAATTTTAAGTGCTAATTGAAAGATTTTTTTCAAGCAGTATGGTTTGTACAAATATGAGTACATTTTCACATTCTTTTAGTTCATCATTTTTCTGTCCTGATAGATTTTTCCCTCTTCCTAGCAAAAGAGAATACATCTTTGCTATTGTGTATCCATTACAAATGGATGTTGAATAATAAATTGAACATATGCCCTTGCTGATTTAGCAATGAAAATATTAGTATAATGTTTGGTAAGTTTACCCAATCATTATAATACTAAACATGCTTAACACTAGTTGACGCTTTTGAAATAATTACTCTGTCTTTCAAATTACTTTTAGTACCCAATGTCTCTTAGCTTGCATTTTAACACTATTATATTCATTTTAGCACCTTTTCACTATTTCTGGATAATGAGCTTTGGTAAGGTAATACCTATACTTTTCATTTCTGTATTTCAGTACCTACCCCAGTGTCTAATATGTTGTGTATTTGCTAAATGTTTATTAAGTCATGGGAATAAGCCTTTTTAAGGCTATCCAGACACTATGTGAAGCTTATCAGACATGCCTTTTTAATTCCCCATCATCCTGATTGAGTGCTCTGTATGTGGTCAGTGTTGCTTATATTCCTGCTAAACTGAAATATGGAAAATTAGCAATAGTTTATTCATATAACCTACTTAATGTCTGCTTATTTAAAATGGAAAATGAATCTTATAATTTATTTAAAAGTCTGTAAATACACCAGAATGCTCCTGTTCTACAAAGTTGACATAATTTCCCATTATTGTTAGTATCCTCTTAATTGATCCATGTCTCCTATTCCCATTTGTTGGTAAAAAAGAAAATATATGTATGTTCACACACTGCGTAATGACATTTTGATCAGTGGACCACATAGATCACTATGTTCCCATCAGATTACATTGCCTAGTGTGGCCGTCTTTGTGCAAGTACACTCTGATGTTTTCATCACAATGAAATTGATGAGCAACACTTTTCTTAGAATGTATCCCGATTGTTAAGCAGCACATGACTCTGTCTGCTTATGGTACGCTTTTAGGGAAACAGGAAAAATGAAAATTGAAATTCTAAGAAATTCTTTAGGGGAAGAGAAAACTAGCATATTATATGATAGATGGAGAGGGCTGTCCTTAAGTGTTGAAAGTCATTTATTAAACTATCATCCGAGTCCCCCACTCCACTACTAGCTTCTGAAATGAAAGAGAAATGGAATAAGACAAAAAATTAAAGGGTCACTTTTGTGTTACCTAATGTCTTCCTTGTGCCAGTAGATATAATTGAAAGGTGACTGGGTAAAAGCTCTCTGGTACCAAAAGTATAATTCTAACTAGTCTCTTTTCTCACTCATGTTAAAACCAGCTAAGCAAACTCAAGTCCATTGGAATATGAAGGTCATTTTACATATGTATGTGAGGCACTTTTTCTTCTCTTAGTTTTTAAAAATGACAAATGACACATTTTTTAAAAGTATTTTTTATGTGTATAATCTCCTTAATTTATTATGAGTCCTAGGAAAAAAGGATCAGTTCATTTCATTCAACAAGTTACTAGTTGTATACTCTGGCAAATATTATTTTACAGGATTAGCAATGAATAGAGCTCACAAAAATCCCTGCTCTTGTAGAGTTTACTTTCAAGTACAGACAGACTACCCAAAAAATGTTGTTAAATTTTATATATGTGTGTGTTAGATGGTATGGAGAAAACTAATGCAGGGAAGGGAAATAGAAACATGGAATATGTGCTGGGTGAGAGAAAGGGGAGGTTGCTATTCACTTATAAAAAGGGTAGTCAAGAACTAATTAAGGGTAAAGGATATACCAAATAGGGGAAGAGTATTCCAGGCAGAGGGAATAGCAAGTGAAAAGGCTGCATTCCATGGGAAGAACAAGCTTAACACATTCCAAAAAGAAAAAGGTAAGCAACAAGGACAGGAGTAGAAGGCTAGGGCAGGATGGCTGTAGATGCACAGATCATGTAGGGTCTTACATTGTAAGGCATATGGCTGGTATTCAAAATAAGATGGGAAACCACCAGAAGGTGTTTTTAGCCAAAAAGTGACAGGATATGACTTAGGTGTACTTGAAATTAGATTACTGTTAGGGAAGAGACTTGGGTTGGTGTTAAGGTAGGGAATTAGGAATAAGGCAATCACGGGACTAATGCAGTAATCCTGGGAAGAGAGAATGATGACTTCAACCTGGGTGGCAGTGATATAGGTAATACGAAATGATAAAGTTACAGTTGAAGATAGAGCTAACAAGATTTTGTGATACTTTGACTTTGGGGTGGGGGTGGGGGGTGGGCATGAAAAAGGAATGAAGCATGTAGGACTTGAGCAAATTGAAGGGTGTAGTTTTCATAAGCTGAGAATAGGATTGGGAGAAGTTAGGTTTGGTTTTTTTTATGCCTATTAGACCTGGAAATGGAGGTGTCAGGACAATGAACATACAAATCTGTGATTCAGGAATAAGTTCTATAAATTTGGGACTCAAGTAAATAGATGTATAGCTTTGAGAGTATATAGGCTCATCAGGGGAATGAATGCCGCTAGAAAAGAAAGAGGTCTTAGCATTGCCATACTGAGAGGAGGAAATCAGCAAAGAACCCCAGGAAAGAACAGTGAAAAAGTAAAAGAAATGCCAGGAGTGTGAGGACCTGGGATGGAAGTGAAAAGTTTCAGGGAAGTAGGAATGATCTGCATCTAGTGCTACTGGTAAATAAGATGAGGGCCTGAATAACCATGTTACTTAGCAGTTTAGGAGTGATAGTTGGTGACTTGTATGGGCACACTTTTTGGGGGAGTGATGAGATCCAAGCTTGATTGGAGATGACACTGAAGGAAAGAAATTTGAGGCAGTATTTTTCTGTGATTATTGCACATGTAAGCCCAAGTAGACTCTAAACTTTTTTCCCTCAACTTACAGAATATGGCTCTTCTTTCTTAAGTTTAATTGATCATTACAGTATTCTTCAGAATATTTCACACAGTGACAGGTGGTAGTTGCTTTAATTTTGCCTAATTTGTAAAGGGCATCTGGGTCTTGATTTTGTTTTCTTCCGGTCCTGCTATTTTATCCAGGTGCTTGGATATCCCTTATCTATAGGAACTGTTTAAAACCCATTCTTCACACTACTATTACATTCATCTTCCCATAGTAAGCTCTGTCAGGACAGTCTGCTCACAGAAGTCAGTGGTTGCCCATTCTTTACCCAATTCAAGTCCTGATTTCTTAGAAACCTGGCTTTCTTTCACTACTTCACTGTAGTGTGCTACATGACGAAGCAACATCTATGAAAATCGCAATTTCAGATACACTTGTTTTGTAGTGACATACTAGAGTCACTCTGCCAATGGCAGCAGTTGCATCAATCATTTAAAAATATTTCCTCAGAAAAATAGCAATAGTGACTCACAAACACTCCTTAAACCACTGACTTCTTTAAGGACTACAAGTCTCTGATGCACCAGCATTTTTGTAATTTATTTTACTACCAATAGTTCAAAATATTGGTTCATGTAACCTTATTGCTGGCCATGTAGTCAAGCATCAGAAAATGGATTGCTTAAGATACTTTGCTAGGCACACCAGTATTTTAAATGTGAACCAAGGCTCTTGTGCTTCAAGACAGATGGTGCATTGCTTCTATGCCTAAGAGCATTTGGCAGTGCTGAAATTGAGCCTTCTGTTCAGTCCAAAATAATTCAGTGATGAGTGGGCAACTTTATACTTCGATTTTTTTTTTTTTCCTGGATTTGAGTATTTGGAGATGTTTTTTAGCTTAACTTTAACTATACCAAAGCACCTTCATAAAATGGTACTACAGGCATAGACATGTATGTTTCAGTTTAATGTATGTTTCATTTTATGAAGGTGCTTTGGTATAGTTAAAGTTAAGCTAAATTATTTTCATTATGGTGATGTTTCCATTAAGACTGATAAGTATTCAGCCATGTTTAAACATGGGCATAAAACAATCTGAATTTAAAGTTGATTGTTAGCTAAGCTCAAAAGGGAGTTCTTTCAAACTGAAGTGAATTTAAAGGAACGGAGGATTATAAATCACACAATGGTCATTTCATTCCCTTGGTTAATACCTCTTCTCAGGCACTTTGCTTGAATAGCATTTCCTTATTTAAAGCTGACAAAGATTACAAGACTAGTATCTCAAATGGTATCTAGAGTACAGCATCTCTAAAGTCCTTTAGCATCTCTTAAATATTTTATTAACTAAAATTAGAAATTGTTTTGTATTCATTTTTACTGAGATCTTGTTAGAACCCTCAGTGATTAACTAGAAATGTATTTTTTTCTCTTCATTTATTTTCCAAGTAGGCTTTTATAATTCTGGTTATCATTTTGGGAACACTGAGTATTAAATATAGGATGCCAAAAGCCACAAGAAGACAAGACACTCCAGTGAGAACTCCTGAAGAGAAACAGCCAAAGTTCTTCCTATTCTGTACTCTTGAGTTGTGGTTGTTAAAGTGATGGAGGAGGAGGGTTGATTCGTGGGAGAAGATTATACTGTATGGAAAAAGATTTACTCCTTTGAACCTGCATTAAAAATATTGTCTTGCTTGTTCTCGTAATGTTGAAAGGATAAAGAGATCAATAAAGTTTACCCAGATTCTGTAAGTTGATCTTGTTTCTATTTTCTTAACATTCCAGGGAAGCCAAGAGCATAGGAAGCAGTGGATTCTGGTTGTAGAAATTTTGGTATTGATTCTGTGGTGTTATTGTAAATTCTCTTTTTGAGATTAAACATTGTAAACAAGCACTCTGACCACATTTCTGGATTCATTTTATATAGTGTATCATGGTTAATCTTTTAAGAGGCACCTCTTCTTTAGCATCCGCAGATATGAACATGCCTGGAAAATTCAGTTCCTGTCTAAAACATAGCTGCACATCCTCGGAGAATGAAACTAGAAGACTGATTTAGTACAACACGTTACACATACACACACTCTCCAAAATGACTGACGACTGCTCTGAAAAAAATTTGTTTATTTTTCACAGTAGGGATAGTAGCCTTAGTGCCAAAATTGAGGGCCTTCCCATAAATCCCTAGGTTTTATTTATTTTATAACTTATCTTCAATAAGATATATATGATATATATGTGAAAACTAATTACCAAGGGTTGCCTTGTCATTTTTTTTTTGATACTTCCTGTTAAAACAAACAGAGAGGGGATAAGTTTTAAATTTCATTTGTTTTTTAAGAATATTTAGGGATCATTGATTTACTTATAAATAAACTATATGTAACTGATATTTCAATTGTGGATTTTTGATCTTTAGTATGCTAAACTCTAGTGTCAAATTATTTAATTTAATCAGCATTATATGTAAGCTTTCAAATCTCTTATTTGCTTTTTTTGCAACTAGGAATTATTTTTCTACTTCTAGGCTTGAATTTTCTCAATTATATCATTGAACTAAAAGCAACTGTTGAAATTTAGTGAGGGAATTATTTAGTGGCAAAGCAGGCAGCATAAAATATTTGGAAAGGCTTTTTAAGCAGTAAAATACAATAAATATGGATAATAATACATTTGAGTGAGTGCAGCGTGAAACTTCACTGTTAGAACATTGTTTTTGCTTTTGCTAATAGGTTGTGTCCCATCTTTTTGTTGTTGTTGTTTTGTTTGTCCGTTTTTTGTCTCTGGGCTCTGAAGATTGAAGTTTACTATTAATTCCCAAGAAGATCAAAGTGAGTATATTTCTCTTTTAAAGTTTAACAGCACCAACAATGTATACGTATTTATTTAAGGCTGTATTAAGCATGTTTTGTTTGTAACTAAGCAATGTGGCTGTCTTTTAAGATTCCTCTAGGACTTTGAGCTTGGGAGTTGGTCTGGCCCAATCATCTCTAGGTGATTCTTCTGATTCCCAGACATCAATGAAAGAGTGAAGGAGTTAAAAATTTCTACAACCATGTGCTGGGAACAAACTCATACATTCTTCATGAGAAAAATCGAATATTCCTAATCTTTGAGGATTTCTTTTTGTTCCATGTTTCTTGGAGACCAACAATAAGGTGTTTTCACTTCTTTTTTTTCTTTCTTCCTTTTTTTTTTTTTTTTTTTTGCCCCCTCAGAAGAGAGGTGGTGGAAAAGGGTCTGCCAGAACCAGAGACTAACGCACACAGCTGTATGTACATATTTAAAAAAAAAAAAAAATTCTTTATTCCAACTCCAGAACTTCTCCTCCTCACCCTTTCTTGTTCAATGGAATAATGAAGCTATTACACAGTGGTGTAAAGAAGCTCCCTCCATCCAGTATTTGAAGCTCAGTAGAAAATAAGGAAGTAGGCTGGTGTAGATCAAATAGATCATCTCACTCTTGAGTTCTTGTCAGGTTCACTACAGGGGGAGGAGGGAGCATGGTTTAATTTGAACTGTAGCAGATATCATGATTGTAACAGTCTTAATAAATATTTGGTATATAAGTGTTAAGTTGCCTTCTTCCTGGGGCCAGTTAGTATTTATTTCTTGTAACCTTTGGATGGGATAGAAAGAAGTCATGTTTTCACTGATGGTGATAGACATTTTGGAAGCTCAGGGTAGAGGGTAGTGGAAACATACTATTTACAGAGGAACATACTTATTCCAGAGGAAATGCTGTGTATTAAATAAGTAGGTTTTGATAAATGCTTAGTGACATGCCAAAAAGCTTATACAGTCATTGCTTAAAGGAACTTTTCTTCCGGAATTAACAAAATTCTAACCTCAAAGAGATATAGAAATGAATTCAAGGGATGTAGTGGGAATCCTGTAAGACTTGCTTCCCACTGCCCCTTCTCAGTATTCCTCCTTTCCTTTTCCCTACCCCCCACCTTTGCTTGCATTCACTGTTGAAGTATAATAACAGGTAAGCACATAGTTATATATTGGTCCCTTGAAATTCTGAGTTTGGGGGAAGTTTGGGGGACCACTTTAATCATAACACTAAGTAATGCTTCACCTTTCCCATCTCTACCACCCCATTTTGATTATGTCTGGTGAATTGTCCAGTGTTTCTAATTAAACAAGAAAAACTTAAGCTTCGTTTTTTTTTTTGTTGTTGTTGTTTGTTTGTTTGTTTTGTATCTTGTTCTTTATGCTTTGCATAAAGACCAAAAGGTGCTTTTATTTTTTTTTTCTGCCCGCATCAGAACTGTGGTTGGTTTGGGGTGTAAGGTAATCCATAGCACACTATAAATCTCCACTAGATGTCAGTGTGTTACTAAATGAAACCAGTTCAGTATGCTCTCCAGAACTGTTCTTCAAACCTGTTGGAAAGGTAAATTCATTATCAATTTCTAACCAGTGGTGCTGGTTAGTAATAAGTGCTATTTGTCCTAATGGATATTAGAAATGAATATTTTTAAAAAATATAGTACTATTCATCTGAAGATTTCAAAATTATTATATATAATCTAGTTTTTTTTGCTATAATATCCCCCAAAGAGAGAATATAAATATGGTATTTATATTACAGTAGCCAGAATTGCAGAGACACAGTGACTGGCCCAAGCTTACTGTAGTAGCATGAAGATTGATATTTCTACAAGTACAAGATATTCTACCCTCATCCTTTGGTAGCTGTAGTATATTTAGGTGCATTTTCCATTTTGGAGAAGTCTGTCATCTGAACTACCTACCTTTCCTACAAAACAAGTTCAATAAGAGTAGATATAATTAAGAACCTTTGAGATAATTGCTTGTTGATATGGGGATATTTATACCAAAGGGGGTGGGGACTTTAATTTTACAATGATTGCACAGAGACTGCCAAACAACCAAGACAGTTACAATTTTCTGTGTGTATTGCTTTGTAGATGGTGAAATCAGATTCACATGAACCCCATCTTTGTTTATTTAGTCAAGGGGAGAAGGAAAGGAAATTGTGATTTGGTATGGAAGTTTGAAATTCTTAGATATTTGGGGATTATGGTATATATCACATGCTGCAGATTTTACACTATAGCCTCAGAAGTTTATATATAATTCTGTATGTTAGGATTTAAGTAGTGATTTCCCCTAAATTGTATGAAAATGTTATAACAATGTAAAAAGTGTATGTTGATAAATTTTTTTAAAAAAATACAGACAAGAAATTAAGGTATGGAATTATGGGTAAATTTATTTTCTCCTTGATACAGCAATATTGTAAAAGAAACAATATTTTCTTTTTTACTGTCCCCATTGTGAAAATTTGCCACAAATCTCAGTTTTAGAAGGGATTATTTTTATTCAGTATGTTGAAAACAACTGTAACTCAAGAAGATGAATTTAATGGTTGTTTTGTTTACTAGTGTTTCAGTTAAATCATAAAGATCAAGGCTAATCTAGCAGAAGCACAGGGTCAGAATCATATTTTCAAACTTTAAGTTTTAAATGAAATAAATTATTGTCTTAATCCAAGAAGGCTATTTGCTATATAGCATTTGGTATATTGTTGGTGTGAAGTTAATGTTGAAGTGTTTAAAATGTAGCTGTCCTCATTTTATGTTATTTTAAATGGTGTTAAGTTTGAATTACCAGCAAAGTTAAAGGGATTATCAAAATTATAGTAACTTGACTTTTGGATGCTTAGATCTATATTTTAATTTGAAATGTGTATGGCAAATCATGCATGAATTGAATTGAGTTATAAAATCATAACGTTTTCTGTGTATAAAACAAAACTTGTACTTTTATGATATTTTTCATTCAAATAATGACAATATAGCCACTGTTGGATTTTATGTGTGCAAATTTAATAAGCAATAAAACTTGTTCACTTGATTAGTGATTACCAGCTGGGGAAGTCAGGCATGTGTGTTAAAATTGTATAGATATATATTTTTTTAAATCATGTGTGTTCCCTGCCACTGTCTCCATCATGTGATTATATTTGAGAATCTGGACTTCCAGACTCATGAGGGGTGGATGGAGGAGATTTAATAAGAGTTCTATAATTCCAGGAGTTTTCAGGGTGCTCTAAAGTAGAGCATATATAATCCTCCAAATCTGGTGCATATATAATCCTCCAAATCAACCAACCACCACCAGGCAAAGACTCAAAAGTTAAGCCTTAGATACCCAGAGCCACTAAAATGTTACTTGGCTAAAATCCCTAAAATACTGAGCTCACACTAGTCTGGAGTTACATCATTGAAGCAAATCTAAATGCTAGGTCAGTGGCTTTGAATTCTTTGTTCAATTCTTGTTAAAACTAAGGGAAAGAATTCAGATGGAAAAACCAAGACCAGACCAGCCTAATTCATATATGATTTGTAAAGTATTCAATACTACATCCCAACAAAACCTTTGTTTTCTAGATTCTCACTCACCTTAGAATTTTACCATTAGAGATTCATTCTTTGGCTTAAAATATAGTCATCTCCAGAAATCTTTTTAATGTTGATATTACAAGAATCAATAACACTTTTATCAGTGACTGTAACTTAGCTCATAAAAAATACCTATACCCTGTTTGAAGCAAATTGTTGAGTAAGTGGTGATTTTGAAGGAGAGTGAATAGAAATCTCAAATACTCCAACTATTGTTTGAGGAGCCAGCATTTTTATTTTGCTAGAAATAATAGGACAACTCATTCAAGCTGTCATGATGTTGTCTTTCTTGTCTTTGTAAGCTTAGCCACATGAAGGAAATCAAGATGTACTAGTGGCTCTCCTATCAGGAGGAGAAAGAAAAGATCTTCAGTAGGCTCTGGGCTTCAAAATTATTTAAATCAATTTCCGAGTGTGGTGGGTTAAATTGTTTAAAATCCACAACTTGCATAAGGGCATTCAGTGAAAGATGATAGTGATACTGTTTCAAATGTTGCAGGCTTTTCTTGAAAGACTCTTTTAAAAACTTAGAAATATTTTGAGAACCTGGAAGTGTATTGAAAAAGCATCCAAAAGCAACTAGGAGAAATGTCTTAAAAGTTCTTATCTCTTCAAAGCAATGATTATTTCATTCTTGTTAAGTTAAATGATAAAGATGGGGCTAAATATTTTATTGTCGAATAAGTTAGCATGAAAAGAAATTTTCAGTCTTATTTTTATAATAGCTTAAAATACAAAACTTAGAATTTTATCTCCAGGTTTCCTTTCTATAGTAATCAGTTCTCTCTCTTTCTTAATGTCTTTGAATGTATTATTATTATTACTGTTACTTTGAGAAAAAAAAATACGGTTACATTTTCTTGACCTTCAGGTAGCAGTATGATAATCACTTTGGTTTATGGATTAACAAAATTAAATTTGTCTTGAAGATTAATTATGTAGAATATTTTGTTTGCAGATATATTTTAACACATTAAGTGTGGAGATTACATATTCTTTTTCATTTTAAAAAGCAATTTTATGTCTTTCATTATAATATATAGCCATCCCATTTGAGCTGTAGTATTCTGTGATTTGTAAAATTTCTCTTAGTAGGTATGCATTTAAGAAAATTAGCTTCCCTCACTGGAGATGTGAAAAACAACTAATAAAGTACCCCCATGCCACAGCTGGGTATTAGAATTGGCAATAACTCAGCAACCACAGGTTCATAACAGTATAAGAATATGTGCTACATAAAACTATAGTAAGATTCACCAAATGTTGCTTGTGAGTGGCTGGTCTACTTAGCAGTACTATTCTCAACAGATCTATCTAAAGCATCTCTCTTTATTTTCTCCTATAGAAACCTCTTTAGTTACTACTTTCAATTTTGATAGTTCAGTTACAAGTCAGACTGTCACCATGTGAAAGAATTCTAAATGGGAAATCTCCTCCATGCCCTCCCCCCAACCCACTTTGGCCAAGTTCTTTTCTATAATCAGACTCCCTAGTAGAAGTCACCTGGGTCTGTATCTTACTATTTCCTCATTTGTGTGACTATTTGATTGCATTTTTTTTTCCCTGCCTGGACTTCTGAAGCACATAAGTGCAAGAACCAAGGCTTTTTACTCTTTATTACATCCCTAGAGCCCCACGTAAGGTATAACTTCGTAGTACCTCAATAAATGTTTATTAGTTATTTGCTATTAAGGATTTTCTACACTCATGTAATAGGTAGTATTTTCCTAGGCTGTCAGCTTTGGGATCCAGTCAGAAAGTGCATTAACAGTTATTTTGTACCAAAGTTCCTCAAAATTTCTCCCCCTTATTTAAATAAAGGAAGGATGATTGCTTAGAAATCTTCCAGCTACCATCTTCCTCACTTTACAATGTCTGACTTCCCATCTGTGGCCTTGAGAACTCAACTTCAGAAGCAGGTGAAGAGACTGCCACACACCCAGAGCCCCACCCATGCACCATTAGATCTTCACAGGAACCACACTTTCTGCTTCCTTCCCTGCAAGTTTGTAACCCCCACCCCACCTGCTACCACAGCTAGGAACTATTGAAGATCTTGAGTGCCTCTTATCCTGGATCCCAAGTAGGTTCCTCAGACACAAGGTTGCTTTTGTTTCTGTGCCAGGAGTTCGAGATTTTCAGTTTCATTCCTTCTAGTAAACTTGAACCCCACAGAGCCCATCACAAAGGGGTCATCTAGACCCACTGTTCCTGCTGCTTCTGAAGGTGTCCTCCAGCTGCTTCTTCCTGTTCCCAGCCCAGCCTCAGGATTCTGTCTCCCATGGTGCTACCTCACCATGTTTGTATCCTCTGCTGGTTAACTTGGTGTCTGTCACTCCCCAATAGCATTTCCTGTGGGAGCAGGAAGGGGAATTTTTGACTACATAAGGATTAATTAATATATGAAAATGTGACATTGAGGTATATATAACAAATATTTGTCATCAAATTCATTTCTACATTTAGTGTTACTATTTGTGGGGGGGGAGTGTAGATATAAAACTAACAGTTTGTAAATTTAAAGTAAAAAGATAATGTTAACCAGGTCTTATATTCATATTGAACCATCTGAACAGTTTCAGTCTTATTGGTTTTAAAAAGTACAACTTTATTTTAGATCTTAAGAACACTGTTCTTCCCCATTGTGTTTTTTATCTAATTCGTATGATATATTTTTTTCAAGTGTAATCCACTTAACTGGATTCATTCTTAAGTTTTATTTAAGTAGAGAGAAGAATGATCTGATAGTTATCTTCTACCTTTTAAGATTTTATTTGTTCCAGTTTGTGAGAAGTAGACAACTTTTGCTTAAGTGAAGCTGCTATTGTGAGTTTTGGCATATAGGGTGGTTGTTAATAGCATGAGCTCTCCATTCACGTCTGATTGTTTAAGCTTTAGGTTCATGGCTTAACTTTTCTGAGGATTAAATATTTCATCTGTAGAATGCAAATAAAAATAATACTTATGTGGTGGTTTTAAAAATCAAATGGGATAATGGTTAAACAGCTACTTAAAGCCTCTATTTTCAGAAAAGGAACCCTCTTTAACAATCTGACTAGTTCTTTTTCTTGCTGAAATCTCATGATTAACTGAAACTCTTTCAGCTCATCACCACTGGCTTATTTCTTTATTTGGCATAAGCATTTCTAACTATAGATCAGTGTAAGCAAAACGCTATGGAAGATGAAAGAGTCAAGCAGTCAGGAAATGTGCATCATGAAAAACCTTGTTCTTTAGAACCATGGCTCTGTGTAAATCCCAGAGCATGTTTTTTAATAACCTCATGAAACTACCTTGTATTTGGCACATGTCCGAATAAATCTGTTAATCACTCATAAGTCCTAACTGTGTTTAATGCTTCTGAGGACAGGGTTTGGACCATGTGCAGGGATCCTGTTTCTGGGCCTCAGCACTTTGCTTTTCCTTTGTCACTAGTTCTGTGTTTGTCACTGTGAACTTTATAACTGCACTCTCAATAGTCAACATCAAAGCTTCAACTCTTAGTTCTTGGAATTGGCAGCATCAAGAAGAAGTGGCAAAATTTTCCTTGATTTTTGATCATCACTTTATAGTTTGTCTAATTGTGCTCTTTAATATATAGGTCCATCACAACATGCATACTGATTTCTGAAAGTCATTCGTTTAATGAATGTTACTAGTTTCATAGTACATAGTCCTTGTTGAGTTTTTGGAAATTATTTGGATTAACCAAGGTAAGAAAGTAGAGTGGCTACTCTTTAAGGTAAATCATTTGAAATGTTAACTCATCCTTAAATAAATACTTGAATTATTTTCTGTTTTAGAGAATTTTTTTTCTATGAAATTGTCTTTGGTTCTGTTTTTCTAGGCATCCTCATTTCTTATTAAGTTACATTTCAAATCATTTACATCTTGATTCCCTTAAACAGACTAAAACAATGAATTTACTTTATCTGGTCTATAATATCTGTGAAAGGTTGATTATTTATCTTTCCTGAGGGATGAGCTGGCAGTGGGCTTTCTAGTTTTTTTTTTTCTTTTGTACAGATGGCTTTAGTGGGCATCTGAGAGGGCAGGGCTGGGTATTGATTATACTCCTTCCCTCAGTCGTCCAGGGAGAAAGGAACACAGCCACAGGGAGTAACCAAGAAGCACAGGGTCACAGTCTTGCCTAGCACTGTGTGTCACTCAGCTGCCTTATAACCCTGGAGAAGCCTGTGACACTTTGAATAATCAGAGGCTTTGTGATATTGTGAAAGCAGGAGATATTTCTGTCTGGTCTGTGGGGAAATAGATGGGGAGTGACATTCTAATGGGAAGGGTGGATTAAGTAGAGACCTGACATGGTGGATGGCAGTCAAGACAGTTTTAGGAGCAGAGCAGACAGATCTTATGACTATTTAGATAAGCAGTAAAGAGGAGAGGAGGGTGGGATTTTTAAAAATGACCCTTAATCTTCTAGTTCAGGTGACTTGTACAGCACTCAAGAAAGGAAGGATTACTGGAAAGGGAGGGAGAGCAGGAAAGAGAACTGAACTATTACTGTGCCAGCCAGCCCATCCCTGGATGTGGTTTCTTTGATCCCTTTTTAAAAATCCCAATATAAGAGATTTTTTATTGTGACTAATTTTCCTGAGATTCACTTCAGCATTATTCCCATTTCCTATTATAAAGAACATAGAACCTACATAGTACAAGATCCAGAAACTCATCATGTTAATACATAGGTGCCTGAGCATTGCTTCAAATCTATGACACAAATTATTGCATAGCAGTCCAAAAATCTGCATTTTGAGAAACACAATGTGATTTTCATACACAATAACATTTAAAATGACTAGTCAAGATATAGACAGCCCATTGTTAAAATAAGGTGCTATTCAACAGCAGAGGGATTTCTCCCAGGATAATAGGCAAAAACAGGTCCCTAGAAATAGTTTCTCTACAACCATTTGTTGTTCATTTTTCTTCTGTGTATTTTGAGATGGGGCACAGAAAGAAGAAAGTCATCATTTTTATTTGCTAAGCATTAGTGTTGCATTTAACACCTGTATTAAAGGGACAGCCCGCTAAAAGGATGCTTTTACTGGTTAGAAGTTGAGAAGGGTACTTCATGTGTCACAAAATGCTGAGGTTCAATTTTTATGGAAGAAATTATTATTATTATTATTATTATTATTATTATTGTTATTATTATTATTTAGTGACAATCTTGAGTGATTTATTTTTATTTTTCTCTTTATGGAGTTAGAAATATTTTTCTCCCAAGTAATGCTGGGAGTGCTGGGCAGTGTTGCCCCAGTACAATCCTCTTCAATGAAACAGGGAGCCAAAATATGTTCTATAGGGAGCATATTTTTCCCAAATCAACCCGATTTCTTAAACATATTATATGAAACAAGAACTGGCCAAGAAAAAGCAGAGCAAAATGTTTCTGGGCATGACTTGGTGGGTCCAAAATTCTGTTGTTTTTTACATTTATAGAGACCAACAAAATAATTTTATTCCATTGTTGATTGGAGACTTCTGTCAAAAATGTGTTGTGCCCAGGACACAGAGCTAATAGGGAATTCTTTAAAGAATTTATAAAGCTTTTGAAAAGCAAGCACAACAGATATGCTTTACTTACTGGTCAGCTTGAGTCCTGGCCTTCCAAAATTAAATATTTTGTAGCTTATGATGAAAATCAATTAATAATAAATACTTATTAGCCATTGTGCCCCAACATTAGTATAAATTTTCAAAGATGTGATAACCAAATTGCACATTATGAAACATGAAGTAGTTCTACTTAAAACACATAGCTGTTTAAAGATAGAGCCAAAAAGTTGAAAAACTCAGGCAGCCTCCTTGTCATTTGTAGAGAGAACATTAAGCTGTGACACTCTGATGTGTTCTAGAGAGAACATTAAGCTGTGACACTCTGATGTTTTCAGTAACTTTTACTGAATATACCAGCCACTTCCCTGAAGTAGTTTAAAGAGTGTTTTTTATAGATAAAACTCATGCATCTGAAAGTGTTATCAAATTAAGTACATACTATATCCTAAAGCCATTAAAATTTGGGGGTTGGGTAGGAAAGTAGCTCTGGACTGCAGTAATTAAGAAGACTTCCTGAAAGAAGAGGCCATTGAACTGAACCTTATATAGGGTTTAATTAAGGAGCAGAAGATAGGGTAAAATAGTAGAAATACCTCTGATGATAATGGAAGAGTGCATTTGGTTGATGAGGTGCTTAAAAATAGTTGTAGGAAAATATGTGTGTTGACAAGAAATAAGTTTGGAAAAGTAATTCATTGGAAACCTGTGGGTTCCTTGGGACTTAAGGGATTCAGACAACACCTTGCATGCTAGGAACTTCAAAATGTATGTTCCTGAGGATAAACATGCCAATGAACAGATGAGAACCTTTAGCATCCATTAGCTTCTTCAGCTTACAAAGCTCAGCACACTAGGTTTCATGTTCTTTGTCTACTCTCCTACCTGAAGGCTCACTTATTCTTCATCTTACCTCCCCATAAGTGTTTTTCTTACCTTGCTGGTTTCTCCTTTCCTCCTTTTCTCTGACCTTTACTCATTTCCTCTCCTTTTATCCAAAGAGGAAAAAACAAGCAAATGAGAAAACTCTCCCTTCTGCAGAGCCTCCAATGATAGTTTTATTTCCTGCTAATACCTGTAGTATGCATCACACTGGGAAAAAAGACAGTTCTATACCTAAGAGAAATTCTGATGCATTTAAATCCTAATATTTTAACCTGGGTCACCTATACAAGGACAGACAACAATGTTTCAGTTTCTCCTTTCTTGTTCCTGTAGCTGGAGTTCTGTGCCTCCCCATTGAGAATATTCCACCTACATATCTTTCTCCTTGTTTGTTATTTGGTTTTTGGGTGATTAGTGCTCTTTCTTCCCCATCTTCTCTTTCCTTTCTACCCTCTCCCTCCCCTGTGATTGAGAGAGAGAGAGAGAGAGAGAGAGAGAGAGAGAGAGAGAGAGAGA
>NW_026000005.1:3127856-3136868 GCF_001458135.2 Marmota marmota marmota
TGAGTGAGAGAGAGAGAGAGAGAGAGAGAGAGAGAGAGAGAGAGAGAGAGAGAGATTAAACTCTCTTTGTCAGGAAGAGTCATTTTAAGAACTGATATCCTTTAAACTGCTCCCTAGAAGCAACTAATATTCATTATTCTTTAACGACTTCTTGTCCAACATAATGTGGATTTTATATTCACATACATCCTCTTATTTAATTATCTTCATAGCCATATGAGAGGTATAATTATCCCTATTTTGATAGATGTGGGAACACAAGATTAGAAAATGAAATAACCTGTCCAGGACAATACAGCAAATTCAAGACAGTGGGGAATTGAAACCAACTCTATCTTCAGGGATTTCAAAGTGAGTCAGTCTTATGCCTTTCTACTTGTTACTATTTTTTTCAAAAATTTTCCTTAGTCTTTGGCTTGACTAAAATAATTGCAGCTATATTAAAGTGAGAATTACCAGCAGAATGTCATCTCTTAAAGTGGTAAAATTTAAATCTCTCTACTAATATGTCTCATATTAATGAGGCTTATTATGCCTTTCTCTGTGTGCTTCAGTCATGGAAACCACCTAACCAGTTAATCTTCCCATTTAGAGAATATTCTATATTACTTAGTTCAAACTCATTTCTCTCAGTCAAGTCCATTTTCTGTGTGTCTTTAAACACTACTACTTAAACACCATTCCAGAAAGAATCATACCAAATGAAGAGAGAGACAGCTTTTACAGAATTGACATACATGATTATGGGAATAGGCAGGTCCAAAATCTGCAGCATAAGCTGACTGGCTGCAGACTCAAAGAAGAGTTACTCTTGGAATTTGAAGATAGTTTGGAGATAGAATTCTGTTTCTCTTGGGAGGACCTTGGTTTATCTACCCTTAAGGCCTTCAAGTGATTGAATGAGGCTCATGTATATATGTTGGGCTTTATAATTTGGATCTGGAATGTCCTCCAAAGCCTCATGTGTTGAAGACTTGGTTCCCAGGTGGTCACATTATTGGGAGGTGGTAGAAACTTTAGAAAGTGAGGCCTACTTGGAAGAGGGTCAGTGGAGGTGTGTCTTTGAAGGATATGTGTTGATTGTGGACCTTTCCCTTACCCTCCCCCCTCCCTTTCCCTTTCTTGATCATCATGATGTGAGGAGTTTTGCTCTACCATGTGGTCCATGATATTTTGCCTCACCCAGGCCCACAGTGATGAAGCCAGGTAATTATGGATTGAAACCATGAGCCAAAGCAAATCTTTCCTTCTTTAAGTTAATTTTCTCAGCATTTTGTCACAGCAGTGAAAAAACTGTATAGGGCACTCTGCTTTATTCACAGTCTGCTGATTAAAATGTTAATGGCATCCCAAAAATAGCTTCACAGAAACATCTAACATAGTATTTAACCAAATGGGCTACCTTGGCCTAGCCAATTTGACCTTAAAATTAACTAATCACAGCTACTTAGTGCTGAGGTACTGCTTTTTCTTTTATGTCTGTTTTGGGTTCAGAGAAAAATGTCTGGAAGTTACACACTAGAATCTTTGTAGATAGGAATATGTCACCCTAGACTATGGTTAAATCTTAATTGTTTTCGTATTTCTCTGTATTGCTCACATGTCCTCATTATATATTGTTATCACTGTTACTTGTATTTTCAAATTAGTTTTTAAGTAAAATAACAACAGCATTTAAATTAAAATAGTACTCCTAAGTTCATGAGACTGTCCTCTGTTCAACTCTCCCATACTCTGACTCCTTTTTCTTTAGGTATGTCAATTATTTTGGCTCTTTTATATATTATTTTCTGATTTTTAATTCTATATTTCTAATAACAAATTTATACCGCTATTTCTTGTTTTTCTCATTTGTGGCATTATCTGTTGATAAAGAGATTCTGCTCCAGAGGATGGAAGTTTATACCCCAGCCCATACCATCTTCCACTGTCCCTCACTCCATTCCCCTCAAATCATGTCACATTTGGGTTAAAAATATATTCAGTGCTATATTATTATGACAGCACAAAAGTCTTCCACAGTAACATCATATATTGTAGCATATTTACATTTTCTTTCTTATAAAACTTTCCCCTCTAAAAGTTGCCTAATTTTGTTTGTGAACTTGTTTTCTATGTTCTCATTGTTAACTTGTTTCCAAACTGTTTGCTAGATCTCTAAAACTCCTATTAATAGAGCTGAGCACATAGGTAATCTGTCAGTTTCATTTCTTTCTCCTCCAGGGCCCTGTCCTGAATCATGCTCTATTATTTAATAATTTCTTCTCTTTGTTTTGTATACTATAGCTTTTTGGAACTCTTACTAATGGATGTTAGAACTTCTGATTTGGTTTTCTCCTTTTTTTTTTTCTTTTCCTGTTTTTATGCTGTATCTGTTTTTGTTTGTTTGCTTTTTAAGAAACATCCGCAACCTGACCTCCCAACTTGTTATTAAGACTTTTATTTGTTTTGTTTTTAATTTTCAAGAACTCTTTCTTATTCTTTGAATGTTCCTTTTTTAGGGTATCGTACTCTTCCTTCCTGAATGCAGCATCTTCTCTTTTACTTTCTCTTCACTTTAGTGGGTTGTCCCAGATTCTTCTAACATTTTAATTTTTCTGTGTGTTTTCCTTGGTTTCTTTCTTTCCCATCAGAAGATTTCTTTCAGTGCCAGAAGGCCCTTGGTTTCAGAGTCAGTCCCTAAATGGCTGATTGGAGGTTCTGTGTGTATAGGATCATATAGGAATTTTTTTTCAGGTTTAGTTTAGTAACCAGAAGATTCTTCAGTTTTCAGCCTGAGAATAAAATCTTACTTGCCAAAATTTGAGAACAGAATATAGGAAGAGGGGAAGGCATGAGTATTCCTGCTATTTTGCAGGAATAATAATTGTTTAATAAATTTTTCATAGATGTCTCACCATTTCTTAGCTGTCATTCCTGTGACAACTATAAGATAAGAAATGATGGAAGGTTTTGCAGGGTTTGTTGGGAGACCTAGAAGCCCATGCCCATGACCTACTCCTTCCAGCAACAGGTAGTTTCAGTTCTGGAACTGCCCATAGGCAAAAATATAAGTAATAGGATTTACTTCCCAAATATCCTAAATTATGTTTGACATTTGATACACAGAATATTGACTGATGTAGTCTTAAATGCATGTAGAGGAAATGTTTAAGATAATTACATTTTATATAAAGGCAGATACAGAGATCTAAAGGAGATAAGGCTTGAACTGGCAAAAGTTCAACACAGGACTGATTAGTCCTGTGTATAAATAGCATGTGATTCCTAAAGCAACCATTACAAAGACATGCAGAGAGATACCCTCAGAAATACTACAGATGAATCAAAATGTAATTCTAAAAAATGTTCAAGTAATCCTCAGGCAGGCAAGAAAAGGAAAATAAAGAAATGAAAAGAAATCAAAAATTAAATGTCATACTAATGGGTTAATATATTCAATAATTACACTAAATATTGGTTCCAAACACACCAAGTAAAGGATAAACATTGATAGAGCACATTAAAAATATGATTCAACTATTTACTGCCTACAGGAAACTCACTTAAAATGCAATGATATAGGCAAGATGAGAGAAAAAGAATGGAAGAATCCACATTGGGCTAATCTCAACAGCACAAAAAAGTAGATGTGATTATAAAAATATTGGATAAATCAACCTGGAGTGAAGATAAAAACCAGAGACAGAGAGGGACACTGTTTAATGAATAAAAGTATCAGTTCCATAAAAAAAGAGTAAAAACTGTAAATATGCATACACCAAAAGAGATATATGCAAAATATGTGAAGCAAAAGTTGATAAAGCTAAAGGGAAAAAATAAATAAATCCACAGAGTTGGGGTCTAAACTCCCTCTTAATAACTGATATAACTGGATAGAAGATTATCAAAAATATAGGGGAAGTTAACAGTGTATACAAATGGGATGTAATCAAATGTTGCAGAACACCCCACCCAATAGCATCAAAGTACATGTTGTTTCAAGTGTCCACAGGACATATGAATTATATACCAAAGTAAACTATATCCTCCGCAAACTCAAACTATACAGCAAACTTTAACAAATTTTTAAAAATTGAAATCATATAGTCCATATTCCATGGTCACAATACTATCAAACTAGAAACCAATATCAGAGATAACAAGAACATTTCCAAATATGTGGAAAGTAAACACAAAGTTCTAAATGAATCATGGGGTCAAAGAGGAAATCTTAGGAGAAAACTTTAATGGACTTAAACATGAAATATAACAGAAAATTGAGTACACTGCTAAAGCGAGGCAAAAAGGAAAGTTTATACTACAAACATTTATATTGGAATATACTAGAAGAAAGAAAAATCTCAAAGTCAATAATCTAAACTTTCACCTAAAAAACTAGAAAAAAAATGGAAAATTAACCCTAAGCAAGGAGAAAGGGAGGAAATAATAAAATTAAAAGCAGAAACTAATAACATTGAAAACAGACAATGTAGAGAAAATTAAAAAAAAAAAAGAGCTGCTTTCCTAAAACATTCAGTATCATTTATAAATGTTTAGCAATACAGACAAAGCAGAAAAATAGAAGATACGCATATTCATACCAGGAATGAAGCAAGAGATATCACTACAGACTCTACAGACATAAAAAGACAAAGAACACCATTAGCAATACTGTATGCATAAATGTGACAACACATGAAATGGACAAACTCAAAAAACACGAACTATCGCAGTTCGCCCAATATGAAATAGATAATTTTACTAGTCCTATGACTATTAAGAAAATTAATTCATAATTAAAATCCTTCCAAAAGAGAAATCTTTAGATACAGGTAGTTTCACAAGAAAACTCTATCAAAAATGTAAAAAAAAAAAAAAAGAGTTAACACCAATTCTTCATAATCTCTTCTAGAAAAGAGATAGTACTTCATTTATTTATATAAAGCTAGTAATAACCTGATACCTAGACCAATGATAGGATATAAAAAAGTGCAGACAAATATCCCTCTTGAATGTTGACCCCAAAATACTGAACAAAATATTAACAATTAGAAGTCAGCAGTATGAAAAAGAAATTCATCATTATCAAATGGGCTTCATTCCAGGTATGCAAGGCAGCTCCAATATTGGAATCATTAAATGTAGTCAGCTATATTAATAAGCTAGAAGAAGAATACAAGCTGTTAAAAAGTTACAGATTTGGACAAAGTATCTGCAAAGATCTGACAAAGAACTTATATGTAGACTATGTGAAGAACCCTCAAAATCAGTATTAAAAATAAGAAAATGGAAAAAAGATATGAGGAGGCATTTCACTGAAGAGGATATACTGATAGCAAATCAGCACATTAAAGGATATTCAAGACTCTAGCCATTTAGAAAATGCAAATTAAGACCAAAGATATTACTGTATATTAGTTAGAACAGCTAATATTTAAAAAATAGTAACAGTACCAAATGATGGATTCAGAGAAACTGAATTATTAACACATTGCCTGTGGAAAAATAGTAAATGGTATAGTCTCTATGGAAAACAGTTTGGCAGATTCTTGAAAGACTAAACATACTCTTACCAAATGTTCTAGCAATTGCACTTCTTGATATTTACTCAAATGAGCTTAAAATATAATGTCTACACAAAAACCCACATGTGGATGTTTATACAACTTTATTCATATTCGTCAAATCTTGGAAGCAACAAAAATGTCATTCAGTGGGTGAAAGGATGAATAAACTGTGGTATATCCAGACAATGGAATATTATTCAGTCCTAAAAAAGAAATGAGCTGTTAACCATGAGAAGACATGGAGGAAACTTATATGCATATTACTAAGTGGAAGATGCCAATGTGAAAAGGCTCCAAACTATATGATCTCAACTATATTGCATTCTGGAAAAAGCAAAATGTCATGCAACTACTCTATAAATTTATCAATTGAACCCTTGTGAATTTATTCCTGAAAAATGAAGAGTTACATTCATTCAAATACTTATAGCTGTTTTACTAGTAATAACTCCAAAATTGAAGCTACCTAGAGATCCTGCAACAAGAAACCAGGGAAACAAAGTGTGATACATACATACGCTTCATATGATGGCAAAGTATTATGACTTCTTAGTAAAAAGAAGTGAATCATTGGTACAGATAGTAGCTTGAGAAAGACTCCAGAGAATTATGCTTATGTTGAGTTAAAAGCTAATCCCAAAGGTTATACACTAATGATGACATTTATATAAAACTCCTGAAATGATAAAATTATAGTAATAGAAGATTAGTGGTTAGGTAACAGGAGGGAAGAGAGAGAATTAGATGTGGCTATTTATGATGGAAACCTTCTGTATCTTGTCTGTATGTCAGTGTCCTAGTTGTGATATTACAGTATAATTTTTAAGTTTTAAAAAATTCTACTATTTTTCTGTAAATTGTTATTTTTAAGAGAAACTGGGTAAATGATATACAGCATCTCTCTGTATCATTTACTTTAAAAATTTTTTTTTTGTATTTTTAGTTATCAGTGGACCTTTATTTTATTTATTTATATGAGTTGCTGAGATTTGAACACAGGGCCTCATACATGCCAGGCAAGTGCTCTACCACTGAGCCACAACCCCCGCCCCTCTGTATCATTTCTTAATAACTACATGTTAATATGCAATTATTTCAAAATACAAAAGGCCAATTGAAAAAATCTTTAAAATATTATTGAAAATAGTATGTAAGTTTAATGCAGAAATGTTTGTTATAATGTTTTCAAATGTTAATGCTTATACTAGAGAAATTTTGTGCTGTTTTATGTAAAAGCTGTCACACTAGCCCCTTCTCACCATGGGTCTATCTCATTTTGTTTCACTGCTTCTTAGTCATGTGTTCTTCCTCACGACTCTGCCCAAGGAGAACCCACTCACTTTTGATTATTGTATATTCTAAAGTTTTCAATAATGTTTTTTAATATTTCAAATATTGAGCTGGGTATGATGTTACACACTTGTAGTCCCAACTAGTACTTGAGAGGCTGAGGCAGGAGGATCACTTGAGCCCAAGAGTTTAAGGCCAGCCTTGGCAATACAGTGAAAACCTGCCTTGCACAATTTATTTTTCAATATTAAGTTCATAACACTTGTTAATTAAGGATATCTTTTAACTTTTATAGGATATGCTATTGATTTCATGCCAAGTTCCCAACAACTTTCTTTTTGTAGTTTGTAAGGAAATATTTTACATATTTACTTACCTAAGAATATTTTAGTAGAATTTAGCATCTGAGAAAGCATGTGGTTTATACTGACCTTTAAAATATAGGGAATAGTATGAGTGTGAATATCAGCAAAAGAAGAATATCCACATCAGTGGCAGAAAGTTTGTACAAGGTAATGGGATAAAACCAAGGCTTTCCCATGCATTCTCTTTTATTAGGGAGCTGAGAAGTGCCTGACATGCCTCTTATATGGGGACTTTCTCCCTTTGGTGTTCCCATGAGCCCTCTCCAGTCTCATTACACTGATTTTCCCAGATCCTCAGAACCCAAACTGTTGAGACTTCTCCTTAACACACTTTCTCTCCAGCCTTGCCTGAATGCTCAGGGACTTCTCTAGGACTTTCCAGAGACACTCATTTTGTGAGGCTCCCAGATTAATAATAAATAAAGATGGGCTAAAATTAGGAGTACAAAAATAATGGTATATGTTACTAAGTGAAAACAAACATTTTAACACAAAAATCTGCAGTGGTCCTTATTGTTCTGCCAGTCTGATCTGTGTTTCTGTGGCAATGGGTGCAGTAGCCTTTGGGAATCAGTGGCTGGGGGTCCCATGTGAAGGCTGAATCTGGATCCAGATGGTCTTGATCTCATTCCTCCTCCATTGAAGCCACCCTTTCTACCTTCCTACTTCTTTTCATTTTCTAATAGTCTCAACTTTTCCACTTTAAGGTATTTGATTATCTTAGCAACTAGTGCTGTTTCCAGTGTCCTTTCCTGCAGTTCTGAGCAGTTCAGCCCAGAGCATGGAGGGCATAAGACACTATGTCTTTCCTGACAAGGGTCTTTCCCCACCCAGGTCTGCAGAGCATGTGATAGTGTAAGTGGTTTTAGAATTTCTTCACTTTACCTTCATACCTTTTACAAACCATTTTTTTTTTCTCTTTGGACTATTATATGTCTCTTCATAGCAAAAAAGCAAAGCTTCAATGTCTTTCATATTTACAATAAATTCACATTCACATTAAATATGACAAGTTTTTCTTCAAATGGAAAACATCAGGGGAGGTTTTGTGAATTTGAAAAAGCCACCGGTAATGGTTTATTGAGTCAGGAGCTACTTTTAGATTTAATTTATTTGGCTTTGAGGAGATAATACATTCAGGTGACTTAAACTACAAAATGCCCTTCCCACCTGGCTTCCAATCATCCTGTTCTCCTCAGTGGAGGCAATGTTTCCAGTGTCTTGTCTCTTCCAGAGAAATACTGTACGCATATAAAAGAAAGATATTTTAATACAAATGATAAAGAACAAAACACATTGTTCTTTATCCCGCCCCCACACCAGCATTTAACTGAATATTTTAGGCATTGTTCCATAACAAGATATGAAGATGGACTTCATTCTTTATTTTATGGATGTCCCCTAACTTATGAAAGCAACTCAACTGATAACATTGAAGCTATTTCAAATAATGGTAGAATCTTGTACTCATATCAGTTCACACACTAGCAACATATATATAGGTTCTACGGAGTAGAATAAATCCCTAGAAATTCAACCACAAATTTTAAAACAGGTATTTTTGTATCAACTATAGAATCTCCATGTCCTTGTAAATGCACAAAGCAAAATGACTTTAAATAATGTTTAGTTTCAAAATCAATAACATAGTATTGAGTTTTATTGCATAGGTCTTAAGACCTGGAAATTGTTTGTGTTTTTGTTTTGTTTTATTTTCCCCTCCCTCCCTCCGTTCCTCCCTCCCTCCCTCTCTCTCTCTATCTCTCTCTGCCTCCCCTCCCTCCCTTCCCTCCCTCTCTCTCCCCTCC
>NW_026000005.1:3136893-3240268 GCF_001458135.2 Marmota marmota marmota
CTCTCTTCCTTCTGTTCTTCCCTCTTCCTCCCTCTCTTCCTTCCCTCTTCTGTATCTGGTTTCTACTGATGGTCAGATTGAGAGCTATATAACCACTAGGTGGTGGTACAAGAACACAGGGAGAAGTATTTTCGTAAACAGAGGAGGAATTAGTTTTGATTTCCTGCTCAGTTTTTAAGTTGCTATTCGCTTGGGCCCTTAAATGCCTCCTAAGGGATGTCATTGTGATTGCTGTTTAGTAGTTGAGCCAACATAAAATTGATGTTGAGCTTTACAGCAGCTGTTATAGACCACTTTATGTTGATGTTGAGACTTTTTAAAAATGTTCATTGCTTGAAAATGGTAAGTCTTCAGTAGGAATCTGTTAGGTTTTCTGAGTGATTTGAAGGGCTTGCTTATATTTCTGACGGATTTACAGATCTTACAATGTTGCAGTTGTGACTACTTTGAATTTATAATCCTGCTTTACTTAGCTGACTGAATTTTCAGTAAAGAAAGGACAGTTTCCTAGCTACTTCCTATGGAAACGACAAAAGGCATCTGTTATCTCTGGTTTTTACTCCATCAACTGCAATTCAGTGTTTTGCACAAATCTGCAACATTGATCTTCATCTAAACAGCTTTAATACATTTTTAAAATGTTTTGGAATTTGATGTAGAATTATTTTTTTTCTGTATGTGAATTACCGTAATTAACTGTTGGAACTATACATTGTGTCTCTTAAAATTCTGAATCTGTGCCTAGAAATTTTGGATCAGCTAATTTTCCTTAAATCACAAAAGGAAGGCACTTAGTACTAATATTGAAAGATCTTTGCTTATATTAGAACTGTAGATCATTTCCACATTTAAACTCTGCTAAAATGCTATTTTATGCATTTTAGTAAGGGCTATGGTTATAGTTATTCTGTAAAACATTCTGCTCAGAGCTGGCACGCACACATTCTCATCTTACTCAGTGTCCCTGTTGGCTTTTTAGAAATGGATATACAGTGGCTTTCCTGATTTGTCACATGTTCATGTCAAGTGGCAAATGCATAGCTTCCTGAGAAGTAACCTTACAATGAAATACCTGCTGTCTTGCTCTGATGAGTCAGTTATTTTGGGAGAAGTGTTGAGGCAAGTCACCTCATTTCCATAGCTATTGATAGCTGTCCACCTCATTTGTACTAGGATTTCCTGAGTTAGAAAATGAGTACTAGCATTTTAGTGACATTGTGTTACAAGTTTTGATGGTAAAAGGGCTTTCTTACCATTTCACATGTCCTAATGAAACTCTGTGCTCTGACATCCAAATACTACACCCGAAGTCTTCATTTAAGGCATTTTCTATTTTAACTAAAAGGAAAATAGCTTCTTTGTATCTGTTCACACATTAGGAAAAAATAATCACTGACTTCAGTTCAGTGGAAGAAAACCAAGTTAAAAGAAGCATCCCATTGCAAAACTGTCCCAGAAAATAGAATCAACTGCAACTGATTTCTTGGTTTTATTAGGAAAGATAGCCCATTTTGTGATCTGCAACGTTTAAATCAATTGAACTATAGTGAAATCTCTCCCCTGAAATGGCTATTACACAGCTTGCAACCTTTTGTTCAAGAGATTAAGTTTGCATCTCCTCACATTATCTCCTTGTAATTGGAAAACTTTCATTTTGACGGAGAAAATGTGCCAGTATCCCTGTGAGCTTTGCCACAAGCCAATGCAGAATGCCATCTGGAGGGTGCACGCCCAAGTCAGGCAGCAGCCTCCTGTCGGGCTGTATCTGGAACTTTGCAACAGAACAACTAATAACATCTTAAGCTCCATTTGTCTAGCTCACTAGTGCTCTTGGCAGAGGTCATAACCAGCAGTGGTTTTGTTGATTTGCTGCATCAAATGTAATTAGGTTAAAGCACTCACTGACAGAGCCTCTGATAATGGCATAAAAGCCTCAGGCTTAAATTTACCCATTGAGTCAAATTTAAGTTGAGATCAAAAAAGACATAGCAATTTCATCAGAAAGACAATAAGACTTGATAATTTTAAAGGTGCTTACTTGGGTTGATGAAGTTTTCCTTCCTTTGGACCTCATAATTATTTTATTTCTCTTTTAAAATTTTTTAATTGAATGATTCCATTCTGTGGTCACTGACTTCTGATGAAGTGGTTGATGTCTCCTCCAAGGAAAGATGTTTTCTCTCATACACAAACCGCACATCCCTTCTAAACCTTACCGTTGAGAATATAGCAGGAAATGATGATACAGTTTTGACAGGTTATCTCCAAATAACTGAATTCTACCACTGCTGTACTCCTAAAGATAGAGATGACATTATTACTGACCTTTGAACCCTTACCTACTGGAAAACTCCAGTCATACTGGCAGCCTCTTCATAAATGAGTCAGTTTCAGACTGTGAGTAAGATAGAGAAACCATTACTTGGGGTTAAATTCAGGGCAAACTTGGGCCCCAGAGCCTAAAACAGAAAGAAGGTAGCCATTGTTTGGAGCCATAAGAAAAATACGAAAAGAATATCTGCCTTCTGCAGAAAAGGAACAATTCAGCAGGAATTTGTTTCCTGCATAAACGTGGTAAACAAGTCAGCAGAAATTGTGTAGGAAGGTAGCAGTCCCCTGGAATGGCTGTGCTGAGGAGCTAGATGAGGAGGCTCTTCGAGAATGAGCAGAGGAGTTAAATATGATATAATGTGCAAAACGATCACATGTGAAATGCATGTTTTCTTGGTTTCCAGATTTCCTCTCGTGTCCCCTGGCTCTCAAGACATACTGCTAATACTAAAACTTGTAAAGAAGTCACTCTGAATTTCCAGGAAATGGCAGTGATTTCCTTAGACTTTGTGCCTCCTTTGGAAGTTGTCTTAGCTTGAGTGTTCCAGGTACACTGCTTTTGATAAAAGCAATAGGCATATGTGAGAATGAAGTTAAGTAAGTGTTTATTTGAGGATTTAATATTACACACACTGTAGGAGTAAAGCAATTATCGCGCTGTTAATTTCATATTCATGTATGGCTTATTTATTTGTTGTTTACCTCTCTGCATAATGAAAATGCCATGGAAATCTGCTGCTTCTAGTGCTCTAATTTTAAATGAAGCTAAATGTTATGTATAATTTTCAGTTACAGATTGCTAATTTTGTTCTATTTTAAATACATTGTGCATAAGAAGCTCCTATGTTCTTGCAAAAATCATTCTTTTGAACAGAATCAAAGTATAATTGTCTAAGTGAATATATAATAGCTAATAGATTAAAACATGAACCAGATGTATCATAGGTTCACTTTGAACCACACAGGTATGAACCCATATATGTGTTATGTATGTGTGTGTGTGTGTGTGTATGTGTGTGTGTGTGTGTGTGTGTATATATATATATATATATATATATATATATATATATATCTGTCTTTCTGAGAATCAATACGTTACTTCTCTGACAAATACAATGTAGTCAGAAGATAATAGCTTATTTCCCCTACTGATAAATTATTTGCATCTGGCTTACTTGTAATCTGATAGCAAAGTCAATGTTTGATGAAGTGATTCTGAAAGCTTCAGGGGCACCATGGTTTTCATCTATTTACATGACGTGATATTTTCAAAGATCCAGTCATTGGCAGAATTCAAGGCTAGTTTATCTGTTATGGTTATGAGAAAGAAAGAGATAGCAAAAGAAAGAGAAAGAGAGAATGAAATACAAATACATATCCACTGTATGTGGAGTTTCCCTCTTTAGTCTGGGAATCCACTCATTATACACCTCACCTTTTTATTGGCCATCCTTCTCTGCTTAATAGCAGATCCATGTCTGTAATTGTGGGTCATCCAGGTTCTTCTAAATATTATGCTTATTTAAAAAACATCGCCATGTTCCCACCATCTCATATAGACAAAGTCCCTATCTCTGGCTATAGTCTGGTTGAGAAGATAATGCAGGTGTGAAATATTGAATAAATAATACTGCAAATCAGTATATATTCAAATACTCCAAAGGCAGAAATTCTTGAGGAAATTCATTTTTGAAAACTCTTAATATAGTCTGCAAAACTTGGTATGTGCCAGTTGTTCAATTTCCATTGTTATTTACAAAAGTGAAGCTTTGAATTAAGAAAAAAAAAATGTGCCATCTGCCTACCCCTGTAATAATGCTTGGTTTTATTCCCAAGCATATCAACCACTGGCTTGGCATTTCAACGAACTGAAGCACTTTTCTCATTAGAGTGCGCCTGTGTCTACAAAAGGCCTATTTTCCTGGTTACTGATTTTAATATTTCTGCCCTCTGTGTGCCTTTGCAGGACTTGGGGCTTTCTATCTACAAGTTTGCCAGCTTGTTAATGACTCTTATCTTCTAGTACCTGATGTGTAAGCTAAACATGATACCCTTCCTCTTCCAGTGACTTATTCAATAAACCCTTTTATGTAACTGTTCAATCAGAATTTATACCAAGTGCCTGTTTTCTGAGGACACAGTGGACACATATAACTCTTTAAAGAGACAAGTATAGAATTTGATACCTGCCCTCAACTAGATTTCAGTTAAAGAAAAAAGTACATATAAAAATATTCTATTTTAAATAGAATTTTCTAAGTGCCAGGGTGAATGTGACACATTTATTAATTTAATCATTTATCCACCAAACATTTGTTGAGTGTTTTGATGTGTCAAGCACTCTGTGGATCACTGAAGATATAAACATGAATAAATCATGCATAGTGCCTGTCCTAGATGATTTAGAGGAAGTAGAAACTATGGTAGGCTAGAATCTTGTTACTCAAAGTGCATCTAAGGACCAATAACGTGGGTATCATGCTGATTTCAGGTCCCATCCAGATCTCCTGAATCAGAAACTGCATTTCAACAACATACCAGAGTGATGCAAAGTAAGTTTGAAAAACATTGGGCTAGAAGAACCATGGAATGCTTTATGGAAGAAATAAATAGGGATCATTAAGTTTTGATTTTTTTTTTTTTTTTTTTCTGGTACTAGGGATTGAACTCAGGACACTTGACCACTGACACTTGACACACCCCTAGCTCTATTTTGTATTTTTATTTAGAGACAGGGTCTCACTGAGTTGCTTCGCATCTCACTGTTGCTGAGGCTGGCTTTGAACTTGCAATTTTCTGCCTCAGCCTACAAAGCTGCTGGGATTACAGGCATGCACCACCGTGCCTGGCCTCATTAAGTTTTCATAAGAGGGAAGAAAGGCAATTTAGGCAGGTTAAAGAGGGAAATGGATGTAATCTGAAATCTGATTCAGGATATGAAGTTTTGGAAGCCAGTTGGAAATGATTCCTCAAAAACAGGATGAGGAAACATTTGGAAATATGGTTGATGCTCCACAGGGAGGACTAGTAGT
Organism: Marmota marmota marmota; assembly: GCF_001458135.2. NCBI lineage: Eukaryota > Metazoa > Chordata > Mammalia > Rodentia > Sciuridae > Marmota > Marmota marmota. Next base: position 3,142,257 of record NW_026000005.1, read on the forward strand.
TGATTAAATATGTTATACAAATTCAAAGTTGGGAAGAAAGAGAAGGGTCTAGATACTAGACTAAAAGCTGTGACAGGATGGGATGCCATTGGTGGTATAGCAATTGGAGACCAGAGTTTCTTACACCAGGCATGTGGAGATAAAACATAGTCTCCAAGTAACTATAACATTTCAGGACATAATATTTGAATTCTAAAATGATAGTGAATGTCAACAAGTTAATAAGTACCAATTGGGGGATAATGTGATTCACCAAATTTTCCTACCACATCGAATTTATTAGACCTTAGATATGACAAGACAGGAGTTATCAGGTAATCTGTATTAGTAATCTTGCTTCAAATTAATAGAGAATGTTATTTGGGGAGAAAAGGATGCTCACATCCATACCTACAGAGTTGTGTCTATTGTCAAGGAAGGTCCCCATAAGACTTTGAGGATGTGAGGCTCACCTGAGGCACCTTCATATCCCAGTTCCTTTCCTGTCATCCTCTGCAGTTTTTGCTAAAGACACCATTGTGTCTTAAGTCCATAAGGGTAATGTTGGTCAACTGGTGGCCTTCTTAGGTGTCCCTTTTTGAATGACTATGTCAAGTGGTTTCTGTCCTCTTGTGAAGTCAATTCTTTACATAGGGATATCTCCACTCACAGGTTTGAAAGAATTTGGAAGTCAATTCTGTGTATCCCAGGCAGCCTGTGACAGTCATAAGACATTTTTGTTTGCTTACTAGGCCCTCAAGACTGCCTCAGCAAACGATTTCATCTCTGAGATGCTTTAAAAATGACATCCATATCTTAAGTTTTATGGACATCTGTTAGGGTGGTTTTCAGTGCACTTTAAGCACATGACTTATCTGCACACAAACCTGAGCTGACAGGGAGAAGCCTGCAGCCTGCACTAAATGACAGAGTTAATCAGTAAGACATAGAGCCTAGAGCGGTGTCTTGGAAAAAGTCCACCTCACAAAGATCCCACAACACCATCAGAAAATTTCAATTTGCTATTTCAAATATATCAACATAATAGTGGGATGTTATTCTTTTTTCTGAATAGAGTGTTTTGAAATAAGGTAATTGATAAATCTAGGATTTAATTTTCTTTGTCATTAGGTATAAGGTAGCTGGATAAGTAAGTGGAGCTCTAGGGGTTTGGGAGAACAATTTTCAAGGTGGAGATAGGATCTGTAGGTGAAAGCTTTGTAGCAGACATAGAGGGCTAATTAATCTAAAAAGTTGGATGGTATTTTCAAAACTAAATTCTTTTGTTGTAATGTAGACAGACCATATTTGGGACATACCTTTTCTACGTAGCCACAGAAATGTCCTCTCATGAAATGAATTATTACTTGTATTACACACTAGTTAATGTACAGTGTTTAAAGGATGATACTCTTCTCTATTTTGAGTTCTGTAGGTAAAGGTGTTGCATTACAGGTGAGTCATGTGGTAGGTGACTATTTCACTGATGGCGAATTTCCAAAAAATTTAAAGGTAGATTTCCAGATTTATCTGGAGTCATGTATGGTAAATTAATCAAATGGTCAATTTCTGGACATACTATTTTGGGTCAAAAAAAAAAAAAGATGGAAAGAAGAATATATTGAAGGAAGGAAAGACCATTTAACGATGAAGTAAGGACAATTTTTATTCATTTATAAATTGAAATTCTCTCTTTAAATTCCAAATGCCAATAGCATTTGCTTTATGACTCCTTCTAAAACAATTTTGTGATGGCAGCAAATATTTGCATATGCAGGTTCTAGTATGTTTGTCCCTAGGTTTCATTGTTCTGCAGTCAGATCTCATGTTTATGAATTACTTAATCTAAGCTGTCACTTTTCAATCATTATTTCAGTAATGAAAACCACAATGTATATACAATTATACTAATTATAACATTACTGATAGTAGACATTATAAGTGTGATTTTTTCTATATATGAAATTGAGAATTTATAAAACAGCAAATCAAATAATTAGAAAGTAGAGAGAAATCAGGTAGGAATATTTTCCTTTATTTCTCAAAGGATAGTTGTGTTTTATGACCATATTCATTAGGGTCAAAAATACCATTTATGAAAATATGAAGGTAAAATAAAAAATTATTTTTCTGACCTTAAAATCAAGGTGATATTGGGGATGTTCATACCCATAGTCATGCTGTCCCAAGTTGGAGCTCCCGCCAGCTGGCCATGATGCCTCCCCTAGCCTGGCATCGGTGAATGGACAATCGCTCCCAGCCTTCCTTCTCTGCATCACACTGCTGGTCATCAAGATGGACAAGGTGGTAGTTATCACAGGCCAGTGAGGCTGCAGAAGAAGGCTTTTGCCAGCCCTGAAGATGCCCTGAGACATGGGCCTCCAGTATTGCTGGAGTGACGCTTACGTGGAGCATTGTCTCAGAGCCTACCAGATTGACATGGAAACCATCTATGTCTTTCTGGGCCTCATCTACACTTTCCTGGGGCCTGATCCTTTTATTGCCTGGATGTAACTTCCTCATCTTCTTCCTGGACCACATGGTGCCCACTGTAGTCTACCTGGGAAGGTGCTGGCACCTATCACCTCTGTATCCTACACCCTGGCCCAATTTCCCTGTGCCTCCATAGCCCTGTAGGTCTTCTGGGAAGCAGCACAGCCGCCTGTGACTAGCAGCTTACACCTCCTCACTTCTATGGGCAAAGAGCTGCCATGGCTGTCCCTGGGAACCTAGTATCCCTTCCAGATGCTGATGGTCTTCAGGTCCTAGCTCCTACAACCTGCTGGACTTGTGGATCCTTGAGCTCTGAGGGCCTGTGTGTGTGTGTGTGTGTGTGTGCATGTATGTTCATGTGTGTGTATGTGTTTTCTTAGCTTTGTAGATTCCTGGATGAAGTATTCCATTGCAGGATTGCTTAAAAAAACAAAACAAAACAAAACAAAACAAAACAAAAAACCCAAAAAACAAACTTTCAGCTCAACAATAGCAGTAACCTCACTCCCTCCCCCTTCTTGGGTGAGAAGAGGCAAAGGAAACTGTTCAGGATTCCTGAACCTAATCATTGTCCAGTCCAGGGCTGAGATGTGGACTTCACAGACCCATCTCAGAAAGGCTGGCCCAGCTGGTCTGGAGGAAGGTCTAACCTTCTCTGTTTTAGAATGACTGCCATGAGGGTTTCAGGAATGGCCAAGCCTGGGGGGGGGGGGGCTAGTCCCCTTCAGAGATAGGGCCTGGGGGCAAGGCAGGGTGTTTGTGGAGGGAGTTTACTTAGATAGGACCAGATTATACTTCTTTGTTCCCTGCAAACAGTTCCTTGCTACTTGCCCCAAATGCATTTGGTGTATCCTTCTTTGGCTCAGGTATGGATGGAAGGGTCTACAGTGAGGGCAGCCTTCTCTTCTAAGGCTTTAGTTCCTCCAAAGAGCTGTCAGTCAAGGACAATGGGCTTTTAGTGACCAACCACTAAATGGAACTTTCTAGCTCCTTCAGTGTCTGTAGATTTGAACACTGCAAATGTCCACCCTTATGGGAAATTATGTGTAATCATGTGTGTGTATCCTAGACTCTTGTCTTGAGATATGTGTGATGGGTTTTAGTCATTAAACAGCAGTGTCTGACCTGTGTGGCCACAAAAAAAAAATTCAAGGTCATATTTTTTTCTCAATACATTGGACAACCCTAGACTCAAGTAATATCAGTTATATTTTTTTTTCTCTCTTTCTACTAATATCTTATTTACATTTAAGCTTCTTTCCCACCATATCATATTACCATCAGTGAGAATGTCTCAAAATAGCTTTCCCAGTTAGAGAAAAACAAATAAAATACTGAGAGCTGATTGAATGACTGCTTAGTGACTGTATATTGGAGTCTAGCCCATGGACAAGAAGAATATGGTAGCAAAAGTGGCACCACATAAATGATTATCAGTGGAAAAAAATGTCACACATCATGTGGCCTTTGTCTGTTAATTCAATGTGATGCACTTGAGTGTAAAAATAATGGGGTCTGTCAGCCTTTTTAATTATCTATGCTTGTTCTAGAAGTCAGAATTGTGAAATGCCTCTGAACCACCTGATTTAATGGGCTGTGTTAGAGCTTTATATACAAGTCCCTGAGCTAGGAGTTGGTTATCCCAAGGCAAACTTCTCTGTATTTAGGAATGTTATACTGAGCTGGATTCACATAATAGCAACATTGGCTATATGGGATAATCCATCCAGATGGATAGGATAATCTATCTCTCAGTAGTGGGTTTCTTTAGCAGAGTAGGACAAATTTCCAGTTGTTTTGATGCCTGGGGCACTTCTCTGTCTCATATTGCCTCTGTTTGTACATTGTCCTTTAAATATACTGCATTTAGGTTTTTAATGGTGGATGCAAATTAATCTGTTATAACTACTCCCATGTGCTTCTTTGATGTATTCTTCTTTGGTGTATTCTTAGAAAGCAAGAAGACAAGTTAGCCAGATAGAAGCCTCAGAATGTTCTAATGGGATATCTTTAAGAGAGAGATGTTTGTAAATGAGATAATGTGCTGAAAGATCTGACTGCTGGGGGAGATTATTTCTTTCATTCTTCAAGTAAACTGACCTGTGTGTGTATGCACACACATGTGAATGAGTGATAAATTTTTACTATGAACTTGTAATAGGCAAAGGACTTGTTTCTTCCTTCATAGCTTCCCTGGATCTTGGCACTATGTGAAGTACCCAGGGACCCTGTTATACATGTTTATGGAGAGGTAGGTGTTTTAGTAAAAATGCATAAAGATTGGGATGAGAAGCCTGGGTTTTATTTCTCTTTGATGTTTGCTAGCTGTGTGACTTTAGGGAAGTCCTCTCTGAATTTGTTTCTTACCTCCAAAAGAATTAGAAAATCTTTTCTACATTATACCACTCTATTTGAAGATCAAATTGGATTATGGAAATAGTGATAACATGCTTTATAGATGTTCAGTGGTTTTGTCACTCTTGTATTGTTAATTAAATAAACTTTAAGATATGATCTAGTCCTGTAGATTTTAAATATTATGATGATACTTCTTACAAAGTTCAGGAGAACATTTTGATGCTAATGTTTTCTGTGCATTTGCATATATATGTAGTATCCAAGCAATGTTAACTTCTTAGATCATTCTTAAAAATTAATTATTATTATAAAGGAATGAGAGTTAGAATTTGATATCAAAACCAGGTCCATATGCCATGTAAGAGTGATGAAACCATCAAATAAGATGAAGACCATTATTTACATAGCTTCTTCCCTTTGTAACTAGATTGATAATCAGCTTTAGCTCTGCCATTTAAATACAGGTATTAGGGTCATGGACTATTAGTGAATACATACAATAACGCTCTCTCCTTTACTTTTTTAACTATGAAAGCTAATTGTTCAGTTGGCCATGGGACATGGGGTAAGCCAGTCAATCCACTTCAGCTTTATCATTTAAAGGGAGCAGTGACACTGAATGATTTCTAATGCTTTATGTAGTTCTGAAAAGATTTTGTGTGTCTAGGAGTATTTCCTAAGTAAATTATACTGTGCTTTCCACACACCGGAAAAAGTATCACATTCAGATATCTAAAATGTCTCTGCTCCTGTGAGCCAGTTATTCTTATATTTGTCTATTCACTTGTTCTTATATCTCTTATCATAGCCTCTATCGTGTTAATTTATTTATTTTCCTGGTTAAGGGTTTGATGTTCTACGAGATCGGAGTCTGTCTTGATCACAGATAGGTGATTAGTGCCTAGAACAGTGAGTGACTGGCACATAATGGGGAGTTTAATGAATATTTGTTGGGGGAGAGAGGGAAGGAAGAAGGGAAGGATGGAATTCAGCTATCTCCTGAAGGCAGCCTCTTTATTCTTTGAAATAACTTCACTAGGAGTCCAATAGGTTGAATCTACCATATATGTAAATGAATCAATAGAGAAAAAATATGGAGGTTCCTTAAAAAGTTAAAAATAGAACTATCATAAGATCCAGCAATATCAATATTAGGCATATACTCAAAGGAAATGAAATCAGCCTGTTGAAGACACATCTGCACTTCCATGTCTGTTGCAGCACTGTTTATTAAAACCAAGAGATGCAAACAACCCAAGTATCCATCAACTGGTGTATGGATAAAGGAAATACAACAGGGTATTATATATACACAACAGGGAACTATTTATCCATAAAAAAAATAATGAAGTCCTACCATTTGCAACAGCGTGGATGGAACTTGAGGTTGTTATGTGAAGAAAGCCAGGCACAGAAAGATAAGTATTGCTGCATGACCTCATCATATATGGAATCTACAAAAGTTGATCTCATAGAAGTTGGGTGTAGAATGGTGGTTACTAGAGGCTGGGGAGATCAGGAGTGAGGGAAGGAGGAGGAAAGGCTAATTAATTGGCATTAAGTTACAGTTAGATATGAGTAAGAAGTTCTGGTGTGCTGCAGATAACAGTAATGTATTGTACATTTCAAAAGGCCAGGAGAAAGGATTTTGAAAGTTTTCACCATAAAGAAATTATAAATGTTTGAGAAGATGGTTTAACCTGATTTAAACATTATACAATGGATACATGTATTAAAATATCACATTACCCCATTAGTATATATAATTTTTATGTTTTTAATGATCAACAAAAAACAAATTTAAATTAAAAAATTAAAGCAATAATTCTAGTGCTAAAGACAGAATAGAGGAAATTATTAAATATTTGCTTCCTATGTATGAGAACCATCTATACTTTTTTTATGATGTCAGTACTTCACCTAATTAATCGTAGAATTTTCATCAATAAGTTCTTTAGGTACTTGCTCTTTTTAACACTTAAATCTAATTAATAATTTTGTTCTGAAAATTTATGATTGGTTTTCATACTTGAGTACATAATAATGCCTAAGTAATTTTATATCTTATTTTATATCTAATTTTATGTCTAATTTTATATCTTGTAAATATCTTATATTTTTATTATTTGCATCATTTTCCTATGATAGAAGAGTTTATCACCATTAAATATAAATTTTAAATTTTAAAATTCATTGTGAAAAGTAATATATCTTTAAATTTCCTACTGAGAGAGTAGAATATTATTCTTCCATACCTCACATGCATGCTTTCCTATAACATGGAAATGTCTTCAGGTCTTGGCATTTACCTTTTGTGAACTATGTCATTTCTTGCTTCAACATACATATTCAAGTTAAGGTTGATCTAGGTGTAACTTTCCCAGTTTTAAATTTGTTAGGAAGATAGCCCTTTTCTTGAAGACATTACACAGTGAGTTTCACCAATAGATCTTTCTCCCAGTGAAGTCAACACTTTGGCATTAGGGAAAAAAAAAATCAAATTGATTTGGAATACAGGATCATGAATATTAGTGACTATAGAGCCCGTTATTCCCTGTTCCAGGACTTTCTAATAGCATTCTCTTGAAAAATTCAAGTGCATATTATCATTTGTTGTCTTTATTGTTTATATGTAACATGAGCTAGTTTTTCCAAAAATGTTAATTTCCTCTATGAACTTACCATTTATTTTTTTATTTCACCGAGAAGCAGCATGAAGTGTGTCTATCATGGTCTGCTGGAGGCAAACTTTGCAGCCTTTTATTGTGATTTGTTCCCTAGCAGATCCAGGAACCATTCCTGAATAGTAGAGCTAAGCCCATTTGTGTTTCATAGTTAGGTTAGGTTAGGTTACAGTTAACTAAAGGGCAAAGAAAAGCCAGTAAGACAGTAAGAACACCAGTTTTAGTGATGTGGTAGGAAAACTAGAGGGCAAGAATTTGCTTCTGGTTGCCTGCAAGATGTTTGTTGTGCCTTGGCTCCTGTGGGCCAAATACTCTTCAGTACACCCTTGCTGTGCAGCAAGAGTTGAATGAGAGACTCATCACAGACTTCTCCCAGTATCACACATGTAGCTATATACATTTCTGTAATATGTTTATTTTGACAATTCTTGAACTGCAATACATTGCATATTAATTGTGTACAACTGGTTTTGAATAGTCTTTAAAAAGGTGCAAATTATGGTTTCAAAGTGACCTGAGAGAGGTGCAAATGAACGTTAGCACAACATTTCAAAAACAAAATTATTTAAAAAATATGCACATAGACATGAATTCAGAGTCAGTCTACTTCATTTTTTGGTTGGAGGTTTATTGCCTTAAAATGGGAAACAAATGTGTGAATTCTATCAAGGGTGTGAAATTCTCCATTTGTACAGACTGGAAACTTAATAATTATGAATAGAGCAACAGCAGAAATTATACAAAAGTTTAGCAACATTTTAATTTTAAATGTAAGTATACTGGGGAAGAGTTTAAAATCTGCTTGGAGACAATTTCCTACAGTCTTTGATATTAAAGAGTTAGTGCTTTTCAAAAAGCCTACAAATGCTAATGTTCTTATGGTTTTAAAATAGAAAACAGCATTGACTAATCCTTTCTATTTCTAAAGCTGCTCATTCAAAGTGTGTCTGAAGCTGATAAACCCATGAGCCCCAACTTAACCCAACCTAAACGAAACTTAACCTTTCTCTGTTCTCACATCAGTGGACAATGGGCCTCAGCTGCAGGGAGCTTTCGAGAAGCTTGCCCAATCTCCAGGCCAGCTGGAAGGCCAGGCTTCCCTACTTTCCAGCCAAATAGATGCTTGGCACCAAGTTACCCTAGGGCAGAGGTTTGAATGAAGCCTGGATTTTGAAGTATCTATCCCTCTAGGTTGATGTCACTGGGAGTCCAAGACCCCTCTTTCATTAACTGGCCTCTCACATAGATGGCAATGATGAGAAAAAACAGCCAACCGCTAAAACAGTTGGTTCTTTTTTATTATTTGCAATTTCATCTATTTGCATGAGAGCCTGGCAGCATATGGCCTGATGAATTAAAAAAAACAAAACCCTGTAAACTCTCATCTACTAGCCAGAGCCTCCAGCTCATGGCATTAGCAGTAGCTAGTGTGCTCCACCTGCCACTTGTCTAAAGGGTGGGGGCATAAACTGATGACCTACTAGGTTTCCATAGCCAAAGAGTGCTCAGCTAATGCCGTGATTTAATTCCTAGCAGTACAGTCAGAAATGGCTGAAAGTGGCAACACCCATGGGTTTCGATAGTAAATCTGATTGGCAAGCTACCTGCTCTCGGTCTTACCTAATATTCTACACTAATTATGCCCCATCAAGCCAGCAGGAATAGTGAGGGAACAGAAGTGCTTCTAATCTCTCACACACAGGCCAGTTATGAGTAGAAATGCATTGGGATGTACACTCTCATCATCATTCCATACTAACAGAGAATAGCAGTCAATCTGGGAAAGAAGCAAATGTCTGTGCAGTTCATCTATTTGCTTAATTACTTTTTATATATATTTGCTTTGAAATTACTTTTCAAAGTTAAATATATATATTCTAGATTTTTGTATTTCTGAATTAGCTATTTTCTTAAACCATCAACTTGGAGAAAGAGAATTTATTTTATGCTGTCTTTTGAGAACTAAACCTTTCTTTGCCTTAAACATTTGGGTTAATACTTTATAAACTGAGCCATACATCTTTTTCCCCTTTCAAATTATGTGTTGTTAACAATGATTATATCTGTCAATAAATGATACAAACATGCAAACAGAAACAATGTACAGACTTCCATTAATTAAACAGATTGACATGAAAATTTAAAAAGTCATCTTGAAATTCAATCTCAGTGTGCTAATGAACACATTTTGATCTAGTTTAGAAATGGTTTTTATTTTCTTGCTTTTTAAGATTACTGAACACGTATATACTAATGACGTGTAGTCAGCATTGCCAATGACCTTAGAAAGGAAGAAATTAATGGGGGAAGAAAGGGTTCTATGACCTTATCAAATGAGGGATTTTCCTGATAAGCCACAGAAGACACACCCAGCCTTGTGAGATTGGGCACATTAGACAATTTATAATACTGAGCACAATGCTTATTAAATGCTAGGTATCATTATCTCACTAAATTCTTAAAATACTTCATAAGACAGATATAGAGATATTAAAAATATTTAATACTAGTAGGACAAGGGCACTGACCAATCAGAATGTAGCATTGAAGGAGAATTTCAGAAGCTTCTCCAATTATTGAGGGGTTACTGAATTTGATGAGGACTGGAGGATCCTGATATAGAATGGGACAAGGGGACTGGTGTTTTGGGGAGCAGCTCTTTACGAATGTATGGAAATACTTCACTCTTCACTAACCAGCATGGTAATACCTCCATGTGCTGGCTAAAAACAATCCTGGGGCAAGCATTATTTTACAGATGAAGACCTTGTGGCTTAGGATAATTAACTTGTTTAATTTGATTTGAATCCTTATCTGTCTCACTTCAAATGATCTCTTTTGTTTTATACATGTCACTGCTATAATGTTTCCTTGATTTTTTTTGCTCTGACAAGTTAAATCCATTTTTTTTCTTGCTGAGGTTGTCTCTAAATAGTGTGTAAAGACACCAGGTAAACCATAGTGAGTGAGTCATAAAGGTTGACAGAGAACAGCAAAAACAAACAAACTAAAAAACACCTTCTCTATTTCAAATTCAGTTGGGTCTTTGATATAGGAGTGGTTCATGTTTTTACATGTAATTTGTGGTTAATAAGTTTCCTGAATTAAAATAAGATCTTTATCATTATATTTCTATATAGAAAGACACAGTAGCAGATATTCATACCATCTTTTTAGTTAAGATTCGATTGTAGGTGAGAGCAAGATACTCAACTGTTTTTTAAAATGCATTATTATTTGTTTTCAGTATAATTTAGTTTAACTGATAAGTGAGCAAGTTTTACTTAAATTCAAATGAATAACTAAAGCTTAAACTTTGAAGAACACTTCAAGGTTTAAAGTTTTCATGTAAAGAAATGAAATTTTTATTAAAAGCTGTCCATGGTTATTTCTTTCTAAGGAAATAAAGAGGTTTTGCAAAGAAATTGCAAAGTGATGATAATCAAATTCTCTTCCTTCTTATGGGACCAACCAAAATAAGACTATAGGTACACTAAAATGTATGACCACATTCTATTTAGACACATAAGTTCAAGAAAATTGATTTGACTAGGTAAAACATAGCTACAAACAGTCTCTAGTGTATGAACAGATATCATTTCAAATGTTTATTTATAATTTAATATTTTCAAACATTGTATGTAAATTTCCAATCTAATGAACTGAAATGGGAACAGATTTGTCCTAAGTTTGACTAGGTAAAATTTATTTCACCTATAATGTACCTTAAGTATAGAACTAATTATGTTTTTGGTCATATTCTCCACATATATTGTTCATAAGGGAATAACATGAATTTTCTCTAACAGACTTGCACTCAGACTTCTAGTTCTGACACCAAACCAACCCAGAAAACCATAGTCTATGTCACATCCTCCCATATTTTATCAGGAATAAACCAAGTTCATTAAACAAGAGACTAAAGGGTAAAGTTATTTGTTTAGATTTTCAGTGTGGTTCTAGGAAAATAAAAACACAGGTGCTCCAAATTTAGCACATAGAATTTAAGAATTGGAGGAGCTTTAGGAATTATAAGCTCAACATGTCTTTCTAATCTGAATAAGCCAAATGACAATTCTTTCTTTTTCTTCATTTAGTTCATAAACACAGGTTAGAGCCAAAAAATGTTCACACCTATTTCTGGCACATTTTCCTTGTTGGTATGGCAGATGCTAGCTATATAGCAAGAACCACAGTATATTTGAAGGGCCCCTACCAAGAAATACTCATATTACACTATAGCCCTTTTAATGAAGAATCCATTCTGTTATCAGGGGTGCAAATAATGGTTCCCAGGCAATAAATATATCTTAAAGAATGCTTACTTTTTTTTTTTCAAAAATACAGTCTGTTATAAAAGGCTTTTATAAAAGACTTTTTAAGTTGAAAACATATTTTTTTTTTAAAAAAAGCAGAACTCTAAAGAAAATTCAGTGGTCAGAATGCTTCACTACTCAGTGCGTAGGTATAATGAAACACTTAGCTTCCTGATGTTACCCTGGTGTTGACTTCTCAGTTTTAGTGTTTACGGGAGGACCTGGACTTGGTGTCTGAAGTTGCCTGCTCCACAGGAAACCACCTCCCTCTGCTGCTTGCTTTCTCTTGAGCCAACACCCAAAGCCACCATCAGTGTCATGGGGATGAGACTTTTCAAGGTAAGTGAAAAGAAAACAGGAACAAATGTATTTTCACACAGAATTTGCTGAAGGCCTTGGCTCATAGTAGGAAGTACTGCCTCACAGGGATCCCTGTTTGGGGTATGGAGGGACATACTGTCCTGGTTTATGTGGAATCATATATGGTGTGAGTGAAATGAGACAGATCCCCATTCCCAAGTGCCCTATCTAAGATGGAAGTGGGTTATGTTGTCTAGACTAGAGGAAATGCTTTTTTTTTCTTTCTTTCTTTCTTTCTTTTTTTTTTTTTTAGGGAAGGTTATCAGAATTTTAAAAGCCAAATGATCGCTGGAGAGAATAACTAACATTTTATTGACTGCTTGGCTTTTAAAAGGTGTTTCTCCTCTTTCTTTTTGTTTAATTTAAAAAGTCTTCTTTTAACCCCGAGATGCAATTAAAACTTAATTTGTGCCTTATTACATAGCAGGTATCCCTTGGCTTTTATTTATTATTTTCTCCATTAGGAGTTTTAAACATGAGGTGGAATTAATGTCTCTTCTATGATCTTTTATAGTCTTCTTTTTCACATATATGAGTGTTTCAGAATCCTCTAAAATACCATGAGTTTTAATGTAATATGGATTTTACTATATTATAAATATTAGATTATTAAGAGTTCCTTAACCCCTTTTAATGAGAAGGAAACACAGACTTGAATAGATATTTGTGGTTCTTATTCTTCAAGGATTTGCCTCCCCTTTTGTGCTTTTTTCTAGGCTGTTCCCACTTTCTTCTTCTTCCTCCTTTGCAGAAGGTAAAACATTAATTTAAGATGATGAAACCAGACATTTTGAGAAAAGTTTGGACAACAATGACAAAGGCAAGCTCCTTTCACTTTGATTTTTACCCATTTATACAGTTTATACATATTTATCGACTTTAAGTTGCTTTATCACAATGATACTTGAAAGCCAACAATAGAAACCATCTTAGAATTTTGAGTTGTGATCTTTTCCCTGGCAAGTGATATGTGGTACCATGCTCTCATGATGCTGAACAGAGGAAGTGAGCTGTACTCCCAGGCAGCTGTGCACAGAGAGGATAAACAACTGTCATCTGCAGTTGTTTGCTAAGCTATGGTATTTGGTAGGTTAGGGGTACCAAGTGCATTTTGAATATATGAATAAATATGTGACTTTACCAAGAAATAATCTCATTGTAAGCCAAGGAGCATCTGTATTTATAAGACCATTTCCTTCCAACCTAAGAGAATTCTAGCTCATGTTGATACATAAGTTTTAGCAACTTATCCTATCCAATGCTTTGTGTTGACATAGCCACTCTGACGTCTTCAGTTCTATCCTTGGCAACTATTATTCCAGAGCCCATTGGATCTGAGATTATACCAGAATTTCATCTTTTCTCAGCCTGAGATATTTTTTTACTGTGAAAATCTTACCCACTGGCAGATCTAATTTCTAGATCTCTCTGGATTTGACAGATAAGATAAACTAACAAGAATATTTTGCATTTGTATAGCTTTCATATACAAATATTTTATTCTCATAGGCCCATTTCAAGTTATGAGTAGATTTTGAAAAGCAAACTCAACTGACTGACAAATAGCTATGAGGACTCTGGACCAGCCTATTTGTGTTCTTGGACTGCCCATGATCATTGATTGCTTATAGAAGTGTGATTGCAGTAGTTTTGGGGGAGACAAATCTGACAGTGTCTGTGAACATTTACTGTGACATTTTCTAAAGTTCCTTCCAAGGCTTGCATCACCTGGATCCTGGCCAGAGTGTCTGTCTGACATCCTGGCTTGCTTCTCCCTCACTGTGCACCACCCATGATTGGCTGTCCCCATGGGTTCTCAATCACGTTTTCTCTGTTCTTGGAACTTTGACGCTGGCTACTCTTTCTACCTGGATTGCTCTTAACACTCCTCATGGCTTACTCCTGCAAGTTGTTCAGATTACTGATCAAATGTCTTCTCAAAGAGGTCTTCCTTGATCACCCCATCCAAAGTATAAAGTAAATTCCCTGTGCCTTTCTATTTCCTTATTTAGCCTCATAAAAATATAACATTATGTTACTTATTAAACTACTGCCTTTCTCCACCATTAGAATGGATATTCTGTGAGAGTAAGAACTCCATTTTTCCCCCCTGCTCTATTCCTAGATTTGAATAGTACATAGAGGGCTTTAAATGAAAACCTACTGCATGAATGAATTGTTTGTTGTAGCAAATGAACAAAAATATAAGCAAAAAGAATACCCATTGGCAGGAGAATGGTTGGATGAATTGTGCTCTATTGATAACATGCAGTATTACACAGTTACTGAGAAGAATGCATTAGATATGTATTGGGAGATTTACAAAAATTATTATTAAGGAAGAAGTGCAGACATAATAGAGTGTATATAATTAAACTATGACTAATTATCTACCTTCTAGTTATTTATCTTTCTGTGTATCTGTTTACACTTGACTACATGAAAATAGGTTCTGGTGGTTATGCATTCAGTTGTAGGCATTGCTATGTAGGGAAAATTGTGCCAGGTGATTGTTGAGCAGGATTTGGGTAAGGGAATCAGAGGGCTGAAGGTTGGCTGAAAGGGGATAGCTAGATAAACTTTCTTTACAACAACTTCATTCAAATCTTTCTTCACTCCTGAGAGTGACAATCTCTGACTCCTGGTAAGTGACTTATTTGGCCCCCACTAATTTCTATCCTTTGAAGTTCCATGTTAATGCTCTAGCATGCTGAAGCACAGGTTCCAGACAGTATACTTAAGCCTTGTCTTGACTACCACTTGGAATCTTTGCATTCTTAAATTTATTTGTCTTTTACTGATTGATGTACTTTACTTTTGTTTGTCATGCAATTGAGTCCCTGATGTTCTTTGGGCTGTTGCCTTTCATTTTTTAGGGGATTCTGCAGAAGGACTACAAAACTGATCCTAGAAAATGTAGGCTTTTGTGGTTTACTAGGGCCCATAAAATCCCTAGAAGGGTGCCTGGGAAGACAACAACACTAAGTCTGTGGTAACATGCTCCACATGCATAAAGGTAGGTCGACAGGGCCCTCTGATAGGCAGTTTGGGAAGCATTATTGTTAGAAAGAGTAAACATTCTGAAAATAAAATGGTATTGTCTCAAAAGCATAAGAAGGCAGAGGCAAAGTAATATGGTTTGAATAATTAATAATACAATTAATGCCCCCAAACCCACATTTTAGGGTAAGAATGAGTTAATTCATTTTATCATAGCTTTCAGTCACAAAATTTCATATTCACTAGTATTGGTTAGTTTTCCATCACCTCTAAGGACAGGGTTGTGTACCTTTTCCACTGTCATTGGATGGTAATTTTCAGGCACCTGTCTACACTTTAAATGAAATAATTTAGAAATACTGGTTCTAAACTTAAGCTTCCTGAAAGCAAGAAAAAAATCCCATAGTGATTTCAATTTGAGAAAATATAGTGGTTTTGCAACAATATAAGTTTGCTATTTCTATCTTTATAGTGTTTTTTTTTCTTATTACTATTTTAAAGATGAATGGTACAACTTGAGAAGAATACTAAAAAGTATCCTAGTGCAATAAGAAACTGGACCAATCCATAATGTCACAAGCCATTGTGGACATTATAAAATTAGTTTGAAAATGTTTTCTAAGAGAAGAAAAAGATGTCTAAACCTTAAAGTGGGGGAAAAACATCCTAAGAAACTATTTTTCTGGGATTTAGACTTTGAATGATTTTTCACATCAACATATTTATAAAACCAAATTCTTTCCTTTTCTCATAAGTATATATGTAATTGAAGAAGAAAATTAGGGGGCAGTGATAGATTAATGCAGTGTAAGAATTCTGAATTTCTAACACACATGCTTAATAAGCACCAAATGGCAAAAAAATCATAATGGTTCGTAATTGTTTTCTTTCATGATGCACCTTGGACTTTGACATTCACTTATTTAGGGCAGAAGCCTTTTAATTATGTGAACTGGCAGAGCTCAAAAGAAACACATAAATAAATAAAGAATTGCAAATACCCTTTACAATATTCTTTTTTTAAAAGCAGGATGGAAAGAAATAAGCAGTATATAGAGGATATGTCAGCTTCATGACTGACCTTTCACTGTCTGTTGCTTCACGTTAGATCCTCTGCATGATGGCTGCTTGTGTGTGTGTGTGTGTGTGTGTGTGTGTGTGTGTTCAGCAGTATCATTTTCAAAATTAGACTTCTTGAATTAGGAAAACATGTTAAAATCTCACATTTTAGAATTGTGGGGAAAGTTTGCACCAGTCAATGAGTTGAGAAGCTTACTTTCATTATTAATATGCAACAGTAATTCCAGTTGTGTTCTGATAAAAGTCAATATAGATATTAGTCATCAGCTCCACAACTCTTGATGAGACAGGTTTCTACAGAAAAAAAATATGCCCATAAGTATAGATATTAGACATGACCTGAGTAACTAAAGTCAATATAGATATTAGACATCAACTTAGTAACTTTTGACAAGATAGGCTTCTACACAGAAGACTCTCTGGTACTCTAGGGTTTTACTTAACTGTAAAATCTAACATCTTTACCCTTTTTAAAACAAACATTTTTAAACTTAAAACATAATTAAATAGTGTGCTCCAATCTTATTAGTAGAGAAAATTAGTAGTAGAAAATATATTGACTGATTGAAAAGGCCTTTCATCCTGGACACTGAGGGTCACCTCTGGCAAATGTTAGTTACAGTAATTGAAATGAAGATCTTAGCCAGCTGTTCCCTGTACCCTATTATAAATATGCCTTCCAAGCAGTATGCTCAGAGGCTTACTGATAGACAGCTATGGAACGTAGTGCTCCTTCTAAAGGTCTTCACCTACCAACTTTATATTCATAATTGCTCCATGAAAATTTATAATTTTTTATGCTTGTTAAAATTACATGAATATAATTCATTTTTAGTAAAGCTTCACCAGATAATACTAAATAGAATGGCTTTCTTTTTTAACTGTACATATGTACTGTTGTTATCTGCTACTTTATGAATCTAAGAACACTCAGAGAGAAGAATAGTTATAAAAATAATTTTGCTTACAGACCTTGCAAAATGTTTTCAGATATAAAAATTATCACAAAACTAAAAACAGTATGTTACTAGAAGCAGAATTAGCAATATGCAAGTATTTTTACACATGAATATGGAAATTTTAAGCATTTTAAAATTCTTAACTTGAAATCTATTATGTATAGTAAAACTTTTAATATTTTATGACACACATGTATTTTAATATTTTATTTTATGATGCACATGTATTATATTGATTTAATGTTAATTTCTATACTATCTCTTAATCCTTTTCATACAATCTTTTAATCCCATTATCCTTTGTATTCTCCCTCCCTCTCTTTCTCTCTCTTTCTCTCTCTCTCTCTCCCCTTGGACACATATATTTTTTTTCTTTTCCAAATGCAAATATGGGCTATTTTGATAAAAATTTAAAATTTGATATACATATAAAATTTCAGATTATGACTCCCATAAGCATTAACATTTTATTTAAAAAATACAAAGAAAGTATTCTTAAGACATTTAATTTTTTAAAATTTATTATATAAGCTAATCAATGATTACATGACATATGGGTATGAAGTAGTAAACACATTTATTACAAACTATGATTTAGATGAAAAATTTGGTCAGTGAATACTCATTTTAAAAAATTAAGAGAAATTTAGTTTCTTTGTGACAATATGACAAATTCTTCTATTAGTGGCATTTATGTGAATAAAGCCATTCCAAATTCTCTGGGTTCCTTAACCACTAAAATGAACCTCACTGTAGTTACATCTTGGACCTTGTCCATGGAAGTTTAAAGCTCAAAGTATCAGCACTTTAAATTGGTTTCATCTATAATGGTTTACTTTTAACGAGACAGGATGTTCAATATGAGATTAATGTAGAATGAGCCCTGGCTCCAGACCAAGTAAGTTTCTGATATTTTACTCTCTAGTGCTGTTTCCCACAGCTTTTATGCACTGCCCAGAGACCGACAACTGCAAACTACTCCTCAAGTAAATTTGTTAAAAATTGGAATGGATTGTCTGGTTGTTCCTTTATTTGGTAAAGTTTATACTTTTTGAACAGATTTGTTTATTGTTGAATAGACATGTCTTCTAAGCTCTTAGGAATTACATATTTTCTTGACCTGACTCCTCCAGGTCCAGTAGAAGTTAGCCAATAAACTGAGGCAGGCAAGTGTGTTCTGGCTCCCAGAGGGAGAATAATCTTCATTTAGTGGAAATGCAAATAATTGGGGGTGGTGCTAAAAACATGGGTGGGGATAAGACTGTCCAGGAAGGCGATAAAGAAGAGCGTAGAAAATAGAACCATGCAAATTCAAAATTGAAACTGAGAAGGAGAACTCAGAAACTAAAAAGGAATAGCTAGCACAAAAGGGGAGGTAGTATCCCAGAAGAAAAACACTGTGGGAGTGAGGGGTTGAAAAGAATACAGCCAACTGCAGCATCCAATGGTGCAACAAGCTTAAGTAATAGGAGAGTAAAAACGTGCTCAGAGATGCTGGCCACTGAGATTTCATGGTGGGCTTAAAGAGAGCATTCTTGGAAGGCTGACGTGGCTGAGAGAATAGGAAGAAGAGTCAGTGAACATAAACAACACTTATGAAAGCATCTGATGATGGGCTGGGAGGGGCGTAGTGAAGGGTCTGAACAAGAGAATAGGTTGGGGGAACAGACCATCTTTCCATTTTTGGAAATAAAATTTTGTTTCTGATATAAATACAGGGATTTAATCTGAAATGCTTCTGTAGTACGTTAAGTTAGAAGGTTTCAAGGCTGTAGCTTTACAATGACAAAATAGAAATAAATAGACAAAATCTATGTAATTAGCCACTTGAAATAATTTATCTTAAGCTTACACACCAGCATCTAATGTTTTTTGAGTGCTAATAGATTTAATTTGTTCTGGTTAAAATTTTTCAATAAATACCCATTAAATATCATAAATACTAATTACATTTTTTTCTGTGAATATTTTATATTCTGTACTCTGTTGATGATATATGCCATGTGTAATGTTTAGTTTAACATTAAGTTAGAATGAATCTTCTTCAGAATATGCTAGCATATTTCTTAGAAATACAAGAAACATTTTCCCTATGATAGACATTTTTGAATGGAACTT
Source organism: Marmota marmota marmota (assembly GCF_001458135.2). Taxonomy (NCBI): domain Eukaryota; kingdom Metazoa; phylum Chordata; class Mammalia; order Rodentia; family Sciuridae; genus Marmota; species Marmota marmota. Next base: position 3,161,604 of record NW_026000005.1, read on the forward strand.
TTATAAATACTAACACTAAAGGTGAAGACAACTTCTGTAAATTAGAATCAGTAATAATGTTAAATGTTATGGTTTAGAAATAGAAACAAGTATAAAAAGTCACAAAAGTTGTTGTTACAAACTATCTTAAAAGGATTTCTATTTCTACTGCTAGAGCCTGCCATGAAGGAAATGGTGATCAGATACTTCAAATTTGATTTTAGATTTAAACAACTTGAGAAAACTGCAGTTACTCATGACTCCCTTTATCCAAAAGTTCTACATTCCCGTATTTTTTAAGGGTGTATCCTGGGTTCCCTTCTCTTTTCTGATTATCATTCTTAAAGCTTGGTGTATTGCCTGTATTCACTCCTGATGAGGAGTGAATTTATATTTCTAGCAAACACCAGTAATCTGAATTAATGGATCTAATGCCTCTTTCTCCTCCTTTTCCTCTACCTTCTGCTCCTACTTCACAACCACTTTAGTTTAATCGAAGAATAATTGACATTTAATATTGACAATATACGTTTTGGGTCTGAAAAGTAGTACAACCCCACTGGAAAACAGTTTGGCAACTTCCTAAAAATTTAAACATGTGCCTACCTTACAATTCAGCCATTTCATTCCTAGGTATTTTTTTCAAGAGAAATTGAAATGTATGTCCATACAAAGGCTTATATATAAATGGCTATAGCAACTTTAAAACTTTAAAACTGTAAAAACACAAATGCCCAAAAGTGAATGAATAAGGTTCATTTTGAGTAAGGGAATGTGACATATTCCTACAATGGAATACCACTGCTCAACAATAAGGAATGAATTGATGATGCACATGAAATATGGATGAATCTTAAAAGATATGTTGAGTGAAAAAAGCCAGGTAAAAGTATCATACTTTTTTCCAATGACTATTTAAATTTACCTTGATGATTTGTATTTTATGACCTATAGTCCAGAATGTTTCTGAGTACTACAGGAACATTTCATTTATTATATCAAATGATTTCATTTATATGAAAGTTTAGAATATATAAGCTGATATATAACAACATAAAGCATATTTTGGTTGCCTGGGGATTTTGAGGGAATGGGGAGAGTGGGAGAAATTGCAGAAGGCTCCAGAAATATTTTGGGCAATCATTACATCCCTTGTTCTGCTTGTGGTAATAATTTTATGACTGAACACATAAGTCAAAACCTACAAATTGTACAATTTAAATATGTGCAGCGTATTATATGTCAATTTCTCTTTTATTAAGCCAAAAAGAAAAGGTAAGATTAGAAGGAGGAGGAGGAGAAGGAGGAAAAAAGTAGAGCCATAAATTTAGAGTAGTGGTATTTGCCAGAAATATAAATTAAGCTAGGTGCAATGGTGCACACCTGTAATCCCAGCAACTGGAGAGGCTGAGGCGGGAAGACTGCAAGTTTGAGGCCATCCTTGGCAACTCAAGGAGGACCTAAGCAACTCAGCAGGACCCTATCTCAATTTTAAAAAAAGTAAAAAAGCTCTGGGGATGGTGGTAAAGTATTCCTGGGTTCAATCCTCAGTGCTCCTCCCCCCAAAAAAATTCAGTCCTCACCAATGTGTAAAGCTTTTGTGAATGAATGAAACCACCTACATAGAAATTAGTCAGAAAAGAGAAGGGGATCCAGGGTACAGTTTCAAGAAAGACCAAAATGTAAACGTTTAGGGTGAAGCCCAGTGTAGTGGTGCATGCCTGTAATCCCAGTGACTCAGGAGTGTGAGACAAGAAGATCACAAGTTCAAAGGCAGCCTAAGCAACTTAGCAAGGCCCCAAGCAACTCAGTGAGACCCTGTCTCTGAAATACAAAATAGGGCTGAGGGTGTGGTTCAGTGGGCAAGTGTCCCTGAGTTCAATCCCTGGTACATAAAGAAAGAAAGGAAGGAAGGGAAAGAGGGAGCGAGGAAAGAAAGATAGTTTAGGATGAAAGGTGGAGGGAGGAGTCATGACAAATTGTTCAGTTTTCTTGAATTCTTTAAATCCAAAATCAAATTTGAAGCATATGATCATCATTTCATTCACTGCAGACTGTACCAGTAGGAATACACATCCCTTTAAGAGAATTTGTAACTTTTGTAACACGGATGGCTTTTATAGTCATTCTTATTACTAAACTGTAGTTTGTTGCTCCCCATCCTTATCAACACTTAATATGGCTAATATTATAACTTTAATTCTCATAGATGTGTGGTGTTATTTATGTGATTTTCTTTTGCATATCTCTAATAACCAATGATGGTAAAAATGTTTTCTGTGCTTATTTGCTGTCTATATTCATTTTGGGTAAAGTGTTTGTTCAATTCTTCTGTCATTTTTAAATTGGGTGAATTATTGTCTTAATTTTGAGTTTTAAGAAAAATGGAACATAATTGTTTTCCCTGGATATAAATTATTTAGCAGATATATACTTTGCAAATGCTTTCTTCCATTCAGGGTTTTTTCTTCATTGTCTTTCAAGAAACAGACATCTTTAATTTTGATGACATACAACTACAATTTTTCTGGATTTTTGCATCATGCTTTTGGTGTCATATCTGAAAATTATTTGCCTAAACAGGGTCACATTGATTTTTTTACTTGTACAAGTTTTAAAGTTTTACATCCTATGTTGAGGCTTAGGTTCATTTTGAATTTTGAATTAATTTTTTTATGGTTTGAGATATATATGAATTTATTTTCCTGAACATACATATGCAATGGTTCCAGAATTATTTTTTGAAAAGGAATTTTTCTCAACTGAATTTTCTCTTCACATTTGTCAAAGTGATAATTATCTATATATGTAAAGTTTTACTTCTGCACTCTCCATCCTGTTCCATGGATTTGTTTATTTATTTTCATGCCAAAACCATACTGTTCATTTTATCTATCTTGACATTAGGCAGTGTTAATCTTCAAATTGTTTTTAAAGTTGTTTTGGCTAATATAGGTCTTTCCATTTCCATATGAATTTTTAAATTAGGTCAGTGAAGTTCTCTTTTTTAATTATCTTTTTTTAGCATTTCATTTTGATTATTCCTATTGCCATATTTTCAAGTCCATAAATCTTTTATCCTGTGATGACTAATCTGCTGTTCATCTAATTTGATGTATAACATTTTTATCTTGGTCATTATGGTTTTCGTCTCTGAAAGTTTTATTTTGTCATTTTCATATCTCCCATATCTTTACTTCAGTTTCTTAAAATGTGGGAAAATATTCTTGTGTGCTAACCCTAACATCTGTGTCATTTCTGGGTTGGGTTCAGTTGATTAATTTTATTCTTGGTTTTTAAAATTTCTTGTGAATGAGTCATAATTTCCTACTTCTTTGTATGACTGGTAGTTTTTTATTAGATGCCAGGCATTGTGCATTTTACCTTCTTGGATGTTGTATATTTTTGTATTCTCATAAATATTTTTGAGCTTTGTTCTGGGGAATAGTTAAATTATTTGGAAATAATTTGATCCTTTCTTTTCTTACATTCTAGATTTGTTAAGTGGGACCAGAGCTGTGTTTAGTCTACTGCATCCCATTGTTGGGAAAAGATCCTCCAAAGTGCTTACCCACTGCCTTGGAAACATGAGGTTTTCCTGTCTAGTTGGTATGAGAAGAACTTTTCCCAGCCCTATGTAAACTCCAAGAACCATTGTCTCTAATCCTTTTAGTTTTTTTTTTCCTAGTCCTGAGGGGGGAGGGATCACATGTTACATGCATATGACGATCAGTGTTCCCCTGAATGATCTAGAAGAGTTCTCTTCAGATTTCCACACTTGTATCTCAGTGCAGCTCTCCCCTGTCCACCGTGTAGAAGCTCCTTCCGCCCTGTGCCATCGTGTAGAAACTCTCTCAGGGATATAAGTGAATCTTATAGCTTTTTGACATCTCCTTTTGGATGACCCATAGCCATCCCAAACTTAATATACCAAAGTGGAATTTCTCTCTGAAAACTTTTCTCCTTTTATTAACCTCTCAATATGTAGTATAACAACCAGACGGTTGCTTAAACTTGAGCCTAGAAGTCATTCTCCATTATGACCCACATCCTGCCCTTCAATAAATCATGGATTAGGCCTTTAAGTTATATCTTCAATTCATTTACTTCTCTTCATTTCCACTTCTGTCATCCTAGTCGAGGGCACAGTTGTCTCCCCTGATATTATTGCAGTGATCTTCTGCTTGTTTTCTATGTTTCCTCCTCTGTTCTGCCATAGTCATTCATCATATAGATGCATTTATGCTTCTTTAAAATCCTTCAAAATATTTCTGGTTAAATAAAAATCCAAACTCCTCACGACATCTCACAAAATACAAAGGATTTGATCAGCCTTTTCCTGAGCAGTTATCCTGGCCATGGTTGGCATATTACCCTCTTTACTTTCTAGAAAACATGGAGCTCTTTCCAATATGAGGGACTTGCCACCATGTGGACTGTCTATCTGCTAGTTTTGTGGTATAGCTGATACTCATGTATCCTTTAAATCTTGACTTAAATAACTCCTCTGTAGGCAAGCTTTCGATAATTTTTTTCCAATTAACTATGTCTTCATGCTATTTACCATCATAGTACCTGGCTATTATCTTTATGGAATTTGATCATTTTATAATTATACTTTGTAATTATATAGCTCTTTTTCTATCTGTCTCTCCACTAGATTTTAAAATTTGGAGGATCTAAACCATTTCTTTTTTTCTCACCATTATATACTTATTAATTAATGGTGATGATCATATGTAGCAGGAATTCAATACCTTGTTCATTGAATGAATGTAATTATTGAATTAAAATTACATTTGGTGTGATTTCCGAGTGCTAGAAAGACTATCATTGTTAATTTTCTATTGGTAACCAAAATCAATTAGAGCTGTAATAATGAAAACATCGTGGTATTGACATAAAAAAAAGACACAGAGACTAATGGAACAGAATGGAGTACTGGGAAATAACCTCATAAATTTTCTGCCAACTGAGTCTTCACCAAGGTACCAAAAACATACATTGGAGAAAGGACAGCCTCTTCAAAAGTTGGTATTGGTGTTGGAAAAACTGAATATTCACATGCAGAACATTGAAACTTGACCCCTATCTCTCACTCTATACAAAAATCAACTAAAAATGGATCAAGTTCTAAATATAAGACCTGAAACTATGAAGCTACCAAAAATAAATAAACAAATAAATGAAAACCAAAAAAAAAAAAAAAAACCATAGTGGAAACACTTCAAGATATCAGTCCAGGCAATGAGCATTTGAATAAGATCCCCAAAGCACAGGAAACAAAAGCAAAACTACACAAACGGGGTCATGTCAAACTAAGAAGTTTCTATGCATCAAAGAAAACAATCAATACAATGAAAAGACAGCCTACAGAATGAGAAAAATATATATATGTCAGATATTCATCTGACAAAGATTAGTATCCAGAATATAGAAGGAATTTAAAAAATGAAAACAGTAGTAAACCCCAAATAATCCAATTAAAAAGTGGGTAAAGTATGAGAATGGACAGTTTTCCAAAGAAAGAATTTAAATGGCCAGCTAATTTATGCAAAAATGCTCAGTTTCATTAGTCATCTGGGGAATGAAAATCAAAATCTCAGTGAGATCATCTCACCCCAGCTAGAACATCTGTTTAACAAATGCAGGAGATGATGTGGAGTAAAAGGAACTCATATATTCAATTGATGAGAATGTAAACTGGTACAGCCACTATGGAGAATAGTGTGAATGTTCCTCAATAAACTAAAAATCTACTATATGATCTGGCTATCCTACTTCTGAGTATATATCCAAGGGAAAAGCTATCAGAATACCAGAGACACCTGCATGCCATGTTTATTGCTGCACTATTCACATAGTTAAGAAATGGAATTAACCCAAATGCCCATCAGCAGATGAATGGATAAAGAAATGGTGGTGTGTGTGTGTCCACAAATGCATACTATATACACAATGAAATACTATTTGGTCATTAAAAGAATGATATCCCATCATCATGTTTAGCAAAATGGACCAAACTGGAGAACATTATGTTATATGAAATGACCTAGACACAGAAAAAGAAATGCTGCATGGTCTTTCTTATATGTGGATATTAAAAGAAATCAATCAGAATATATAATAGCGATTATTAGAGGCTGGGAAATTGGGGAGGGAAGGGTAGAGGGAAGTTGGATGATTAGTATACAATTACAGTAAGGTAGATGTAATGAGCTCTAATGTTCATAGCACATGGGGTGACTGTAGTTCACAGTATCCTATTAAATATTTTATGAATAGCCAAGTGTGTGGCACATGCTTTTAATCCCAGTTTAGGAGGCTGAGGCAGGAGGATCTCAAGTGCAAAGCCAGCCTCAGCAACTTAGTGAAACCCGAGGCAATTCAGTGAGACCCGGTCTCTAAATAAAATACAAAATAAAAAAGGGCTGGGAATGTGGCTCAGTGATTAAGTGCCCTTGGGTTTAATCCCCAGTGTGGGCAGGGGGGTGGGGAATGAATAACTCAAACTGAGAAGCTAGAAAGCTAAAAACAAAGTAAAGATAAGGAGATAGAAATGTTATTTACCTAATTTGATCATCACATTTTGTATACATGTACTGAAATATACTCTAACCCATAAATGTGTATAATTGTTATGTTAATCAAAAAATTTTTAAAGAATTAAGGAGATGGAAATGCTAACAAGCCTAGTTTGATCATTGCACACTGTATATACGTAATGAATTATTACATTGTATCTCATAATTTGCAAATAAATAATAATAATAAACATTTTAAAAGAGAAAATGCTACCTTCATATATGAAAATGTCAAGATTCTGTGATTTGCCAAATATTTAGTAGCTAATGTTTGCCGGCTGATGACCAGTCCAGCTCTCATATAATATTAGAACAGATAAAAGCAGCTGTTAAACTCATCCTAAGTTGAAAATATTAAGTTGAAAGTGCATCTATTACATTTGACCTGCCAAACGGTCTGGCTTAGCAGCACAGTTCACCATAGAGCACTGGTTGTTGCCCTTGTGATCAGGGGCATGACTGGGAGTTGTAACTTACTACTGCTCTTGCCCAACATTGCAAGAGAATATCATGCCCCATATCACTAGCCCAGGAAAAGATTCAAATTCAAAATCTGAAGCATTGTTTCTACTGAATGTGTATCAGCTTAGCACCATTTTAAAGCTGAAAGTCCTAAATCAGGTTATTGTAGGCTGGGGGCCATTTATAGACTGCAGAGGCAAGATTTGGAACAGTGAGACTACTGAAGAGGCTATTTTAGTAATCCATGGGATTAAGGTGGCTTGGACCAGGGACATGACCCTGAAGGTACTAAAAACAAGTGAAATTCTGGTTATATTTTGAAGATGGAGCTGACAGTCCTTATACCAGGTTGGATATAGGCATGAGAGAAAGAGAAAGAGTTTCTTATGCATATGTCTGAGATGTTGTGCTTGGATCAACCAGAAAGATGGGTTTATTGCTAACAGAGAAGGGGAAGCTGCTAGAAGAGCAGGTTTTGAAAGAGTAATCCAGAGTTTAGACAAGTAAAGGTGAAGATAACTTATAACCATCTCTATGGAGATATCAAGAAATCAGCTCTATGTTTTCTCTGATATAAGGAGGCTGAATCATAGTGGGGTAGGGAGTGGGAGCATGGGATGAATAGATCAATTCTAGATAGGGAAAGGGAAGGGGCAGGGGATTAGCAAGGATGGTGGAATGTGATGGACATCATTATCCAAAGCACCTGTATGAAGACACGAATTGGGTGTCAACACACTTTATATATAGAGATATGAAAAATTGTGGCATATATGTGTAATAAGAATCATAATGCAAAAAAGTATATGTATGAAGACATGAATTGGCATGAACATACTTTATATACAATGATATAAAAATGTGCTCTATATGTGTAATAAGAATTGTAATGCATTCAGCTGTTGTGTATTTATAAAAATAAAATCAACTAAAATAAATAAATAAATAATTTAAAAAAGAGTGGATCCCAGTGCACACAAATGATGTTGAGAGCCATAAAACTGAATGAGATTCTGAAAAGAAAATATTCAAATAAAGAGGAAAAGGTATCCAGAATCCAAACTCTTGGGAACTCTAATATGAAAATGCATTAAAGATAACAGACAGTGAATGAGGATGAAATTGGGTAGTGGTAGGTAAGCAAAGTGAAGAAAGGAGGAAGGAGTGATCACCTTTGTAATATTGTGCTGAGAGAATGGATGAGAGGAAACTGAGCAATGCATGTGGCAATGTAGAGGTCTTTGGTGGCCTTTCAGTTTTGGTGAAATGATGGATGGCAATGCTTGACTGGAGTTAGTTCATCCGAAAATGGGAAGAGAGTGCAGTCCTGGACCCCTTCATTTTACACAATGCCACTTACAAGATTCTTATTCCAAATGATGGACAATAAAATCTGTACTAACAGCCCTTTCCTGAGGATTTTGGTGTATCACCACTTGACACACTTTGGCATATCCTTCTATATGGTCATTATATATGACCTCCAGTGTCCATCAGCATTTTCATTTTATAGAAATAATTGTTTTCCTAAAACTTTGACACTTGCTGTCAACTTTGAGTAGCCATCCTTCTTTTCTCCAACAGAAGAAATACCTATTTGTGTTTTATAGACAAGTATATGTGAAATTTAAAAAAAAACACAGTATCTATAAATTTCTATGTTAGTGATATTTGCCTGGCTTTCTTTTATAGATATAATGTTTTTTCATAATTGAAAATGTCTGTGGCAAGTGGCAGAATTAATACTAAGTTTTTTATCTACTGAAGAGGGACAATTTGATGTCTATGTATATACACAAGTTTATGTGTGAAAAAGTAACACATTTTTTCACATATGAGTAAAAAATTTTATAGAAGAAAAAGACTGACTAAAATTGGACTCTCAAATATGCCCTCCTTCTGTCTCTCTGTATATATGTATTTATTTCAAAATAATATCAAAATTATTGAAAAAATTTAAAGGACTTTTTTTCTGCACAATTTGAGAGTAACTCAATAATATGTTGCCACATCACCCCAAGCACTTTAGTATATAATTTCTGGAAATAAAATCTTCTCCTATATTATCACAGAATAGCTATCAAAGTAGGAAATTAATATTGACACATTAGATGCCATTAATCTTTTAACTTCTTGTCTGAAAGAGTTCCTAAGCATTTCCTTAATCTTTGTGAACCAACACTGGCAGTTATTTGTAGAATACTCCTCAATTTGGATATGCTTGATGTTTCTTCAATACTTGATTCAGATTATATATTCTTGGCTTGAGTATCAGAAGGGATGGCATGGTTTTTGGTACTCTATGATACTGTATAGCAAATTACCTCACTTTATCTTATTACTGATGAAATAACTTGGAACACTTGGGTAAGATCATGTTTGTCAAGTTTCTCCAAAGTAAAGTTACCCATTTTTGCTTCATAATTTAAGAACTATTTCACATGAAGATCATATGAAGCTATGCAATCATCTCACACTTCATCAAACTTTCTCTCTGTGGTTTTAGTATTTGTTGATATTCTTTGACTAGATTATTACAATTATGGTTATCCAGTAGTTATTTTTAAATTCCAATATTCCTTCTACATCTTTTAGTTGTATTCTACTATAAGAAAAAAACTTTCTCTTCTCCCCAACTATATACTCATTTTTTATCAGTGTAGATTCCTAGATGCCTATTTTATTTAATGGATTATAATTTGTTATAGCATTACTTATTTGGATGCACATATTGTCCTTGATTTGACCAGTGGGAGTTCATTTATGTTGGCTTCCCAATTAATCATTGAGTGCTTACTTATTTTCTGGCACAAGAAGGCTCATCTCATACTTTTTCTGTCCCAGCTCTGAAATTCACTATTTCTCTAAGCAAGTCTATTTCCCCTTATGGAAGATGGTATTTAGAAAGCAACATCAGTGTTGTTAATCACGCTTATTGTTACTCAGTATTCCCAGGTTTTTCCAGTGCACAAAACTTGGGAATATTGAATGCATACATTTACACATATTTATATTTTTTATATCTAAAAGTATATTGAAAACCTAGAGTTTACACTGACACTTTCAGTCCTAATCTAATCAAGAAGTTCCCTCTAGTACTCTACTTTTCTATATGAATTTTGTATAGATAGTCAGAAACTCACTCTCACTATCCTTAAAGTATGTCTAATCTGTTTCCTGGTAAGTAAAATCTCTTGATTCCATGCCTTTTAACTGCCTCAGATACTTTCATAGCCTCGCTTAGGTTACAGCTATGTTCCAGACTGGGCATCCACACCTCTCCCTCCCCACAGTCAATCTCCCAACATCACAGGACTCTAACACCACATTACCAGGCATCAGACTAGGCAACTATCATCCCATCCCTGCCTCTTGGACATTTACTTCTTTTTAAAGTAAGGAGACAAGAAAAGAGGGCCTTCCTTACATGGGGAATATACTCCACTGAGCTTCTGAGGAACTAACCCTGTGTTCCTCAGTGTTTTCTGTAACCTATGAGGATGGCAAATTTAGGAACACATGCAAACTTAACTCATGTCAATGGCATACTTACCATTTCCTTTTCACAGTAAATTTAGTAAATGTGATCTAATATTGGTACATTTGTTTATTTTCAGCTTTAATGCTTTTTTTCCCACTAACTTCTAGAAATCTGTGTGTCCTTTTTATTTTATGGGAATAAACTATTTTTCTGGTGTTTAATTCATTTCTCTGACATTTTTGAGTGACTGGGCTGTTGGAAAACCACAGGAATTTCCACATTTATTATATCGTCTGAGGAGATGCTAATCTTCCTGCAATTTCAACAATTGTAGAAAAAGTGCCACTGATCCCCCCAACTTCAATGTCCAGTGGTTACTGATATTGTAAACATGGACATATATTCTTCATAATTCCAAGTTTCTTGTTCTTTCCAAGCACAAATAATCCATTTTTTAAAGTTGGAACATATATACAATAATTCTGTGCATAACACAAAAATGAGTCATGTAATATTAAAGTTTTTTTAAGGTAAGGATATAATTTTAAACATTTTGCTGATTTATAATTTTATTTATTTATGTTATGTGTGGAATATGTGGAATAGGCATTATGTTTTTATATGCAAGACTATGAATATCCTCCAGGCTACTTCATGGAAAATACACATAAAAGCAAAAAGCCAAGAAAATAGTTCAAATTACTAATTTTAAATAGTAGCAACCATAGAAGATTGGACCTGAGGATAGTTCCCACATAAGAATTGTAAAGGGACTGGGGTTGTGGCTTAGTGGTAGAGCACATTCCTTGCATGTGTGAGGCCCTGGGTTTGATCCTCAGCAATATATATATAAAGAATGAATTGTAAAGAGGAAGGGTAGTGTTTAAATGCAAATTCAGTTGAATAGTATGGGTAAAATAGAAATTCTGGGAGGTGAGATCAAGCTGAGAAAAGTCAGAGTCAGCGGGGCATGGTGGCAAGAGCCTGTTACCCCAGCAGCTCGGGAAGCTAAAGCAGGAGGATTGCAAGTTCAAAGGCAGCCTCAGCAAAAGCGAGGCACTAAGCAATTTAATGAGACCCTGTCTCTAAATAAAATACAAAATAGGGCTGGGGCTCAGTGATGGAGTGTCCCTGAGTTCAATCCCCAGTACCCCACTTTCGGACCCCACCAAAAAAAGTCAGAGTCAAAGCTAGCCCAGGTTCTCTTCAAGTTTCTTCTTCAGGTTTGGAGTCCACTCCTTAGGGGAAGATCCAGCTCAGCCCCCTGCTGGCAAGTGCTTCAGTACTTTTCCTACCATAGCATTTGTTAGATATTAATTTATGATTTAATTCTAGCTTTCCTGTAAGTATAGGACAAAGACCACATCTTTATGCATATTAAACCTAGTAGAGTGCTTAGTATATGTCAGGTGCTCAGTAAATAAATTTTAACATGAAGGCAATAGGAGAGTAATTTGAGAAGCAAAAACAATGTGTTTATGTCTTCAATTACAGTGGAATAATCAATGAAGGATTTGATTAACTTTCTCACTAAGATCCTCAGAAGAGAAAAATGGATTAAAGAAAATTTTCCAAATCAAGCAATTAAAATTTGCAAACAAACAAAAACCCTTTGCATTAATGTTTAAATGTTGAGGTTGAATAGATATTAAGATGGAGTAGTGCAGAGAAAAGAATAAGAGAGACCACCATGGAATTAAGACAACATCAAGTGAACTTCTACATTTGCTAGATCTGCACTGCTGTAGAAGTTGCTCAACTTGGATAAGCCTCCATCTCCTCATCTTTAAAATAAGATTAAAATATAATTACAAGTATAAGGATTAGATATATGTCAAATGTATATGTAATAAATGCTCAAGAAATATTAAGTTCTACTATACTTATCCCTGTTTTCCAGTTTTTATTTGGTTTTAAATGGTTGAGTTTAATAAACTAAAAAGAAATCCTCCAGAAGGTACTGATAGCCAGTATACAAAAGTCATGTTTTTTGACCCTTACCAAAAGAGCTGTGAGTTTCTAGGAGAAAAGAACATGGTCTTATCCTCCAGTTTAATATGTCTGGCACACAGGTGTACCACATATGGAATATCATCACCAAATAGATAATAAATATAAGAAAATATTCATCTGTCCTTTACTTCCTGTCTCTTCTGCAAGTATGTGTTCATGTAGAGAAAAATTAAAACGCAGTGCAAAAAAGAGTGCAGTCCCTGATGAAAAACAGAGATAAGTACCAGATTAAAAGTCTAAAGGGCTTAAAACCAAAATACTGCAATAAGCCAGTTAAGTCTGCACCTTTTTGATACTGCTTGCCAACTCCAGTCCTGATCTACAAATAATCACAGTGCAATTACCCTATCTACCATCTAACCCTCACAGTCTCTGTTGATGATTGTATATAGCTTAGGTATCATTTTATAAAAACAGAGGAACAAATTGATTCTGTTTTTCTGCATTGCCACCTCCAAAAAGCAGTCCATGTGGCTTTCATTAGTAGAACTGTGTATATAATTTACACATAAAGCTATCATAGACTTATCATCCTAGACAGTATGCCTGGGGATAATGTGGAAATTATGCTCTTTTGTGTGACTGGGAAGGTCTCCAAGATGAGTGCCATTTCTTGGAACAGCAGAATTCTTTTCTCACATGAGCTACATGACAGAGGAGTGTTACACAGCTCACCCATGGCTGTTGGCAGCCAAGTGGCACCCAAACAGAGTTCTGATTCTGCATTATGTAATTGGAAATCCCTGCAGTGCAGTAAGTTTTCAATGGGCACAATGATCTAAATTAATGTCTCACTTCTACTTTGGGAGAATTAGACTGCCAATGATTTGATTTTTTTTTCTTTTAGGGGGCGAGATGTAATTTATCATAGAGAAAATTGTAATAGATGTTTCTATGTCTTGGTTTTGTGCAAGGAAGATGTACCATTCCTTTTGTTTTTCTACCTAATCCTGTGGGATGTTTGACTTATATGTTAGGAATGCATGTGTATGTGTGTGTGGGTACGCGCACGTGTTCGTTTTCATTCATTTACCGTTTAAGGAGGATGGTGCTTTGGTTATCACACATAAAAGCACGGTTGCTTAGTCGCCAAAATATGGGAGCTCTTCTCCCAGAGACAGCAGCTATTTGTTCTGCAGATTCCAAAGATCCTGGAAGTGTTTTCCTTTCTTTCAGTTTTGATTTAAAATTGTTACTACTTTTTAATCTAATTTCTTGTAAATGATTATTACCTATATCATTTTCATAATAAAAATGTGTTTCAATGGAAACTGTTTTCTTTGTTATTCTCAAAGGAAATGCTGTTTTATAGCAATACCAACAGACTCTCACCTAGGAGGAAACAATACAGATTATTCAGAAAGTTTTCTTCATGACTTCAAGTGTATGTGGAATCATTTACCCACTATTAACCTTTCCTTGGATTCTTTAGACTATTTCAGAAGGAAAATATCTTTACATGAAAAAATGAGCCTGGGCAATGACAGGGAAGAGTGAATGTTTTATGAAAACCAAGCTCTGTCTCCATCTCTTGCAAAATCTCTAGCTCACTTGCCCTAATCTAACTATGCCTCTGCTTTCTCTCTTTTGAAGCCTGGCAACAGCCTCTTAACTGGTTTCTCCACAATTACTCTAATCTCCAAAGTGTCTTCACAGAACTCACGTAGAGTCAGATCACCCACTTCCTTTCCTCAAAACTGAGGCATGATCATGCTTAAAATTCTCCAGTGGCTACCCTTTGTGCTTAGGATCAGATAAACGAACTCTTGGACAGGTTTGGGTGGCTTGGTTTACTCCTCTAGCCTCATCTCATTCACTTCATTCTTCTCCTCTAAACTACAGCCTCCCCTTCCTTCTCTAGGGTCCTTTAGAAACCCTCCTATCTACACATGTCCCTGTGCTTAGAGCACAGTTGCTCACACTTTGTACCCTAACCCTTTCTTCAACTCAATTTTCATTTCTCCAGAGTAGCTTTATTCACCAAAATAATTTGTTCTTCTCCTTTAAAACCACCTGTAATCCCAGCAGCTTGGGAGGCTGAGGTAGGAGGTTCAAGAGTTCAAAGCCATCCTCAGCAATGGTGAGGTGCTAAGCAACTCAATGAGACCCTGTCACTAAATAAAATACAAAATAGGGCTGGGGATGTTGTTCAATGGTTGAGTGGTCCTGAGTCAATCCCCAATAATCCCACACACACAAAGAACTATATATAGTCCCCTAGCATTTTGGTTTTCTCCTTTAGATCACTTGCTACAGTTGGAATTTTAGATTTGTTTATGTAATGACTCTGATGAAAAGTTCTCTTCCATACTGCATGTATGCAGACATTGCATTTAAAATTTTGCTTAACTTTGTATACCACAAGTTAATTTAGTGCCTGGATTGTGATAGGGGTTTCATATAATCCCTTTTTTTTTTTAAAGATGAATGAAGAAATGAAGTTATATGTCAAAAATCTGGAATAAAACTTTACTAGGCCTCTTATGAATATGAGGCCATAAAGCTATTAAAGTATATTACAGATTTTTTGGGTCAAATGATTTGGGTAATCAAATTGACCTTGAAAGCAGAAATCACTTAGATTTCATCTGAATAAACTACAGGGAAACATGTCCTAACTCAGAAAAGAAAATGAATCTAGATAGATGGTAATCTTTTTGTTCTTTACAAATATAGTGTGGGAATTGGTCAGCATGTCCAAAATGCTCATGTATAGAAATATACAGTCATATTGTAACAACAAGCATTTATTGAGTCCTTCCTGTGTGTCAGACATGGCACTAAGCTCTAAACCTGGGATAACTTGTTAGATCATTCACAACAGTCTTCAGAGGTACTATTACTATCCACATTTCATAGTGAAGAAACTGGAAAAGATTAGGTGACTTACTAGAGGTCACAGAGGTAACTGGTGAGTCTGACATCATAAGATTCTAGAACCAGCTCTTGTAATATCTTATTAATCCATTTTGTTCCATTGTTCCAGTTGTGGAATACTTAGAAAAATATAGCATATGACATATGATAAAATTACATAGTAATATAAGTGCATTAAAATTACCATTATATTACTATTAGTTAATATTATAATAGGTATAAGCGCTAGGTTATGATTTTCAACCTATTTGTTGCATCTGTGTCAATTTCATTGAAATATTAGCAAAATTGAACACCAGCAGGGGTAGGTGATGAACATTTTGTGTCTTGTCTGATAAGTAGTAGGAGGAAATGAACACTTATCTTTGAGATAAGCACAAATAATTTGCTCTCCCTTGAATACAAATATCATCAGCATTCTATTTCCAACAATATAATGAAATAAAAATTCATATAATTACCTATCTATTTTTTTGTATTACCTTTAGAAATAGATATCTGAGATATTTGAATCAATATACTGGAATCTTAATGACATATTTGGCATTAAAGTTCTGATATTAAAAATAAAATGGATATTTTATATATCATCATTAGGTGTTTGCTAATACTCTAAATTTAATTCTTCCAAGTGCCTCATAAAATAAAAGCTATTATATCCATGTTAAAGTATGAAAGGTGAGCACTGGAGTCCTCAGCATACCCTAGTAACCCACCAGGGCTGGGCCTGCATTTCCTAACTTTAAGTTGTTGTAGGGACAGACAAGGCAAGGCACTGAAGATAGCAGGAAACAGTTTTCTTTTTTCTTTTTTGGCTATAGCCAGGTTCAAAGGGCACAGCTTTTGCCGTAATCAATCCATCCCCTGAACCCCGAGTTCAGGTAGTTTCAGAATTTCATACCCAGCATGTAAGAGGAGGGGCTCAGAAGTTCACAGTCTGTAGAAGTTCACATAAAAGCAGTTTTTTTTTTCTTTCTTTCACTGTTCTGGGCAAGTTAACCCTTCAAGGACAATATCTGAGAAGGGGAGAGCTTCTTCTCCCCTTTCTTTCCTCCCCCTGCTAGCTGTTACCATGGAGCCCAATTGGTAACTTCTCTTATCTTAGAAATGTAGACATCTCTGTGAAGCCCCAGCTCAAGGCCAAAGGCCTTGTTTATACATTTCTACAAACTACTATACTGGATACATGTTTGTGAAAAACTAGAAAGGGGGTGTCCGGCAACTGGAGTGCTGATTTCTTCCCGGCCACTGGCCAAGTAAAACAGGGCAACACAAAAATCGCAAGTTTATCTACATTGAACTCTTTTGTAGAGATTCTTTTGCTGATAGTCCTAAAATCAGCCATGGTGAAGATTTCTGGAGAAATCCAGTTGAGACTTTTCTGTGGAGAAAGGGGGTTTCATTACAAAGTCCAGTACTTTGTTGGCACAGAGCTTCTCAATCACACTGAGATTAAAAGGCAATCCACTTCTTGCATACACATCTCCATATGCAGGGTCTGCATTCTTCATTGTGTTCTCTTTTGAGTTCTGTGAAATTTTAGTAAAGTTCATTAAGCACAGTTTGTCTTATGGAAAAGAAAAAACTAAAAACAAAACAGCTTTGTTTTTTGGATTAAAATTTATCTGTTAAGATATGCATATACATATGTATATTTGCTTTATATGTACTTTGTAATAAGCATTACTAATAATTTTATGAAATTACAAAAGAAATAGGGTCAGCAACATGTTCTTCAGAGCTCATTAGTAATGATTTGCAGTAAAATAAGTGGTCTCAAACTGAGTTCATTGCTGCTTTTTTTCTCATTGTTAGCTGCTGGGAATAACAATAAACACAAAACATTTAAACAGATGATAAGACAATTAAAATAGCATTTTTATGATAGGTCATAGTATTAAGGCACTAATGATGGAATTTTTAATGTAATGATTGTTGTCTTTAACTTTCTGAAAGTCTCTTTAGAAAGGCTTTCTTTTTAATCTTGCTCTATTTACACCAAACCATTAAAACTTTTTTCAGTGTAACATAAGCACAGAAAATGAGGGACAACAGAGTAGACTGTCTGGCCTCAGACCACCAGCTTTCACACTAAAGGCCTCAGAGCTAGTGTGCTTGAGAATTCCACCAGAACATACCAAAGTACATGCAAACAAAATCAGAAGACTTCCTCAAGGCAAGGGGGTATGCATGCATGTATTTTAAATAGTTCAATGTAATTTAAATAGTTCAAAACTACAGTATACTTTGTTTTTCCCATCAGGTTTTGGCTCTTTCTCTCCAGTGTGTGATATTGATGCTGTCCCATTGCCTTCTATTGTAACCATGAAGGTGAGAGAAATATGGTTGGGTAGAGGTAGAAGAAAGAAAAGTTCAGTATTTTTTCCTGTAAACATTTTAAGATATAAGTTGATAAGGTCAGACTGGCTTTGTATCAGTAGTTTCAGCTGAATACCAAATTCACAGGAGGCAGTGTTCATACATTCTGAGTTGAAATTCGAATGTTCTAATCAATGTTTATGTTTCATTTTGCAAAACACAGTAGTTCTTTTTTTTAAATAGTTTCGACCTTTACAAAGAAATTTCATTAGAGACAAAACAAACAAGAAAAACCTCAAAACAAAAAAAGACCAGCATGTTTTTGTTTTACTCCTCTCTCAGAGTAGCCGAAAACTTTATAAAGTAACATGTGTCTCACTTCTGGTGTGAGCGTTGCAGCACACCATGGAAAGTCTTTGCTATCTGTGGAGGAGAAACAGGTAGTAAAGAAAATGCCTGGCATAAGCAGCAGTGAACCTGAACTCAGAAGACTGGAATCCTAGTCCTACTAACTCCTAATCTTGAAATCAGCTCTTCACCAGCTAAGGGACAGCAAAGTACAACTGATGATCCTCTCTTCCCCTGCTACCCACTGCTCTGGCGGAGCGGCAATGTCCTGTGTGGGGTGGCTCTGTGTGGGGTGGCTCTGTGATGATTTACTCCATTGTTGCAGTATCTCTTCACATTATCCTTTGCACAAATGACTGACAAAGTAATCATTCCTTTACCTCCTTTCCTAATATCAAGGTGAATGTTTCCTTAGTCACAAAATGAATGACCCAAGAAGTGTAGATCTGGAAGAAACAGGTAACTGCAGATATGTCTGGTACCTATACTTTGTTGGCTATCTTGGTTTTTAATCCTCAGCTCCTTGCAGTGCTTTAAATGGCAGAGACTTTGAGAATGGATGCCTCACTGACAAGGGCTGGGGTTAAGCTGAAGGATCGCAATTAGTTGTTGGCCATGGCTGGTTTCCTTACCATCTCTCCCAGGCACTGTCAAATATATTTATTGTTATGCTGATCACTGGACTTTGGACACCTGAAGAATGCCCTGTGGTGGTCTGATTCTGCTCTGTTACTATCCTTATAACATAAAATGTGGTGTGTTTTCAACTTCTTTGGATATAGAAGACATAGAAACCAATGTCCTCAAGGGATTGTGGTAGAGGTGGAATAAATCAACAGTGAAAGGCATCTAAGCTTGGTGACTTTCACCTTCATTTTCTTTTTTCCTTGTGGTGAGGAGATCGAACTCAGGAGTGAGTTTCACTCTTAAAGCTTTACCATAGCATAGGGTATACTCACTCTCCATAGTGCCCATTCCGCACAGAGATCAAGACTCCTTTGCTTCTTTAAGGCTGACATAGTTTTTGAATGGGTGATACATATAACTATGAAAAGTCTTCTCTTCCTTGTACCATATTTAATTCACATGCACCCTTGGCCACAAACAGGTTAGCCCTATTGTACACGTCTTGTGTATTCTTACATAGGTTTATTTTATGTTTTATATCCGTAACCCATTATTTGTCCATGTCATCCTGTGAGATCATCCCTTTGAAGGGTTGGTTCTGAGGTTGAGCACTGTAACTTCTTTTTTCTTTCTCAATGAACTGGAAATAAAGCAGAGTCGCTGGTGCTTCAAAAAGCTAAACAAAACAATGCAAAACTGTACTTGTTAGGATATTTAGGTCTTAAGGGTAAATCCCTCATAACATGCTGTGCATCCTGTTAAATGGGTTTTCTGTTTTCTGAGGAAAATTATGTGTATACAGATACTTCTCTCCCGGCTCATCATAATGTTGGTATAATGATATGACATTCAAGAAAATCATAAGTCTAGTCAAATTTGCCATTGTGATGTATCTAAGAAAAGTCCTGGGCAAAAATCGCTGTTCATCACAGATCGTAAATGCCTGGGCATTGCTCACCTGTCTCTGTTGTCTGCAAGTACATGTTTTTTTGTAGAGAAATAATCAGATTCCTATTGCACCCAACATGTTTCCAGCAGAGTTTAGCACAATTTCCTGTTACTAATGACAGAAAATAAAGGTTGAAACCAGATTTACAAAATACCAAATTTATAGTCCTAACATTAAAAAGTATATTATAAATAGAATTATTTCATACTTCTTATTTTTTTATCCATACTAGTCACAAATACTGTTTCAGATGGTTTTTAGTCATGTAAATTATTTCTCTCTGACTGTGTAATTAGTATGATGGACTGGTTTCTAGAGTATCATATACTTAATGTGAGTTTCTAAAAATGCTTTAATCATATAATTGCTGGTTTATCAAGTAGAAAATATAGGTCTGAGAACACTATCATTATGTCATTATTTTCCACAAAAGACTGTGAAACACACTGAAGAGGCCATTATGAGGCAAATAACAGTTTTTCTATGGTGTCTAACTTTGCAAGGATTAAAAAAGGGAGGGAGGGAGGGAGGCAATAGTAAGGAAAATGCCTAAAGGTAAAGAGTTTAAACTCAAGCAGGCAATTTATTTTGTGTCTCTGCAAAATCAGTACAAAGGACGCAAATAGGTGCCGATAGAACAAGTAGACTGTCTAACTCAATGAGTGCCACTGGTATTTAGTAATAATTTCACTAAAGTCTGTGAAAAATCCTAAAGAAAATGAAATAATGTTCAGATTTTCTGTTTGCATTAGAATCCAGTTGCACTGTTTCCTGCTAGTTATTATTGAGTGTACTTTGTTCAAGTGTGATTGAAGTAGATAATAACTGACAGTCACTTGGTCTCAAGCCAGCAAAAACAGAGGCATATCATCTGGAATGGCTAACTGGTAAATTCAAATATAATTTTACAGAATTCAAATTAAAAAAAACGAAAACAAAAACACTTTCTGACTTAGTGAATGGTTATGGGTGAAAAAAATCTATTTTTAACCAAGTCTAGAAAAGGTCAAGGTAATACTGTTCCCTTTGTGAGTTTAGCCTGAGATAAGGAGAATCCTAAAATGTCTCTCTCATTGTTTCTGTTATGCATGCACACGCGCGCGCGCGCGCACACACACACACACACACCACAAAGAAGGTGAATGATTATTATTTCTGCCATTATGCTTTTCTTCTGCTTGATTTATGTGTTTTGCCTTTTGCTTTCCTTGCAATGTAATATATGATTGGCTTTTGTTTTGTATCTTGGGTATTGAAGGTCTTTACTTTCAGATACTAAAAACTACCATAAGGATGGCCATCTTAGCTTTAATCCTGTTAAAAAAAAAATCAGGTACCATTTACTCAGGTGCTTTACAAATAATCAAAATGTTCTTCCCTCTGGTATGTTATTTGTCCCTATACCTTAATTGTAGGGGGAAAAGATAGTCATAAAAATTTGAGGTGGAGGAAAAGAAGTTGATAAAACCTAGCTCTAAAACTACAGAATTTTGAAATCTCAATGGATTATCATAAACTAAAACTAAGAGTCAATAATGCCAATTCATGGGGTGATATCAATTTTGAATCTGCAGGTGACCAAATAGATGCATATGCATATGATGAAGGAATTTTATGTTAATTATTCAAACATCATAGTATTTACAATTATTCCAGGGCAGTTTTTAAAACCTAAATCGTGGTGTAATTTTCACAAACCGTTTAATCCATGTAAGTTCACCAACTTTAATCCAGTATTAACTAAAAATAGAAAGCAGACAAGGTTTGAGTAAAATGCAACCAAACAAAACAAAACAAAAAAATGAAAATACATAAACCAAAACCAAAACCAAACCAAAGAAACACAAGATAGAATCCAACAGAGAAGTGAAGGTAAAGGAGAGTTAGGAGACTACGATTGAGGCAAGCAAATCCATGGGGATAGATCAGCAAAGTTGAATCAGACTTTAAATTTGGATGGTTCAGCTGAGCTTACTTTTTATATATTTGTTTTCATTCCAGGAACATTTATTTAGTGTCTACTATGTACTAGTATATCTATCAAGGCATGGAATTTAAAGAAATCATAAAGTCCCTGCCCTCCAGAACATTGAATGATAATGAAGACAGATAAGTACTCAATTAAAATACAACATGGCAAAAGGAGTGATGGCGGTAGGCACTGGTTATTAGAACATGCAGGAGAATGGAGATGTAGCACTCCCTGTGACACAGTGGGAGAGACCATTTTCAGGGAAGGAATCCAGAGAGGAGACACTGAATTGTTTGGGTATGAGGAGTTAGGTATAATGGAAGAAGAGATGCAAATCCAGCCATGAAAGCAATAAATAGCATGTGTGATAATTCTGTATTATTGGCATATAATTGTGAGATGGGAAGACAGGATGGATGTAGGCAAAGGCTATACATGATGGTTCTGTGAGGAAGGTTGGGCTTTTTTCTAAAGAGGAAAGGAATCATTAGAGAGTTTTTTCTGCTATTTCTATGGAGGATGAAGTTGCGGGAAATGATATTTAAGTAGACAGAACAGTTATGCTTTATGACCTTGTAGAATTTCCTCATAGAAGATCATCAGAAAATTAATAGAAAAGCCTAAAAATTACTGTGGTTTTCTTGTGTATGACAATTCTTTTCTTCTTTGTAGACGGAGAAGCCTGAAGGGGAAAAAAACTCAGTCCACTATTTTCTGAGAAAGAACAGTGAGACCCTCTTGCCTCCACTTGTAATCATAGGGAAGTGGAAGCTGTGTTTCCTGGAGACCACCTGGGTGAAAAATGCTAAATGGACATCACAGAAGAGCTGCTTTAGAAGTGAAGTTTTGATTTGAACCACTCATTTAGTGGTTGTTAATTAAATCAATCTGGTAATCTGGATTTTACTTTTTAAAATGATTCATTTATGATTCCAATATCATACTAAAGAGGTAGGAAGGAAAAATATTCAGAGTAGTAAAATTAAGGTAGAAGAGTCTAAGATAATAAACAACTTCTGTCACTGATCATAAATGGTTATAAACTCTCCTACTATTTATATATCTATATCTATATCTATATCTATATCTATATCTATATCTATATCTATATCTATATAATGGCATAAGAACAAATGTGAATTTGTTAATAATGAAAATTATAGGGCAAATCTAAATGAGAGAAAAGAAAATCCTCAAAAATTTCAAGTATTTACCCATCAATTTTTTTCTTCTGTGTCCCACACTCGTTTCAGAATACACATTAAGACTGTCTTCCCACTTAGACATACTTTCTGTCTCTGGGGAATGTAATGCATACTGTGATTCTTTATGGATTAACTGTAAGTCCAAGACAGTTTTAAGACATCAAAACTGCCTAACTGGAAACTCTGAGCTGCCCTCAGCCAGTAACCCAGGGGGCTGTGCAACTCATAGCCTCTGCCTACCTTCACTTGTTACTGCAATGGAAATTTCTATCACTTCTGCTGGGCAGTGACTTTAATGTCTTATGATCTTTACTTGGTCTGCCTGGTGAGAGTTCTTTGAGGAATTACAGTTGTGAACATGTGCTTAATTTATTTTTCACCCTCTTTTACACTTTTTTTCTGCAAGTATTTTATGTTATATTCACACATATTAGGAAACTAATGTCTGTGTATCTTTCCACACTCACCCTTGTTTTTCTGGGTTTTTTTGTTTTTTGGTTTTTGTTTTTTTTTTTTTTGGTATATAGTTTTCTCACCCACTGCTAACTTGGCTTCACACTTTATTTTTTTATACTAAAGCTCATTAGTTTTACTTCCTTAGACTGTTTGTATCACTCCTTGCTTAAGCCCAGTGAAACTGCCTGCCTTGTCAAAAGGTGTACAGAAAACAATGACATTTCTGTTTGAAATCATTGCTAGACATACCATACTATTAAGAAAAGGTAAAGATAAGAAAAAGGAGATCATTTCTGGCAAGTTTAGATCTCAGCTTTAAAAAAGTCAAACATTAGCTTATGCAATGAAAGTTTCAAACTGCTGAATTTATAATTTTAATCTTTTTCATTCATCATGGAAAGTGGAGGCATATTTATCAAACTTACGTATATGCATGTTCATGTTGGTTTTTGCATGTCTGATAAAAACCAAATAATCTCTTTTAAGATGATCTAAGTCCTTTAAAATTTTGTTCTTGAATAAGAAAACTTAGGTCCTTCAATCTTCTTTATTTCAATAGAAGAATAATGGTATGTACTTTTTATCCAGCAGAAATAAGCCTATCCAGTTAAAATATTAAGTTAAGCTCGTATGCTTTGAAAATGAACTAACAGGATCATAAAGAAAACAAATGCTGCTGTTTCTAAACCAAAGTTTATAATGCATAAAATAGGAGTTGTAGGGTTACAAATTAAAGCTTTACCTTTGACACTTTAACACAAACACAAGAACATTTAAGTTGTATCTATTTATACAATTAGGATTGCAATTAAAAATATTTAACTAGTATAGCACAGGCAGCAACCAATGGTAACAGGTACACATTATTTCCTTGTGTGCTGGTGCACACCATTAGCTCTGCGTCAATTGTTTTGCCAGCAGGTTACTATATTTCCTTGTTATCAAACCATGGCTTAATATTATTTTCAATAAAATGAGTACTTTCACAAATGAAATCTTATTCAGTTTTCCATGTCATCAACAGAAGATGCTTTAACAAAAATATTTTCACACCTAATTAAATAGTCATAATTCTAGGATAGCATAATCTACAAGGTCATTATTAGACTGACCTGTGTGGAGGAGCAATCCAAATTTGAGGTGTTATATAGATCTGGGGTGAGGATGTTTTTATTTTTTTTATTTTTTTTTTTAAGAGAGAGAGAGAGAGAGAGAGAGAGAGAGAGAGAATTTTTTAATATTTATTTTTTAGTTTTCGGCGGACACAACATCTTTGTATGTGGTGCTGAGGATCGAACCCGGGCCGCACGCATGCCAAGCGAGCGCGCTACCGCTTGAGCCATATCCCCAGCCCCAAGGATGTTTTTAATGTATGATTTATGATTAAAGTACCCTGACTCAAAATACAGTTATAATTATGTCTACAAAAATACTTTTAAGCTAGGCATGGTGGTGAAAGCCCATAATCCCATTAATTTGGGAAGTTGAGGCAGGAGGATTTCAAGTTTGAGGCCAGTCTCAGCAACTTAATGAGATCTTCTATCAAAATAAAATAAAAAAGAGCTGGAGTATAGCTCAGTGGTAGAGTACCCCTGGTTTAATTCCAGTACCACAAAAAACAAAAAATGAAAACAGAAAAATCACTTTGATTCTCAAAAATTATATTTTCAGATTATTAATAAACATATAAATTGTTTAGAATGCATATATATATATGTACTTCATGTATTTGATTGAATATTATGTTATGTAATTTTCTAGTAAAAATACATTTATATATGATTTGTAGCCAAATGATATATTATATGTCATATTATACAAACATGGCATGTATAAGATGTATGATTTTACATAATATAGATACTCCTCTACTTATGATAGGGTTATGTCCAAATAAATCCATTGTACATTGAAGATATCATCAGTTGAAAAATGCATTTGTTTAGTAGATTTAACCTAGCAAGCATGGGAGCTGAGCCACACAATCTGCAGTCAATTAGCAGTTGCTTCCCTTCTTGATCATGTGGCTGACTGGGAGCTATAGCTCAGGACTGCTGCCCATCATGAGAAAGTATCATCCTGCTTATTGCTAGCCAGGAAAGGATCAAAATCCAAATTCAAAGTATGATTTCTACTGAATGCACATCACTTTTGCATCATTGTAAAATAAAAAAAAAATAGACATAAATCAAACCATTGTTAATTGGGGACCAAAGTTTATAATATATAATTTGTATATATAATTTGATTAAATATTATATACTACTCACTCTACAAACAGAGACAGTAGGAAGGCCATGTAGCATGACTACTGGAACCAACTCTATATGTTTCAGAGCACAGGTCTGCCCCTTGCTAGCTAATACAACTTTGGATGCTTCACTTAATTTTCTTAAGTCTTATTTTTCTCAACCTTATGGGGTGGGAAGAGAATTAATATATTTTGTATGAAATAAGGGAATACATACAAAATACTTAGTGGGATGGCTGGCACTTGCTAAGCATATAATAGGTGGTAGAAAGACCATGAAAGGGTGGTTAGCAGCAGCAGTAAGCAGCCTTGTAAGTGTCCAGAAATCCCCTGGCTTGTCCCAATTCTAGTGGTCACGTTACACTTTTTGTAATATGTAATTTGGATTTCAAAAGCAAAGCATGGATTTAAAAATTCTAAAACAAGGAAAAATGATTTGAGGTTTTCAAACAAGCACTGGGTTGGTTAGTTTTTGAATAGTCAGGGTGGTGGGACATAAGAGAATGTAATAATCAATACAAGGAAGAGTTGTGAACACATCAATTTACTATGTGGTTTGTGATTACAGAGTCCTTATAGGATACTTTGTGTGGTGGGAGAATACTTACTTAAAGTTACTCTTCAATTTTAAAGAGTTCACATAAGGGTCAAGATGAACCAACATGAGAGCCACAACCTTAAAACTTCCCAAACATTATTTGGCTGAGACCTTTTCAGCCAACAGAATTCTGCACATGACTTGCCTCAGTTTTTCTGTCTGTACCCCTAGAAATGCTACTGAAGATGTTCTGAAACGTGTATCAGGGGGAAAAGTTCTGCTTACTTTGAATCTAAAAGTTGGTAGTCAGTTAGCATTTGGGACTTCCCCCTCCAGGTATTTAAGGAAGGAAAATGGGCTTCAGGAATCTTAGCAAATACTTCATCCATAAATAGGCCATTAAGCACTTAGTGTTTCATCTCACTAAGGATAAACTTAATAGTTGTGGAAAGAAAAAAAAAACAAATAAAAGGAAAAATTTCTCTCTCAGGTTTATTGAGAGAAGATTTTTATTTGGTAAATTTAGGAAAGAGAAAGATTAAGAAATGCATGTATCAGGGTTCACATTTGATAATATTGTCATCACTAAATTTGTCTAGGGAGACAACATGACACATTTAAATGATGACTGTGTACAGAGATTTCAAATTACTGTATATAAATTTAAACCTCTGTGTTTACACATGTGTGCCAAACAGCTTTTTTTTTTAACGTTGCCATATATAGCATTCTGATATTTCTTTGCATAAGGTTCTCAAAATACTAAAGCAACCCCAGCCCTAAATTACCCTTCCTTTTAAAGGAGATATCATTAACTTTCTTGGTGATGGGGAGCTAGATCAGGTGAGTGGCATGCCTTACATTCATAAAGTCAATGGCATCATTGTTGCAAAAATATGTAGAAAGTAGAGCTCCAATTCCATGAAGTTCAAAAATACCCTGGTATAATGGGTACATTTCATAATACTGAAAGGCAAATGGGAGATGCTTTAGTTGAACAACTATGAATCCTGAGTCTTTGAGGTAGATTAGAAACACATTTTCTGTGTGAATCAAAGAAGGCAGTATAAAAGAGAAAATAATTCTGTCCTTACCTAGCATATGCTGCATGCTATTTGCCAGTATAGATTATACCCTCATCCCTGAAGGATATTTTTACTAGATATAGAATTCTAGGCTGACAGATTCTTTTCTTTCTTCTCTTTAAAGAAATTCTTTCTCTGTATGTGGCCCTTGCTGTTTTTGTTGAGAAATCTATAGTCACTTAAAGGGTTGTTCCTCTGTAAAACTATAACCTTTTTACCTGAATTTTTACAACATTTTTTTGTTTGTTTTTGTCTGTTTATTTTGACAGATCTAGGTTTTTGTGTATATGGGGTTTGGGGAGTTATTTGTTCTATTTGTGGTTTTTTGACTTTTTGCAACTGTAAATTTATCTTTTTGCCAAATTTGATAAAATTTTGGCCACTACTATTTCCATGTTTTGTTGTTGTTGTCATTGTTCTATTTTTACCTTTCTCTGTCTCTCTTCTGTCTCTGGACTTCAGTTATAACCAAGTCGTACCGTTTGAAAATACCCACAAGTCTCTGAGCTTCTTCTCCCCCAAACCCTGCAATCATTTTTCTCTCCATTCTTCAGATTAGATCATTTCTGTTGCTCTATCTTCATGTTTACTAACTCTTATGCTTCTTCAAGTCTACTATTAACTTCATCCAGTAAAATTTAACATTTTAAGTGTTGAATTTTTCAGGTCAAAAATTTCCCCTTGGGCTGGGGATGTGGCTCAAGTGGTAGTGCGCTCGCCTGGCACGCATGCGGCACTGGGTTCGATCCTTAGCACCACATACAAAAAAAAGATGTTGTGTCCGCCGAAAACTAAAAAATAAATATTAAAATTCTCTCTCTCTCTCTCTCTTTAAAAAAAATCATAACTTATAGTTTAAAAAAAATAAATTAAAAAAAAAATTTCCCCTTGGTTTTTGTTTCGGTTTAACGTCTCTGCTGAGATTTTGTATCTTTTTATTCATTGCATACATATTTTCCCTTTTGTCCTAGATAATATTACAATGGCTGGTTTGAAATCCTTGTTTGCTAATTCCGTCATTGTAGGGTTCATCTCAATGGATTGTGATTTTTTTTTTTTTTTTTGATACCAGGGCTTGAACTAGGGGGCACTCAGCCACTGAGCCATATCCCCAGCCCTATTTTGTATTTTATTTATAAAGAGGGTCTCACTGAGTTGCTTAGTGCCTTGCTAAATTGCTGGGGCTGGCTTTGAACTGGCCTCCTGCCTCAGCTTCCTGAGCCACTGGGATTACAGGAGTGTGCCACCATGTCTAGCTGGATTGTGATTTCTTAGGATTGTGTTTTCCTAAACTTTTTTTTTTTTGTATGCCAAAAGAGTTTTAAACTATATTTTCATCATCATGATGATGCACTGTAGAGACTGTGGTTTGTAATATGTTTATCTGAAGAATATTATATTTATAAACTCTCTTTCACTGGACAGCAGCTCAAGTCTAATTTGGATTTTTTTCATTTTAGTTCTGAGTGCTTATTATAGTCTGCCCTATACAAGTATAGCTAAAAGGCTAGTTGGAGATTTGAGAATTTCCTGTACTCCTTCCTTACCTTCCAGTTTTGCAGTTGTTCCAAGGTTTGTGCTCTAATTTTATAAACCATAAGTCAATTAGCTCCTTTCTGAATTTTAGCCACTTCATGGGTATATCCACATGGCAGCCTTCACTCAGGTAAACCAGATGTTTATAAAAATAGGAAACACAAATCACGCCATTGCCTCCATGCAAGTGTTGAATCCTCTCCAGGATCCTCCTGCTTCTGTCTGCTCCTCAGTGCCTTTCCTAGATTTGCTCAGATTTCACAGTTTAACCCACAGAAGGTCTTGTCTGATAGGAGTTTATTTGAACATGACAGGAAATAAAATGTCCACAGCAATATATATATCCTCTATTTTTCAGACCAAGTTAGATAAGGCATAAAAGTAGAGTCATAATAGTATTTGTAAGGTGAAAATCTAGTCACACCCTTACCTATGCAGTGGGAATTTTAGTCGTCCTCAGTTATCTCCTAAAGTGTCCCAACTGGATGTTTTATTTATTATCTAATAATAATGTCTACCCTTCTCTTTGCTTCTTATCAAGCATGCTGTATCTCTATTATGGTTTAGATATGAGGTGTCCCCCAAAAGCTCATGTGTGAGGCAATGCAAGAAAGTTTAGAGGTGAAGTGAGTAGGTTATAAGAGTTTTAACTTAATGACTGCATTAATCACCTGATAGGGATTAAGTGGGTGGTAACTGTAGGCAGGTAGGGTGTGCCTGGAAGAGGAGGGCCACTGGACCATGCCAGTGGGGTATATATTTTGTCTTTGGTGAGAGAATTCTCTTTATGCTTACTGGTGTCACATCCTGAGCTACTTTTCTCCCTCTACACTCTTCTACCATGATGTAATCCCTCACCTCTGGCCTCCAGCAATGGAGCTGGCTATCTATGGACTGAGACCTCTAAAACTTTGAGTCCCCCAAATAAATTTTCCCTCAACTGTTCTTGATAGGTCCTTTGGTCACAGTGGTGAAAAATCTGACTAAAACAATCTCTTATCTTCTGTGAGAGTTTCAGGCCAGCTACAGAGTTACAGGGAACAGTTGTTGCAAAAGACCACCTTTTCCTCTTACACCAACTGCAGGTTCAGGAAATACTCCCATAACCATCCCCAAGTTTGACAATTCACTCAGAGACTTATAGAATTCACCAAGAGCTGTGACATCATGGTTATAATTCATTATAAGTAACAGATACAGTCAAAGTAAGGAACATGTAGCACAGAGTCCAGAAGAAGTACAAAGTGTGGAATCTCTACTGTCTCCCCTCTCTGACGTCAGGATGTATCATTCTCCTGCGCTGGAGAGTGACAATGTACATAAAGTTTTGCCATCGGGGAAGCTCATCTGAAGGTTGTGTTCAGAGTTTTTGTTGGGGGCTCCATTACATAGGCATGATTGATTTTCCATGTACTTGACCTCAATCTCCAGTTGCCATCCCTTCTAGGCATGACCTAAAGTCCCCACTCTATGTTGCATTATTGGTCTTGCTTGTGTCTTTAGCCATACCCTAAATACAATCTGGTGTGGCCTTCAAATCATGTTGTTAGATTATCTGGAATTATCTAGGCCCTGGTAAACAAAGCAACTCTTACCAGGAATGAGTACCTCACAGAATCTTCCAGATGAGCTTTTCTCCCAAAGATTAGCACCTCTCTTTGGGGAAGGACAAATTCTTTCTTCTACCTACTCGTTATTAATGTCAGTTAAATATGTTAAAAATGAAATTTAACCCCTGTCTCCCCACACAAAACAGCTCAAAACGGATTAAGGACCTAGGTATTAGACCAGAAACTCTGCACATACTGGAAGAAAAGGTAGATCCAACAGTCCAACATATTGGCTCAGGAACCGATTTCCTTAAGAAGACCCCTAAAACACAAGAAGTAAAATCAATAATCATAAATGGGATGGTATCAAGTTAAAAAGCTTCTTCCTAGCAAAGTAAACAATCAAGAGTGTGAAGAGAGAGCCTCCAAAATGGGAGAAAATTTTTGCCACCTGCACCTCAGATGGAGCATTAATTTTCAGGATATATAAAGAACTCAAAAAACTTAACTCCAAAAAAAAAAAAAAAGAAAGAAAGAAAAACCCAAACAAATAACCCAATCAATAAATGAGCAAAGAAAATGAACAGACATTTTACATGAGAAGAAACACAAATGGTCAACAAACATGAAAAAAATCTTCAACATCTCTAGCAATTAGTGAAATGTCAATCAAAATTACACTGAGATTCCATCTCACTCTAGTCAGAATGGCAATTATTAAGAATACAAGTAAAAATAAATGTTAGCAAAAATGTGGGTTAAAAGGTACACTCATACATTGCTGGTGGGACTGCAAATTGGTGCAACCACTATGGAAAGCAGTATGGAGATTCCTCAGGAAACTTGTAATGAAACCACCATTTGACCCAGCTATACCACTTCTCTGTCTATACCCAAAGGATTTAAAGTCAGCATATAACAGTGACTCAGCCACATCAATGTTTATAGCAGCTCAATTCACAATAGCCAAGCTATGGAACCAACCTAGGTACCCTTTAATAGATGAATAGATAAAGAAAATGTGGTATATATACAATGAAATATTACTCAATCATAAAGAAGAATGATTTTATTACTTTCACCTGCAAATGGATGGATCTGAAGACTATCGTGCTAAGTGAAGTGAGCCAGTCCCTGAAAACCAAAAACCAAATGTTTTCTCTGATATGTAGAAGCTAACCCACCATAAGGGTGGAACAGTGAGGTGAAGAATAGAAGTGCAGTAGATTAGACAATGGGAATGGAAGGAATGGAAGGGGGTTAGGCAAAGGAAGGACAGCCGAATGAATCTGACATAATTTTCCCATGTACATATATGAAAAACACACAGTGAATCCCACCACCATGTATATTCATAAGTACGGGATTCTAACAAGAATAGGATATATCCCGTGCTTGTATATCAAAATGGATTCTTGTGTCATGTATAACTAATAAGAACCAACTAAATAAAAAAGAATGATGTTGTTCCCTCACTGGTCTCTTGAATCCAGGGCCTTGTGCATGCTGTGTAATCCTTTTTGATTATTAACTTCTTATATGAATTCATGGTGGCAAGGTAGAGTGCAGTTTCTTCAGCAGAAACACGTGCCTTTGAAACTGACCTTATCTCCTTGAATGCAGCTTTTATGGTTCTACAATTTCTTCTCTTTGTGTATTAAGACGCTTCCTAGTCCCTCAGGCTCAGGGGCTGAGTTCTTTCAGGTACCCTTTTCTGTCTACTTAGGCTTAAATCCTAGAGTGGGCATATTTTTCCTGAACCTAATACATAAGAATTTTGTACTTCAAAAAGCGATTCCATTTGGGCCTTTGTGGAGAAACACGTTTCCCTTACAGATAACCTAGCCCCTCTAGTTCAAAGGTTTTAGAGGAGGGTTTCAAAATATAGTGCTGTGCATTGTTGTTCAAATTATAATAATATGAACAGCAAATAGAAATCATATTTATTTATTTATAGGCAAATAAATAATATAAGAGTATTTGTTTGATACTGTTATTTAGTTACCTTGCAAGTCTGTTGTTTTCCAAAATGCAGCAGATACATGCTTCTTCATTTCATTCCAAATGAATAATAAGAAGTACTTTTCTGAGCAAAACCCTATGTCCTTCCCAATAGTAAAAAAAAACTTTTAGAAGAATGGGTGATCTTGTAATTATAGAAGTGAGAGAACATTCACCATCCAGGCATGGCACACGAGGCACCCAGGGATACTTTAGTGCCAGCTATGCACTTGCATGGGCCTGAGAGTTAGTGTTCCCTTGAATCCTTGCTCTTTTTGGTTGACCTGCCTGATCCTATTGCTGACCATGGGTATGTCCTGGTTCAGTCACTTATGAAGTGTATGGTCTTGAAAACGTGTTACCCTCTCTAAACCTTAGTTTCCTTATGAAGAGATAATGGTGACTTAATTTTAATATAATGATAATGTGCAGGGTGAGAGGAATGTATTAATATGGAACCTATTAACAGGTTTTAAAAGGTTTGAACACCTAAAATAACAAAGATCAAAATTACCTGAAATTTTTAATTTAATTCTTCATTTTTTCTAAGAAGGAAACTGATGCAGAATCGGAAAGTTCTAGGCTA
Source organism: Marmota marmota marmota (assembly GCF_001458135.2). NCBI lineage: Eukaryota > Metazoa > Chordata > Mammalia > Rodentia > Sciuridae > Marmota > Marmota marmota. Next base: position 3,194,423 of record NW_026000005.1, read on the forward strand.
TTCGTGTACTTTGGGCAGAAGTGAGCATAGAGGTAAGTTTCCAGGATTCTGCTCAACATTCTTCCACTATCTGCACTCACTACCCAGCACAGAGATCTAGGCCAGGGATTCTGGGAGCTCATAAGAAACAAATGGGTTCCGGATGATTTGTGAAGGAAGAGTTCACTGCAGATCAGTAAAGGAATGGCAAGTCATAAGAGGTAGGTATCTACAGTTTCCACCATTGATAACTGAGAAAATGGTGTCATCAACTGTAGTAAGCTGTGCAAATTTGTAGGAGAGATGGTAAATTAACAAAAGATCAAAGTAGAAAAGACCCATTTAATTAAGCTTTGTGAAGGATTTAGATAATCTAGGAGAAATAATTTTTGTGAAAGAATCCAGCCAGAGTTTTGTAATAGGATATATAGGCAGGCTGGAAAAAGACATTTATGATGGTCTTAAAAAACATAGAATAATTTTCCAAGATGACTTAAGTGTAGCATTTCTTGTAAGTGAGAAGTTGTCTTCAGTGTTTTCTCAAAGTCCATGGGAGGCCTGTGCTTCTTTGAAGTTCTTAGATTGAGTGCTCTTGGCTTACAAAACGAATGCTGGATACGGGACATAAAAATATGAAGGATTTACAGTGACCTTTTAAATGTTGAGGGGAATTAACTATGCTGTAGCAGAGGGGTCACCATGGTGTAACCTTCCCAGGTCCTGCAGTTTGTATTACTTTCAAAGACAAGAATCTGAAATTTCACCCGTGCACTGACTACACATAGTCAGCATGTCTGCCAAGGCAGCTACAGAGAAAAATGGCTTATTGAGAGGCAGCATTTACACGAGAAAAATATGGCTTCAAATACTTGACAAAAAGTTGTGCAATTTATTTTTATCATAGCCATACTTCTACTGGTGTGAAAAGAAATGCATTAGTTATTTGTTCAGCATGTATTTCAGCTGAATTCTAGAGCAGAAATGGAGGACACAGAGATAGTCTAAATTATGATGGACTGTCCTGTGACATAACAATGAAATTGCATTTTATTTGTAAGACTGTGGGAGAGAAAATAAAAGATCAAGAGAAGTTTCAAGAGCAAAGATGAAATGGTGGAGGTATGTTAATTTCATATGGCTTTCTTATTATATCTGGATAGTGTTTTACAACATAATATTCTATGGCAAGGGTGATGTTCGGTTTGAAAAAAGCTGTATTAAACCTCCTGTGTCCTATCAGGCACGCTACAAATTTTGGTTTATTGCATGCTCCCTGTGGATATTAATGTTTATGATTTCTGACCCTGAAATATTTCTTGGGGGTACCTTATGGAAATACTGAATTTTCACACTATGTAAATATCACCAGGTCTTACCAACCAAAAAAATGCAAATAAAGTCTCAATGACATTAATGCTAAATAATTATTGTTTCTCTCTTTTACATAAATGACCATAGGACTTCAGCACCACTTATTTCTGCAAATTTCACATGTATAAAAGAAAAAAGAAATGCACTCATGTTTTTTATTCTACTGCCAGCAAGTCCTCTGAGGCAGGTATCAGAGCAGGACCACTGTGGTTGATGGCCTCTTGGTGAAAGAAGCTTCCCCACCAATTGAACCACTGGTTCAATTCCAGTACCACAAAAAACAAAAAAACTGACCTCAAGGATGGCTAGTAGTAGGCTAGCAGGCTACCCAGATGTTGCCACTATATTTGGGTTCAAAAGTGGAAGCATTACTTTGTCTTCATGAGGTTCAAGCAGTTCACCTCATTTTCACCTTGTGAAATTGTAGTTTTTCTAAGAACTTGTTGGTTTTTTGAGGATGGGACACGTCTTCTGAATAACTGGTAAAATTGAGGTTTGTTGTATATTTTGTGAACTTGTGATGACAGATGTGACTTTTTATATTCCAACCCAGGTAGGAGAACCTATCTACATCTTTCATTGATCAAGTGAAAATATATGTAGAAATAGTGAACTCAAAAATTAGTTTATTCACTATAAAATTAGTTTATTATTTTAAATATTTTTTCTGTTTTATGTCTTTATTGGTGCATTGTAATTATATACAACAGTGGGATTCATTGTGATATATTTTATGTACATACACATAAAATAATTTGATTAATTTCATTTCCCAGTATTTTCCTTTTTATTGCACTCCTTCCTTCCCTTCAACCCCCTTCCTTTATTGTTCTCCTTTCTGTTTCTTCAAATCTTTTTTTTTCCTTTTCTTCTCTCTAGCTTCTACAGGTAAGACAAAACATTCAACATTCAACTTCAAAACATTTTCTTTGCCCATTCACCTGTTGACAGACAACTAGGCTGGTTCCATAATTTGCCTATTGTGAATGGTGTTGTTATAAACATGAATATGTGTGTATTACTGAAATATGCTGATTTTAGCTCTTTTGGATAAATACTAAGGAGTGGAATAGCAAGATTATATGGTGGTTCTATTCCTAGTCTTTTGAGGAATCTCCATACTGATTTCTTTAGTGGTTGTATTAATGTGCAGTCCCACATTACATTTTAAGTCATTTTAGAAACCAGAATTTGGTATCGCTATACCGCCTGATTCACACTTCCTGCTTAGCATTGTTTTTGCTATTCTGGGTCTTTTATTTTTCCATATGAATTTCATGATTGCTTTCTCCATTTCTACAAGAAATGCCGTTGGGATTTTGATTGGCATTGCATTAAACCTATAGAGAACTTTTGGTAATATCGCCATTTTGATGATGTTAGTTCTGCCTATCCATGAACAGGGTATATTTTTCCATCTTCTAAGATCTTCTTCTATTTCTCTCTTTAGGGTTCTGTAGTTTTCATTGTATAAGTCTTTCACCTCTTTTGTTAGGTTGATTCCCAAGTATTTTATTTTTTTTGAAGATATTTTGAATGGAGTGGTTGTCCTCATTTCCATTTCAGAGGATTTGTCGCTGATATACAGGAATGCCTTTGATTTATGCGTGTTGATTTTATATCCTGCCACTTTGCTGAATTCATTTCAAACTATACTACAGAGCAATAGTAACAAAAACAGCATGGTACTGGTACCAAAACAGGCGGGTGGACCAATGGTACAGAATAGAGGACACAGAAACCAATCCACAAAACTACAACTACCTTATATTTGATAAAGGGGCTAAAAGCATGCAATNGGGGGAGGGTGGAGGATGGGAAAGGCAGCGGAGCACAACAGACACTAGGATGGCAATTTGTAAATCAATGGATGTGTAACTGATGTGATTCTGCAATCTGTGTATGGGGTGAAGGTGGGAGTTCATAACCCACTTGAATCAAGTGTGGAATATGATATGTCAAGAAATTTGTAAGGTTTTGAACAACCCACAATAAAAAATTAAAAAAAAAAATAAAAAAAATAAAAGCAGGAGAGTAAGCAGGGGAAGTGTCATCTAGCCATATGATAATCCATCTCTACTGAGGAAATGGAAGACTATACAAGTTAAGTTAGACTTAAAAATTATTCCTTACTTTGCACCAGCAGTATAGTCTATGAGAATTCTTTTTCTCTGGAAGGCATGTGTGTGTAGAATAGAGAGCAGTGTGGCTGGGTGACAGCAAAGAGCACTGATTTCCAAGTGAAAATGAATGAGATCAAGCACAATCAATATTATTCAGTTCATTATCACTATATTGCAAATAAAAATCATACACGTGTATTTTCAAAAAAAAAAAAAAAAGAAATTAGCATGGACACAGGACATGATGTATATATTTATTCACTGAGGAGTTAAGGTTTATATGTATAATTTGATAGAACTATAAGTTCAAAACCTTATCCAATAATTTATTTTAATAATTATATGTAAAGACTAAAATGGCTCAAGTATTTAAACAGTTATCACTGTCATGGTCTATTCAAGTAAATTCAAAACGGTCAAGTGTGAGGAGATATTTTGAAGGAAAAGAAGGATAATAAAATCTCCCTATTAATTACCAGGATATGAGACCAAGGCTTCAAGTTTAGTCATTATTTGGGCCTATTAGTACTTTTGGGAGTGCTCACACTTTGAACTTGTCCTGTCATCTTAACTACTGGTCACAAGGAAGGACTACAGGAGAGTCTGGTTGATTAGTGCAAATCTAATACTACCTTTTGTGAAGCAACCCAAAGGAAATTGGTAAGTCATTCATCCACCTGTTTGAACAACAAACATTGACTAAGGACATGTTTTGCTTAAGGACTATGTAAGGACTGCAGGAGAAACAAAATGCACTTTTTTTTTCTCCAACATTTTATAGTTAGTTGAGAAGATTGGAGTTGGTACTTAACTATAATACAAACAGAATGCACCAAGTTCTACCAGGAAGGTACAGATGAAGGTCTGGTATAGTTCAGAGTTGGCTAACGAGGTATTTTTTTCCTGGAAGAATGCCAGGATGGATTGATGATGGAATAATAAAAGCACTTTCATGCCAAAAGACTTCTAGTCTTTCCAGTGTGAGAAATGTCAGTTTTTTGACCTGAAAAACCCCTTTAAAAAGGCCTGAAGGCTTTACTTATTAATATAAACATTAATAAAATATCAAGTCTAAATTATGATTGTTTAATACTAGATGTAGGTTATAAACTATTGTCATATGAATAAAGTTATAAATCTATATACAGTAAAAGTTAGACTTGATAACAATTCATGCGTATATTCATGTGTGTCTACCTGTCTGTCTAGACTTGGGAATTTTTTTGAGCAAGACATACACCAAATTTTAAGAACATTTAAATGTAATGTGTGGAATTAAATGAAGGAAATAGTAAGGAATTTTTCTTAAGTGAGGTTTGGGAGATTTTTACATTTTTTTTTCTTTTTGTTATTTTTTCAAATTAAAAAGTTATCATTGCAGTCCCAATATAGAAGGTACCTTGAAACAGAGTTTATAGTTCATGTCTCTGGCAAAATAATAAAATCACATGTGAGTTCTTATTGATTTTAGATTTTCCTTCAATTTAAAACAAAGCAGTAGTGTGTGATTGCATATTGTTGTTACATAACAATCTTGGAAGAAAAATGTGAGAATGGTGAAATTATGCATGACTTACCATTTTTACCTATATTCCAAATTTTCTGTAATGTGGTTATACTGTGTTTTGATTAATGTTAGTTTGAATAAGACAAAAATTGTCTAAAATATGTTGGCTTAAAGATATTGATGTGCATTTCAAAACTGCATTAAGATTAAGTTCATAACACATTTCAAGACTATTGTAAGACTATACTTACAATTAGGGACCTCTTATTTTTAAGGCATAAATCAATGAGACATCATCATCTATATATTGTAGCCAACATGAACAATTAACAAGTTAATGATGGCCATCTATGAGGAGGAGACATTTATCTTCTAAAATAAGAATTTCATTTACATTAAAACCATAACCCACAAGGAGGGCATTCCATAAACACCTGCTTAAAAAGTCAAGAGGTTTTGGTCATTTTCCCCTCTGAAAATCAATGGTAAAAGTTAGGGTTGTAACATTATTAGATACAACCTGTTTATTGGAAGCATTCATTAAACATTTGCCACTTAGCTCCCTGGCAGCTGCACATGATGGAAAGGTCAAGGCTTCTGATTTTAGAACCAGGTTTACCACATAAGTAGCAGATGGGTCTTTTAGCATGTCACTTAAGCTCTCATCTGTAAAAAAAAAAAAAAAAAAAAAAAAAAAGTGGGGGACTGGTGCAAGATAGAACCACACCATTCGTTGTTGCCCTTGGTGGAAATGTATCTGCTGTTTGTATATGAAACCCAATGCCTTCGGTTGGGTGGGGCAGTAGTGTGGGTTATTTGAGGAAGGGAATGGTTGAGGGAGAGAAAGAAACTATCAAATGTCTTTTCTATCAGCAAGGCTGGCTTCACCAGCATGTGACCAGTACTACAAGCTTGCTGTAGTAATTTTATTTTTAGAGTTTCTCTGCCACCAAGGGTGGGCTCTTGGTAACTTCTCTGCCCCTGTTTTGTGCAACCCTCACCCTTTGACCCCGGTTGGCCTCTCTGATGGGCTGATGACTGATGGGACCCACTGTCCTTGGCAAGGAGTGGAGCACAGGTCTAAGGGATGGTCTTGCATGTCCTTCAGCATCTTGAAGGCAGGCGGTGGTGCACTGCACAGGTCGGGTGGGGTAGGCTTTTTACCTAGTACTGAGTGACTATTAATGAGTCTCATTTGTCTTGGGTAGGAGTTGGGCTCCTAGGAAGGGAATATGCCTGGTTCAAAAGGTCTTTTCCCGTCCAGGGCATTGATGATTGCATGGCTTTCAAGAGCCAAACCCTGGGCACCTGATGAGCTGTAGCGCACAGGCACCATGTGTCAGGGTGAGCTTGGGCCTCCCTGCTGCAACCCACCAGCCGCCAGCTACGCAAGCACATGTTCCCTTGCCTAAGGGAGCAACTTAAAATACTAAGAACACCCTGAGAAATCAGGAAAAAAAGGTAAATATTTTATATTTCAGTTATTTGTGATGCTTTTTACCTGGTTTTGGAACCATGGACACTGCATATTAATTTTGCATTGACCTTTGTAAATTATTTAGCCTGTTGTGTGCATTGTGTATTTGATTGCTGTAAACATTAAATGAGGTAAAAAGTATAGTAAGCATCTGGCAAAGGGTCTGCTACACAGACACAATAAATGGAAAAATTGTAGAAAGTTAATTATGGGTTCTCAAAATAGAAAAAGATTAGGAAGAAGATTATGGAAGAGATAAATAATCTACCAGAATGGGGGGATAGGGAATCCTACCATTTTTCTCTTACTTCTCTGTCCTCACTTAAGTATAGGTGGTTCTTTCTGGGATGTAATTTGTTCTGTTCAAATAATGTTTTTGCAGATTTATTCATCAAGTTTTTGATATCATTATTTAGCAAGTGGTTATACAACAAAGGAGACCATTTCTAAGAGGAAAGTTGAAAAAATCAACCGCGGTGCCCAGCTAGTTACCATCTTGAGGCGGGCTAGAGGGCGAAGATGGCATGTTACAGCTAAAACAGAGAGCTCAGAGAATCAGCTCAGCTTCTCTTTCCTAGGGGGTCAACTCACTCGCTGGCTTGCTCTTTCCCTCAGTTTTTTTTTTTTTTTTTTTTAATTTTTTGTTCCAGTAGGTGGCTAGTTTAGTGTAAAATAGTGGTGGATACTCATGCTCATGCTGGTGGAGGTGTCTATTCCAAATAAGGGGGAGAGGGAGGAGGGGAGGGAAGGTGGGGATTGATTAATTGATCAAAGTAAAGTCTGGCAAAAAACAGTGTGAACCTGTGAATGGTTACTCTCCACTCTCCAGAAGGAAAACAAACATGCAAACAAAACACTTAGTTTGGGAGGGAATATGCCCTGCCTGCTTATGTATATTAAAGATCAGCTTAACAAAAGGAGTTGACAAAGCTTGTTGAGAAACATTTTCCAGAAAAATAAGTCTCTATTTTCTTATCTCATTTTTACCTTTGCTACTAACTCATAGGCAATAAAACTCCAAAGTCTTATAATGTATCATGACCAATAAAATAATTCATGAATGTAATATGTTTGGCCCCAGGGAAATCTATTTTTATCCATTACATGGTACACGGAGTGCGCTGTACTTTCTCCAAGTTACTTTTGGAAGATATCTGGCAAAATAATTCAATATGACTAGCAGTTATTTTCTGGAGACTGGTATTGTTTTGACATGGAGAGCATTGGAAACATATGGTCTTTCATGTCTCTTGCCTTGTGCTTTCCTTGAAAATGTTTATATTTGCTTGTGATAAAATGCATTAAGTTTCATAATCCTGAACAACCTTCTGGTACACAGATTCACTTTCAAACAGTGCAACTGGGAAAACAGAAGTTTTTACAAAAAAAAATGTGGTTTTCTTAAGTAGCTATGCATTTTGTACAACACAGGTGCCAATTTTGATTTTTTTCAAATGTTCAAATTCCAAAGCAACTGTTATGCTAAATTATCTTTATGCTGCATCCTACTTTGTCCCTCAAATAGCTCATATTCTTCCAAGATCATTGAAATCAATGAAATTTAGCCAGGAGTTATCGGCCTAATAGTGAAGGCAAAGTCTGTGTTCATTCAACTTCACATTGTTGTCTCTACAGTGTTCAGTGACCCTAGTGATTATTACATTGTTTCTTTGCATATGGTGGAATGAGATGGTTCTATGGAAAGGTTTCCTTGACACAGAAAACTGTAAAAGTACATTTTCTTCATACACTGTCATAAATCCCCTGGGCATTATTGCTAACACTTTCTTCCTTCAGGTCAGCAATCTATAATCTATCTTTCTCGTAGCAACTGCCGTATTTAAATCCAGAAAGAAAAAGGTGGTCCTGACTATGCTTATTTGAAGAATGAAAATGCAAAGTCTGGAAACATCTAAGTGTACATTGTAAAAATAGAGATAATGTTGGATATGTTGATATCAAATTTCAATTAAATGCTAGTCACTCAAGTTTTTATTCTGATTTGTTATGTGCATTATAATTTAGTAGAACATACACATCTTTTAAAGCCCTTTTAATTTTCCTGTTTCAGTTGGTGGCAAGTTTAGCCACAAATGATCAGTGCTAAAGGTAGACTAGTCATATTATTCTAGTGGAGGACTCTATTCTAAACTAGAATTCTAAAACCAATTCTAAGATTGGAAACATACCTTCATGAACTCAGTGTTGAAAGTCTATAATTTTTCTTCTCAAAGCTCCATTATAATACTTATATAATGAAATAGTCCAGTTTTAATTTCTGAATTATTGGAATTGAAACCCTTTTAGAGAATTTCGGCATACCAAAGAAAGATTTGAAGAGACAGTGCTTGCTCCCAAATTTATGGCAACACCAATTAAAATATCAGTGTAATTTCATTGCCCAAACATTCATAATTAATGAGTTTGTCCAAAGCACACAATATTCTAGTGCTTTGGGCCAATTTTTAAAGAAAAATTATTTAATCTTTATTTGAAATATTAAAGACAAAAACAGCTTGACTCTAAGCACTTTGGAATTTATTCACGATGCAAATTGTTAAAAGTGATTCAATCTGTTCACTGTCTTGGGTTTTTCAGAGATTATCCACCTGTAGAAAATTGAAAAACCAGGAAAGACTGTATTGTTAGAACATTTTCCAGTTGGATCATTAAGTGCTTTCTGGAGATTTCTTTTTTGAGAAAGATGGGTATGCATGCACTGTTTATTCTTTTTTTTTTTAAGAAGAAGATAATAATAGCAACAAAGAAGCAGTCATCTTAAAGATGTACAAAAACTCCCATATGGACAGCACATGACTTCTCAAGGTTTACACTTTGAAAGGGATTTTTACTTTATGGAAGTTACACAGCCACAGGAATGGGAGAGTGAGGCCAACAGTTATTAGTATGATTCAACCATTCTTACAAGGTCACTACCCAGCATACAAACGAGTCATCCAGAACCTAATTGAGGTGAGGTAACAAATATAATAAGTTACAGGAGCAAGAGAAACCAGAATGACTCCAAGTGGTTATTTGATTAATGTACTAAAAGAGGCTTGATCTTGAAGGGAGAATTCAGTAGCATCAGCATTTTCAGTTGTTTCTCTAAAATGTCTGACAAGTACAGTCTGACCCTGGCAAAGGGGCTGAGAGTAATTTTGACAACCCAATTTCACTGTGAGCATTTTATTCAAGAAAGAATTATTAGAACTTGTGAAAGGTACATGTCATAAATTTGTCAGAAATAATATGTCTCCTGGTAAATTCTTGATATTCAGGATGTTCTTTTTACTATGAACTTAATTGCTTGAAATCAATTTGGCATACTTTGTAATGTCTCCCAGAGGTCCCTGCCCATCTTAAGTCAATAAGCTGTTTTGTGTTTTGAATATATTTCTGTGTTAGCAGTCACATCCAGTTGGCAGAGCAGATTTCTGAGTCTGATACCAAATAGTGTTGGGAAGTTAGATAATTGTGAGCATTTTGAGGGTGGAAGCCACAATGAAATAACCTTTGACCTATGAACGAATGTCAAAATTTAACTCAAATATTTCAAAAGACAGTTTTAATTACTTAACTTTAAAATATCAAAATAAGTTATTGTTGAGAAAAATCTATATTTTCCTTATTAAGAACTACTCTTCAGTACATCAAGTAGAACAGAGTTTAGTTGAAATGAGTGATTAGTGTTTCTTTGGAGGAAACGTTATTTTTACTTAAATACTTTAAAAAATGATGTATACCTGTTCAAGCTGGAACTAGGTGTGTCAGAAGAAGCTAGAGACTGGCCCCATAACATGTACTACTCTCCCTGTCAAAGTGGTCAAGGACATAATGAACCACAGAAGCAGATCATATTGCTGAACTTGGAAGACTTTGAGCTTATGTTTTGGAAAAATTTTGTATCACTGCCTGTATCTTGAATGAGGGCATTTTGAAAAACATGACAAAGTCCAGTTTGGTGGTGAGCTCTGTTGAGGGCCTAGTAGGCAGCTAAGGGCCCAAATGGGACTATGTGTAAGGAACAATTAAAGACACCCTGGTAATCTCTTGGCTACTTTTAAAAGTATGTCTTGTTCTTAGGAAGCAATCTCTAGACCTACCCTAATGAGAATCCTTGGAACATTGCCTTCACCTGATGGCTCCATTTTATCAGACATTCTAGTACTAGGGGAAATGAACCAAAATCAAGGACGTCTGTGAAAGCAGCCGAGACTGTCTTGCTCATCCCAAGCTTACAGTTGAGAGGAATGTAAAAGAAGAATTTGAGGATACAATACATATTGCAGAATCCACATACAGTACATTGTCAGCTCTGCAAAGTTCTGAGAACTGGAGGTCCCTGAGTCCAATCTAGTCACCTCCTTTTCTTGTGTTTTAAGTAAGCCGAGGCCAGGGTGATTCAGTGACATACTCACAAGGCTTATTTATGTGACAAGGTGCAGCAGTAAATGGCTGAAAAGCAAACTAAGACTTAGATTTCTTCCCTGTTTCCTATTAGTCATCTTTCCAGAGTGTATGTCTTTCTAGTAGGCCCTATAAAAATGATGCCTGTAACCAACCAAAACTGCAGACTCTTCACATATCTCATGAGTGCCTAAATTAATAAGCAAAGTGTTGGAGCAGCTTACTACATTTCAATGAGCTTTTCAATTTCTAATAAAGTTTTTTTCTCATTAAGTGAAATATAATTTGCCCTGGAGTATAGGTGAAAACTATACTTGTACTTGCTGGTACTTGCATCCATACGAAGTGCTTATATTATCCTAAGGCACCAAGTTACTACCAACTGAACACTATGCTCTTAAAAACAGCCATTTCTCTGGCTGGTCTCTTTACTTCTTCCTCCATCTCTAAGGTTAGATGTGGGAAGAGAGGTTGGGAATGGAAATGGATTTTTGTTCTGTTTATTCCAAGAGAGATATGTTGAGATATAAATGCAGACAATTAGCTTGACTTACTCAGTAGCCAATTTTCTCGTTTGGCATCACTAATACTTTGAGGTGGAAAATGCAGAGGTTAAATTTGCTAAAGCCAGAAGTCTACTATGTTTCTAAACTAATTAACCTATCACCTCCAGAGTTTTATCACCTCTATGTCTGTTGATGGAATCACTATTCTACCATAGACTGAAGTCTCAGTGTCATTTTTAATTACTGTGTTCTGAAAACTAACCATGTTAAGATCTTTGACAACACCTTATTTTTTTTTTTTAATCTCTAGGGAGTACTGCATAATACGCTATCTCTACCTGTCCATCCACCCACCCACCCAGAGACCTACCTGGCTCACTCAGCAGTCCTCTCTCTCAAGTGATGTGTCATGAGGTCAACAGACACCACTGTAGAAACAGAGCTAAACAATGTGAAGAAAGGCAGAGGCCACCTGGGAGTTTAAGAGCAGGTTTATTGAACCACTTGGTCCTTTGGTCCTCAATTCTACATCGTATGGCTGTCAGGCTGTTGTGAATCTAGAATCACCAAAAGCTTGACTACTTATATGACTGCATTCTAGATATTTTTTGAGTGGTATGCCCACCCCTTGTTGTCTTTCTACAGGTTTCTCTTTGGTTATTTCCTCCATTTTCATAGCTTCCATGAATATTTACATACATCTATTTCTCAGTTCTGACAACCAACCATTTTATAAGTGTAATTGATCTTATTTATTTATTTATTTACTTATATGTGGTGCTGAGAATCGAACCCAGTGCCTCACACATGCTAGGCAAGGGCTCTACCACTGAGCCACAATTCCAGCTACCCCCTTTTTTTATAAGTATAATTGATCTTATTTATTTATTTATTCAACTAACCATTTTTATTGAGTGGTCACTGCATTATAGGTTTCCTCAGGCTTCTCAAAGAGAGGAGGGCTGAATATTACACTCGTTTTATACTTGAAGAATCTGAGTTCTATCTGATTCAAAAGCCAGTGCTTTTAGTTCTGTGCTCTGTTGGCTTTTAGGAATGCCTCCACCTCCTGATGAACTTCTCCATGAGGTTGTTCAGTAGGTGACACAGATACACTGTGCCCAGCAAGTGATATTCCCTAGGACAATCAGCATATCCTCCAGAGTTTTATCACCTCTATGTCTGTTGATGGAACCACCATTCTACCATAGACTGAAGTCTCAGTGTCATTTTTAATTGCTGTGTCTTCATCTCATCACCCAATTCAGTAAGTTGCCCAAATCTCTTTGTGCAGTATCTTTGACATGCTTGTTTTTCTTTTCCATTGCTACCCATGCCACCCAAACTCCTTCTTTTTGAATGGTGACTAAACCTCTGATTGTCTTTTCCACCTGTTTGCTCCTGTAATTAATTTTATTCCCCTTTGCTGGCTTAAGCTTTTTAAAGCATATCTCCAGTCACTTAAATCCTCCCAATCTTTCACAGCTTTATCATCATCTACCAGATGAAGAACAAATGCTTTCAGTTGATGTTTAATGTCTTCTGATCCTCCTTTATGGTAGAGATCAAAAAGCTCAAATACTTACCGAGATCACATACCTAAGAAGTATGTGAAGCTAGGTTTAAGAAAAACTTTTGTCTTTCCTACAAAATGACAATAATAAACCCACTATAGCCATAATAGTAATAAAATAATAACAGCAACTCATGGGCAGAGGCAATAAGAAGCCTGGGGTACTGTGCTTTTGACAAAGTTTGTGCCCTGGCCAGAGGTCTACCAACATGTGAGAAGTTTTCAAGAGAAGCCAAACGTTTAGATTTCTTTGTGTAATCTCCTACTGTGTAAACCCTGATTGCCAATTCAAATGAAACTTTCTCTCTTTCTGCGGTTAGAAAACTACCGAGCAGGCCACACAAGTCATCAGTTTGCTAATTCAGCTCCTGGTCTGACATTTGTTCCCTTTGTATTGTGGAGTGTGTCCCCAGTCTTCTGCCCAAGGCCTTATGTTCCATGGCCCACCACTCCTCTATCCTCATCTCCATGGTCTTGCCTCTTTCCCCTTTTTTTTTTTTCTTATAGTTCCTTTCCCTAGGAAAGCACTCATCACACTCAGTCTATTAAAATCTTACTTATCATCTTAGTCATATGGAACTCCATAAAACTCCTGTTGATCCTCAAAGCCAGGCATCTTATGTTCTTACATCTTATGTGGCTCTTTTGTGGCTCTTTTGCTCTGCTTCCCACCTTTGATGTTTGCATTTATGTTCTCTTACTTGACTTTAAGATGCATAAGGCAAGATCAACTCTTGGAACCTCAACAGTCTTTGCAAACAGCACCTAAGTATAGCTGAAGCTCCATAAATCTGATTTGGCACTTGCCAAGAGAAGTGAAGGAAAGTTCTCTGTACTTGAGCATTTTTTGTTTTAATTTTGAAACTGCGGTCCATCTGGTTCTTATCAAATGTAGGTGGATTCATCCAATCCCCTTCTTCCCCCTCACAGCCCAGATACTATTTCCACTGTGTCTCTAAGAACTCGGCTTTTATGGCACAGAATGTGACACGGAGTCTGTTTACTCTAAAGAGGAAAAGCATTGCTATACAGGAAGATTATCTTGTATACAGAAAGTTGATACTAGCCAAGGTGATGTGCTATTTTTTTCCGCAATAAAAAAGCAACAGATTTGCTTGTTTTTGTTCTCATTTGGAGCCCTTTTAATTCTTCTTTCAGACACCATGTAGTATCATTCAATCTTCAGAACGGGTGTTCTGAGCCAAGCTGTAATATCACATCAAGTGCTGGGCTACTGGTTAGGTACTAGGCAATCCGACAACTGCTACATCACACATAAAAGGGCACAGAGCACACTGGGAACTTGGGTATGCATATTTAAAAGTCTTCTGCCTGAGTTCAGTTTTGTTAATTAATGATAAAAGCTTTGGCACAAGTATACCACTATGCTGCTAAATATAGTTAAATATAAACTTCCCATAGTAATTATTTTCATCCACTTTCAGATATTAAAAAAACGTTTATAGAAGAAAGTCACACTCTTGTTCTACTGACTGTTCAGGTTGGGGGCTTCGGTTATAGTTTTAGAAACTTACTCAAGCCAGGACATGCCCTATAGTATATTACAATGAGTAGAGTTGTAGTTTTGTTTATTTCTGGTACAGTAAGCATTGAGGGACTGTTAAAATATTCAGTGTTAAGTCAATCAAAGAAAGATTCAAGGAAATTTAAGAGTTCTCATTTTCCAGCCACCTAACATATAATTGTTGATTTGATTTCGTCTTGTTTTCTTCCAGTTTTTGTCTGAATCAGCAAATTCTTTTTGCCTGTTTTTAAGCATATTGCATTTAAACTTTTGTTGAGCTGCTGTTTTGTTTTTTGTTGATTATTTCCTAACACAACAAGCATGATTCTCCTTTATTTAAGTAGATTGTTGCATCTTTGAATGGAAAGTGATCTAGAAATATAATAGGACCTAAACATGTATATTCAGAGGCATTCAGTTTTTCTAGGGATCAATAAAATAATCATAAAATCATATGTCAATGATTATAGGTTCTTACTGTACAAATAGGCTTTTTACTTTTTTTTTTTTTTTTGGCACTGGAGATTAGAATCCAGGGCCTCATGCATGCAAAGCCAATACTCTACCAACGGAGCTATATCCCCAACTCTATAGGCTTTTACTTTGATAATAGAGTATTTTTTGCTAGAAAACCAGTCCTGAAAGAAGTACGCAGAATAGATTCACATAGGAATTGAATAAATATTGCAATGTATTGCTCCAGTATTATCTTCAGACGGGTTTGACTTGTATTCATGAAAAATTTGATTACTGTTAGAAAATTGACACTGGTGCTGTATCAATTGTCAGGTACCTATGATCCAGGCATTTTTCCTGAGGGAATACTGGGAAATCTCCCCAGTGGGCAGGCTGACAGGACCAATCTCTTTGCTCCTGAGTTGCCGGTCAATATATTGCACAGTAATGCAGGTCTGTGCGTTCAGTTAAGTAGTTCATGGATTCTATTTTTAATTAAAAATTTGCCCTGGCATAATGGAAAAACAACTTAAAGAGATTTCAGCAGATAAAAGGTCGAAGGTAATACTAGTAATAAAAGTCAAGCAAATTTTAACAAACATAAGTATTCTTTTATATGAATTGCAGATGATAAAGAGAAGTAACATTATTTATATTTTGGTATGTTAGTAAATGAAGTTTTTATTCTTAATTCCTTTCTGTACTTTTTTTTTTGGTGGGGGTACTGGGGATTGAACTCAGGGGTCCTTGACCACTGGGCCACATCCCCAGACTATATTGTATTTTATTTAGAGACAGGGTCTCACTGAGTTGCTTAGTGCCTTGTGTTTGCTAAGGCTGGCTTTGAACTCATGATCCTCTTGCATCAGCATCCTCAGCCACTGGGTCTATACTATTTTTAGTCTTCCCTGTCCCTTAAACTTCAGTGTGAAGTAGGAAGGAGCATAATGTCTGTTGCTGTGGCCAGGAGCAGTGAGGCCATGGGGACTTGAGAGGCCCTTGTGGATGGGATGAGGCAATTGCCCTTGGGATCTCAGAAGGTGACACCTGAGAGGTCATGTGTTTAGGGGACTCACTGGAACCAACATGGCTTAATGTTAGCTGGGGTTAGATGGTTCAGCATCTCTGCTGAGCTCATTGTCCTGCCTGGGTACTTTTTAATTCTCAGTGAACTCCACATGCAGCTCCAATTAAAACAACACAGGGAATAAGGGAGGGAAACCATGGATGGACTGAGAGAAAACTTACCATGTAGAATACCATGTAGAATAGGGGGGTTAAAAGAGAGATTCAAAATAGACATTTCTTACACACCTGAATTTATGGTCTCAGTTATATCAGTTCCAGTATGCAGAGGGTAATTTCAGTTCCCTTTCATGTTCCTGTTCTAGACCATTGGTTCTCAAACTTGTCTCCACATTGGTGCCACCTAAGGAACTTAAAATGTTTCTGTGCCTGCATCTCATCCCCAGAGGTTGTCATATTAATAGACGTAGACTGAGGCCTGAGTTTTGCAATATTTAGAAGACCTCCAAAGGATCCTAATGTGCAGCCCAGTTTAGGAATCACTGTTCTAGAACATTCCAGTGGTCTGTCAGTACATAAGTGGCATGGATCATTTCTGAGACTTTTTAAACAAGAAAACCACTTGCCTTTGATGACTCAAACAGAAAAATCCAAATACATTTTTGAAATTGTGACTATTATATGACAATCACACTCCAAAATCAAACCAAACCAAAAAACAAAACAAAACAAAACTCTATAATTTTTTTTTCCTATGAAGTTTTACATCCAATCACTCTGCAAAATGCCAGCCAGATATCACCTAAGTATCCTAAATAAAATTGTTTTGGGAATTACATATAATTAGATGTATATGTGCATGAATGTATATGTGTACATACATACTTTTTGGACAAAGAAATATTTGAGTATCCTTCTTTTCTTTACCATATGACAGGTTAGTGTTTTAGGCAGGGTGTCCTGTCCCACTATTCCTCCTAAATAGAAGCTAAACAGAGTAATGCTTAAAATGTCTCTTCTGTATCAAGACTAAAGTCTTATTTCATTCTTGAAGTTACACAAACAACTAAGCAGGAAACTTTTGACTCTTCCTTTTTCAAACAACTTACCCATCAAATTGACTCTACATTTAAAGGGCTCTTGAATCTCCTACTTCTCCCCATTACCTAGCTCAGATCAGCAACCCTTAACTTGGATTCCTGCAATTGTTTTCTAACTGGTTTCCCGCCCCTTGACTTCTTCCCTTCCAGTCTGTTCTTCCTCAGACTGCTAGAGTGATCTTCACAAATTCGATGGTGAGCATTCCAGTTGCTGATCATGCAAAGATTCCAATAGCCCTTGAGATGAAATCTTAACCTGCTTCAGAAGTTTCTTTATGTTCTAATCACTGCTACCTCATTCTCACCTGAGTTCCTGTCTTAGGACTTGGGACTTCTGAGAAGCTCTAAGCCATGAGTGTTCTCTACTAGTTTGGGTTTTTCTTATATAAGTAGACTTTGATTTGGGAATGTATTTGTGGATTATTTTTATTTTTAAAGTTTTTTGGTAGTAGGGATTGAACCCAGGGGTGCTTAATCACTGAGCCACATCCCCAGCCTTTGTTGTTGTTGTTGTTATTATTATTATTATTTTAAAATTTGAGACAGGGTCTCATTAAGTTGCTTAGAGCCTTGCTAAATTGCTAAGGCTAGTTTTGAACTTGTGGTCCTTCTGCCTCAGCCTCCTGAGCTGCTGGGATTACAGGTGTGTGCTATAACACTTGGCTGTATTTGTGGAAGTCCAGATTGCTGAAAGTGTTCCAGCATCTGGGACTTCTCTTGTCATAGCACACACCAGCCTGCAACCTGGTTCTCTGTTCACTTGCCTCTCTTCCCTATGAGATTGTAAGCTGTATGAGGACAGGAGTCTTCCATTTTGCACACTTATTCTCCAGCATACATCACAGTACAGAGTGTGCAGAGGATACAAAATAGCTATTTATTGCATGAATGAAGGAGTGATGTATAGGTCTTTGTTCCTTCTCCTACAGGAATTATGCCTCACTCCTTTCTGACTCCTTTAGAACTAGAAATCTCTTTGGCAAAACTCAGATGAGTCATGGAGTATGGCTACAGGAGCAACCATGTGAAGAAACAGATAGCTGCACATATGCTCCTCTGCTGAACTTGATATCACCAATTTGATTAAATGCCAAGTCTGCTTAACTTTCTGGGATTGGGTCAGAATATTTCTGCTTTTTCATTGTGGAATTAGTGAAACTTCATATTTATGAACTTTTTTTAGTTAGGTCATAATTTTGGAGTTTATTTTTCAATATTCTCTGTTGGTCTGTCTAAGATATTTCATTGACATTTACCTCACCTTTAAATTCTGTGTATTCTTATAATTGCCAGAAATTTTGTTGATTACCATAAAAATTTTTATTTTGAGGTTTAAATTTGTTGATTACCCAAGTGCAAACTATGATATGCCTAAGGCATATCATATTTTTTAATAACAGTTGGTTCTAAATTTTAATAGTAATAATTAGAGCATTTTGTATTTCAGAAGCTTTCTCTTGGGACTTTTTAAAAGATATTTTTCTGCCATACATTTTCTCTCTGTATCACACAGAAATATACATTTGTATTTTAATATTAGACAGTAGACTTTACCTAATTGGTACTTGCCACTAGAAACAGGGACCTCATGGTGTATGCAACAATGAATAAACTGCAAAATAAATACTATTGGAAGAAGAAAAAGGAAGAAAATAGGCTCTTTTTTTTTGTTAAGTAAATGCATTTGTTACTTTTCTCATCTCATCAAGTTCCTCAGGCACATGGTAAATCTTTGAAATCATCAGCAGTTGTGTCCATTTCCAACTAAGCAGCAATCACCATAGTAAATTTTGTAAGATGTAAAACATTCTTCTATTGAAAATTTTATTGATGTTTACTATAAAAAGAACACGTAATGATATCTGGAGTGACTCTCATAAGATACTAAGCATAACACAAAACACAACAAGCAAAGTCTGTAAAAGCAAATAACTCACCACAAACCTCTTAAAGGGTTTATCTTTTCTGACCCTCTGAGCTTGGAATTGGAGTATCTTTATCCAAGATACACTATCATCACTTGACTAAGTATGATCATCTTTTATTTATTTGCTGTTATAATATAAAAATGCCCAGCAGCTTAAAACTTACCCCAAGAACTGTATATTATATATATCTTGAATTTACTTGTATCTTTTCTGGCTATTTTTTTTTTTCCCTTCAGAGGGAAGCACCATCCCAAATTTCACATCTTGTATTACTTGTAAAATGGTTTTGTTGCATACACATAAACAAAAAGAAATGCGTACACCTAAGCATTGTTTAGTTTTGTTTGTTTAATTTTGCTTCTTCTCATTTAGCGTTATTACTAAGAGTCATTGGTGCTGTCTCTGCAAATCATTAACTTTTTTACTGACTTTATATATATATATACGGTGAATGTATGCCATGATTTCTTTATTCATTTTCTTGTTAATGGGCATTTGAAGTGTCCAAAGCTCTTTTTATTCTCAACCATGATGTAGGAGTTCCAACATGTGTATCCCTGGTACTCAGATGCGAATATTTACTTTGCATATATACTTTAGAAGGTAATTGCTGGACATAGAGTATGCAAATATTAACCTCATCAAAGTTACAACTTAAATTATTTTCAAGAAACGGGGCCATTTCCACTCATGAACACTTGGTATTGTCAGACTTTGTAATTTGGCCTATTTTTATTTGAAAAGTGATATTACAATTAGAACACAATATCACTTTCCAAAATTTTTCATGAAATTTACCAATTTCATCTGTTTATTGACCTAATGTATTTCTTTCAAATAAAATAGTTCTGTCTTTTTTTACTTTTCTATTTGTTTCTAACTGATCTCTATAACCTTTTTTATGTATACTTGATCCAAATCACTTCAGTATAAATGTTGTAAGTATCTTTTTTTTTTTTTTTTTTTTTACTTTATAGTTTGTCATTTTCTTTAAGATGTCCTTTAATTTTGGTATGGTAAAATTGATCAATATCTCACTTCATGAATTAAGCTACTTTAGACACAAACTTGCACACACCTATGAAAAGATGGTATTTAGCATGTATTATGTAAATAGATGTGTACATCTGTTTCTATATATCATTTTATGGCTCTAAATCTCATGGTTCTAAAACCAAATTATTTGGTGGCATGTTTCTGGAGTTGAGCATTGTTAAAAGAAAAATTCCATTTTGATGTTGAATAAATACTGCACTCTATATTTATTGCGTGCCAAATTTCAATTGTAAAGAACCAACTGATAATTTTCTCTTTTTATTGGGCCAAAAAAATGATACACTATATAGAATGAGGTTGTGCATTGTTTCCAGAGACATTATGTTTCCAGTATTTATTTTCAAAGAAATCAGTATCTAATACCTTTTAAGTCTTAAAATAAAAGCATAGCTAACTCCTCTTGAGTTTTTGCTAAGTACCAGGTGCTCATCCTTGTGTACAGTTCTGAAAACAACGTCATGAGAGAAGCAACCCTATTGCCACTTACATATGATAAATACGGAAAAGATATCCGGCCACTTGTCCTCGCTGTGGAAAATAGTGTGGAGCTGGAATCTGAACTCAAGCTCTCAGGACACTTGAAAACAAGAAGAGGTGCTATTCAGGACACCTTGAGATGACAGATGCAAACAGGCAGGGAATCAGGCAAACTAAGGCGAGTGGCCATAGAGCCCTGCAGTAGACACATGGAGAGAAAAATCTTTCAAAGGTTTTTATGGTTGCGAATCTAGTGGGTGTATATCTTCCTTGTGGGTGTTCGCATCCTTTAGTGTGGGGGAACACACCGTCTCTTTCCATTTAGCCTCAAGCAGTCAGTCAAACATTTAGGCATCAGCATAGAGCAATGCCAGGACCTGGAGTCTTACCAAAGTGAGCCTCCAAATTTTTTGCTCTGCCTTCTCCAGGATTTCTGGGTCTCAGCCAGAGAAGCCTCTGTACTAAACCTGTGTGTTTCAAAAGAATTGTCACACTAGATAGAAACAAATATTACACAATCAAGCCTTCTCTCAGAAGATGAGAGATGGAAAATTGGGGTTTTGAAATTATAGTTCAAAAGTGAAAGACATATGAAACAGAAACCATGGCTCTTCTAAGTCCTTATTGACCTTTTTTTGTTTGGTGCTGGGGACTGAACCCAGGGCCTTGTGCATGTGAGGTAAGCACTCTACCAACTGAGCCTCCTTATTGACTTTTCTACTGACTTATAATTGTAAAAATTGCTGCTCCAAAACTCTATGACTAGGACAAATGCAACATCAGTCTTCTTAAAAGCACACTGCTTGCTACTGTTTTTATGCAAAGACAAGCTTCTCTTTCTTTGACTAACTTTTTTGTTGAGATTCCTTTTAAGGCCATAAATTTGAAAACAGAAACATCAAAAAGTCAAGTAAAAATTGCAAACTCATGGAGTGTTGGGGCTGGGGAGACATCCTGACCAGACCATCCCCAGCTGCTAAACCTGGCCCTTCGTCCACCAGCTGTTACCTGTGGATGAAGGAGGACAACTGAGACCAGAAGAGAAAGAACAGAACCATCCAAGAAACACATTTTTCTTAGGCTTGGTCCTGATTCAAGTGCTATTCATTGACGGAGAAGCACTGCAGTTGAAAAGGAAAACTTGAAAATGTTCTTTCTGTGTAGTTGATAGAGTTCTTGATTGGGTCCTTTCACTGGTTCAACAATATTAAGCTCATTGAGTAAAGCATTTGCACATATTAGAACACTGATATCTTATAACCACATGTAAGAGTGATTCCTCAGTTGTGCCCTTTCTGGATTGATGCAGAAGCTGGTAAGTTTGTCTTAACACTTATTTCCCTTAGTCATGCCACAAACAGAAGCTCTTGAATGGAGCCACTGGAGATCCTCAGGCTCTTGCACATAACAGGTGCTTACTGAATGTTTGTTGAAGGAAAAATGGAGTCATCAGTTATTTTTAGATCATGATTTGTGATCAGTACTTTATCACAATATTTTTTTCTGAATACTGGCATACTTGAAATTCAAAGAGTGAGAGAGACTGACTTTTATTGTAAAAGGACAAGTTTTAGGTTGGGTTTATCTTAAAGCTATGTTTTACCTAATAATTGATTTTTTAACCTAATAAGTAATGTTCTTTAACCCATTTCTAAAATAAATAATTTGAGAAGTATACCTACCCTTGTATGTTTATTTCTAATATACCCAAGATGGATTTCAAATTGGTCATGTTGGTTGTAAATTAAAATTTTACTTTGATTATTCATTTTGAGGGTTTTTTAAAAAATAGGTTTTTAAAAAATCCTTGTACTTTTGTTTATTTTTGCCTAATTCAAATAAAATCTGATTAATAAGGGCATATTTTAGAATTTTAAAAGCTACATAACTTAGGTAAAGAGCTACATTTATAAGATCTATGAGATCACAAGAAAATTCAGAGATAAAATTAATTTCTCAAAACACAGAAAGAAAAGCTAGAATTCTCTGTAGTTTATGTAGGGCATAAAAAAATAGTGACATTGTTCTTCTTCACTAAGTTGCTTCACCACCAGCAGGTTTTAGTTAACATTATTATGATAGTGAATGACCCTAAAGAGGGCTCCCTTGTTTACTTAAGGCTCGTTCCTAATAACCTACAGCTGCATGAACACTATCAGCTGTGGGAGTTTCCAATGGGCCCCTTAAAAGTGGTGGCATGCCACTCCATATGGTTCTTATGGGCATTCTTTGACAACTCATAATATTCCATCCGCCCAGCTGTCAAGAGCCCATTCCTCAGCTGGGCTGGTGACTTGAAAAGCTACTCACAGTCTTTAATTGTTTCACATCATTGTTATGAAAAAGCTAGGGATTCTTTGTTTGCAGTGAGTGAACAAATGAGTAGAAGCTCCTTTCAGATTAAAGCAGCCAAGGTTCTGAATCTGACAACCCCCCAAAACTCAGTAAACATTTGTTTTTGCATCCTAACATCCACAGGATTGTGGGGATACAAAGTGATTTGGAGGAGAAATTGTTACTGCTTTGATGGCAGGAAAATGTAATCATGCGTTTGCAAAAGAGCCCCAAATGTAGCTTTGGGCACAAGTTTAAGAAGTGATCTTATTTGTTGGCTTGTAATGGTGGTAGTTAACTTTCAGACTTGTTTTCTGAAGAAAAGCAATGAACATAAAGAGCTAATGGCAGTTTTACTGTAAACCTTTAATTTGGAAAGAATTGTGGAGTCATTACGTCTTTTATTTGGTGAAAACAGAGGAACATATTATTGAAAAATAGCAGAATACCTACATGCGATGTGTAAAATTAAATAAAATTTAAGGAGAAAAAGATAATTAAAGCCTAACTCTGTAATGAGGTTAAAGTTACATTTTTTTTCAGTCTTGACATTGGTATTGAATTTTAATTTAGAGTAAGTTTTCTACTGTGTCTTAATTTATTTCAAATACATCTTAGAAAAGAGAGTGCCAAGAATTGCCATAATCAAGATAGAAAAATAAACATTTGACATTTAGTAATCAAGAGTAAATATTGGCAAATAGGTTTTAAAATGTATACAGAGCATATATAACATAATAACTAATCCCTTCTCTTAGATACTTCAGGAAGAATTTAGTTATCATGACTCTTTGTGGTTTTATTTTAAAACATTTGGGGAAAAGGGAAGGAAAAGTAAGAGAGGAAAAGCCCAAAATGAAGCTCTGAAAGATGTTAAGCACAGTAATTTATTACTTTTCAAACATGGAGAATTTGGTCTGTTTTATTTGTAAATGAAATAAAATTATAGCAAAGCCCATGACCACCCCTCCCACCCAGATGTCCACTATTGTATCCTAGCAGGGGACCTGCAATCAGGTTACATTTAAAATATTTAGATATGATTTAATCAGTTATAAAAAAATAAGGCCCCCTTGGAAAATTAGGGATGACTTGATGAGATGAAGGAGAGGCAAATCATTTCACAATTAAAAATATAAGAAATTTTGGGAGCTCAGGGAGTCAGAAATTTAATAATTGACAAAATGGCTGAGGGTGCTGAAACAACTGGCCACCCACATGCCTCTTGTGTTGTAGAATGGTGGTAATGGTGAAGCAGTGCTAATGTGGTTGCAGAAGTCTCTGTACCTTCTGCTCAATTTTGTGGTGAAACAAGAGCGCCTCTAAAAATAGTGCCTATTTTAAAAATGAGGTCTTTTAAAGACTGGTATCTTAAGATCCTTGTTAGGCAGCAAGTGGATATATATCCTCCACTACATCTGACCTTTTTTTTAATATTTATTTTTTAGTTGTAGTTGAACACAATACCTGTATTTTATTTATTTATTTATTTATACGTGGTGCTGAGGATTGAACCCGGGGCCTTGCACGTGCTAGGTAAGCACTGTACCCCTGAGCCACAACCCCAGACCTGCCTCTAACCTTTTATGAAAAGCTACTTTGTGTGTCCTTGGGTTAATGGTAATTTGAGTGGAGTGCAGAGCTTAGGGTGGTGGCGTGAGAAGGGCTCCCAGAAAAAATTAGGGCATGGCTAGAGTTTCTGTCAGAGAGCAGCTGCTGGGTGGATGGGATGGCCTTGTCTTTCCCCAGAAAGATACTAAGGAGGCTAACTGTTGGAGATTGTGCTTGGCAATGCAGGTAGAAAGGATGTCTGCGTCCATACTTGCACAAAAGACCTATTTCATTTTGCATTTGTAATGCCTCTATTTGAATGGATGGGGGATAATGTACTGAAGAAACAAGTGTTAGGCAGATAACAGATACTGAATAAAGTCATGAGTGAATGGAGAGAGAATGTAAGAGGCAAAGATGACACCAGATGGGTAGGGATAAAAGTAGTAACTACAACCATTACATGAAAACATTTCATTTCTTTGAAAGTGCCAAAAGTAATTTTATGTGGACATAAAAATGAGCAGATTTTTAGCTAATGCTTATGGATACATGAAGAAATAAAGATTTTTGAGGGAAATAGAAAGGTTTTTTTTTTAAATTCTAAACTGTGACATAAGGAAATCTCATAGTTCAGTCAACTAGAAGGGAGAATAAGTAGTGTCCAGGCATGTCTTAATTGGAAATTTCTTTTTCTCAGCCCAAAAAGAAAATTTCCATCTGTTCTAGCATCTGCTTACTGTGGTTCAAGAATTTCTCCAATTTAACAAGTAGGTGTGTCAATTGTGACATCTGGGAATTTTTATAAGAATAAGCACAAAAAAGGTAAAGTGGTAGGAAACTAGTTTCATAAGCTTTTCACAGATCATTTATAAACACATAGAATGAAAATAGCTGATAAATTGTGGAACCAACCCAGATGCCCTTCAGTAGATGAATGGATAGGGAAACTTTGGTATATATATACAGTGGAACATTACACAGCATTAAACGAGAATAAAATCATGGCATTTGCAGGTAAATGGATGGAGATGGAGAATATAATGCTAAGTGAAGTAAGCCAATCCCAAAAAACCAAAGGTCGAATGTTTTCTTTGATATGAGGGTGCTGATTCATAATAGCCATGGGGGGAAGCATGGGAGGAATGGAGGAACTTTAGATAGTGCAAAAGGGAGAGAGGGGAAGGGAGGGGGCAAGAGGGTAGGAATGATGGTGGAATGAGTTAGACATCATTACCCTAAGTACATGTATGAAGACACGAATGGTGCAAAAATAATTTGTGTACAATCAGTGACTTGAAAGATTGTGCTCTATATGTGTAATATGAAATGAATTGCATTCTGTCATCATGTATAACAAATTAGAATATGTAAATAATAAAGAAAAAATTAAATATTTTTTGTCTTTACAATATGAAAGGCTCCAATATTTTATCCCATTTTTCAATTAGCATCATGCTCTTAATGAAGAAAAAGTTTTTGTGTAGTCATTTTCTTTGTATATTTCATATCTGAAAATTGAAAAACTGAAAGATTATGACTGTAATATTCGGCCATGTATCCAAAGCTAATGTTCCTTGCCTTTCTGCTTCTAAAGTACATTCTAATTCGGCTTTTATTTGAAATAATTTTCTATAGTGTCACAGTACAGATTATCCTGATGTTGTCAGGGTGGCCTGAGAATTCTATGTTCTTGATAGGTTTCTGACCAGTCAACTGGTCTTGGCCTCAGATCATTGAGTCATTATATATAAAAGGAACTTTCCTCTCTAGACTTTGCTCTTTGGATTTGACTGGAATTCAAAGAGCTTTGGGAATGAGGTGAGGTATTTGACTCAATTGTCTAATGTCACAGAAGGTGATTAGTTAGAGGTTAATGTGTCCTTTAATTGCCAGTTCAGAGTGTGACTGTTTGCTTCTATCCCCACCATAAGAAAAGAATATGGGGAACTTTTAGCTCTTAAGTGATCTTTATTTTGTCAAGTTGCTAGAGTATTTGCTATTCTATACCTATCTGTAGTTGTAAAATCAAGTACATTTACAGAGTGAAAATGGAGAATGAAAAACCATATTATCAGAAAAATATGTTAATTTGGTCATCAAGTTCAGAGCACAATGAAATACCATTTTATAAAAAAAATAGAATGACAAAAAGAGCAGTCTAACAATAGCAAGTGTTGGTGAGGAAGTGGCTCAGCTGGATTTCTTATTTACTATTGGTAGGAGTATAAATAAGTTCAACTACTTCAGAGGATGTATTTCCCCAACTGTACATCGGAGCATTTGTCTCTCATCGGCCTCAGAGATTTCATATTCTTGTGTGTACATACTTGCATACGAGGAAGCATGGTTATATGTTTATGACAGCCTTGCACTGGAAAAAGCCCAGTTGCAGCCCCTGAAAAAAATCAACAATGATGTGGTATGAACCAAGGTTAATAACGGTATAATTGTTGTGCATCCAAAATAAAAGACCAAACAAAACAAGGGTGTCAAACAGCACTGAGACATAGAATGGATGCAATCGAGTTTTGAGTAAATGAATGATAAGAATTGTTCATCTCAGGCATTATATAAATGACTTGTTAAGTTTAAAACCTAACAAATTTGCTTTTAAACTAACTTATTTTCTTGACTAACTTACTTCCTTATGATGGGTGAGATAACTAATACTAAGAACCTTTGTACCAATTATTTTCTCGTCACTAATGATTCTGTATTATATTCCCTTGTATTTTGTCTGGTAAATGGCACAAAAAGATTTTACCCTACCCATTTTATTAACTTGAGTGAGCTTTTAAATTTCTGGAGGGCCACATTTTAGGTTTCTTTTTCTCATTCAGAACAAAGACTGCATAATTAGTAACTGCTTAGAAGTTAATGGCAAAATTCACTTGAATCTTACTCTTCAATGTCTTTTTATGGAAAAGACAAATCATGATCAAAAGTATAGTCTTTCAACCAGGCTACGTGCTCTATGAATTCAAGTGCATAATTTAAAAGAAAAGTTTAGTATATAAATTGTCAATATGTAGCAGTTGTCTTTGTTTGTAGGCATATGATTGGGACAAATACAAAGAGATTCTCTATGTGATAATTCTACAGCGTAATGAAATTCTTAGCACACAAAATCGTTATGTTAGAAAAACATCATATATCTAATATTCATCCAATTAAAAACATGCAGAACAGTGTGCTATGCTCATTATCTTGCTGAGAAAAGTGGAATCCAGAAAGCTGTTGATATTTCAGTTCAGAGGGGTTATTTTTGTTGTTGTTTTTTAATCAAGTACTAATCAGGAGAGATGCACTTTATAACAGGAGAGCCAATTTATCTGACATCAAAACTACTCAGGCAGTTAGCCTTGGATGATTATTCTTAGAACCATGTTAGCCTGTTTCCAATTAAACTGCACTTCCTGTTATTATGGTGGTTACAATAGGAACAAATTTAAAGAAGAGAAGAAAAGAAGATGTGCTTCCCCACCCTTTCCTTCTACGCAGTCCATCACTAGCTTAAAACTTCTAGTATACAAATTAATAAATACAACTCAGATAAAAATCTATTGATAGAAAGCAACGGAGATCTCTATCCAAAATAGCTCAACCAAAAGGGAAGTGAAGAGTTTAGCTGAGCTCTCTGTCTCATATGACTGGGATTTATTGCTGGTTTCACTTCTGCCCTGGAGCCTCCACTGTGATACAGGCTGCTCAGTGGTTACACATCTCATCTAAGAGGACAGAAAGCTTCTCATCTTAAAGATTAGGCAATAGCTTGGTTCTCATAATCTGACATTGTCATGGGCCCATTCCTGAAACAATCACTGGGTGTAGGAAAAGAGAATTCTGTGAGGCTGGAGATAACTGCCTCTCCAGACACTAAGTGGGGAGCCAGTTGTCCCCCAAGACTTATAGGATGTATCTGTAAAAGGTTGATACTTGGACCAAGTTTAGGGTACTGTTACCAAGGATAACTCTGTGCTAAAATGGTTCCAGTATCTATTGTATTACAGCATTCAAACCAGTCCCACATTCTGTTATAATATCTTTAATAATTATTGGCTGTATATTATCTTTATATAGGAGTACTTAGAAAGAAACATTTTTTTTTTATTGTTGAAAGAAGCTATAAGACACTTTTCTACCAGGTGAGGGATGAAGAGCCAATTTGGAGAACTTTCTCAATTCAGAGAGTGGAGTTCATCCTTACATAAATTGAGAAGGAACTCATTGATTAGGGGAAAGTAGGTATCAGGATATTTTGTGGTTTGATATTCTTTTCCCCATGTAAATGTTGCTGTGCATGCTGGGAGAAAAGTCCAAGTAAATCTGAATTATTGGAGACTTCTAGAAGAAACTAGAATCTCCTCCTATTACCTGAGCCCACTTTATTAGGACATCAAATAGGTTAAGATGATTTCACATAATTTCACCCAAAGGAGCCCATGCCCTGAGGGGAGACTAGTGAATTGTAGGAAATCGTGAAGGAAGAGTCTCTGTACAAGTTTGTACCTGGAGGACCTCCTGATCACAAAGGCATTTGTGGTAACAGTAGCCTAGATGGAAGGATGGAAAGAGAGCTGTAGCTATGAAATCCAGGGAAGGGCAACAGGGCTCAGAGGAATGTACTGGACTGGGGCAGTTAAGTGCTGCGAATCCGTATGGCAGTGATGGCAGAAATGGCAGTTGAATGCTGGGGTCACCATCTGGGTCAGAAAACTTGAGTGCCTTCTTGCCATTTCTCCCTTGTTCCTTCCTTCCTTTGGTTTTGGTTCTCCTGTAAAGATGATTAACCCAGAAAACAAGGTGACCTCCTTTGGACTATATAGGTTGCTGTAAGTCTTGTCTGTTTGGTTAAGGGTAGGTTTCAAGAGGTAGCTTTTAGATTTCCTTTTCAACTGATTTTTTTGGAAGTTGAATGATTAATTTGAATATTAGAAAGATTTATGATCTTCATTAGATCTCAGGTTGTTAATGCAGGTCACAATTGATTTTACCGTTTTACATTTTTTTTTTTGAGAGAGAGAGAGAGAGAGAGAGAATTTTTTAAAATATTTATTTATTTTGTAGTTTTCGGTGGACACAACATCTTTGTTTGTATGTGGTGCTGAGGATTGAACCCGGGCCGCATGCATGCCAGGTGAGCGTGCTACCGCTTGAGCCACATCCCCACCCCAATTTTACCTGGTTTTAATAAAACTCAAGACTTAAAGTCGTTCCTAAATTTTATGTTTGCCCTTCTGTTCTCTAACTTTTGAACCTAATCAGAGATAAAAATCACCTTTAAAATGAATTGTTCCCAGAACATCAAAAGTGGGCTTTGGAAAATAATAGCATGTCAAATGAAGGAGTGAGGTAAGTGGTAGAGGGGAGGGTTCGTTGGTCAGCTGAGAAAAAGGGAACCAGAGAGTCAAGCATTGGCACCGCCCAATCCTGTAGTAGAAGAGCTGGCTCAGGGACCTGCCAGACATCTTGGCAGGGGCAAGTCAGTTCTCAGTCAAGCCTCCTTCACCAGATGCCTTCAAACAATCAAATCAAATTATTAACTCCCTGCCTTTTCAAATTTGATGTTTCATGAAGCAAACTTCTAATTATATGTTGGCTTCTCCATGGGGAAAGGATTCAGTGAATAAAGGAGATATTTAGCTGGGCTCCTTGTTGTCCAAGGAGAAAAACTTCAAATTGGTCTTGGAAAAGATGGATATAAAAATTAATAGAAAAATACATTGGAAAACATAAAAGTCAATGAAGACAAATATCAAATTCAGTTCGAACTAAAGTAGATGGTCAGCTCTGTCATAGAAACAGGAAGGACTACAAAAATTTGTGTTTGCCTTTTATTCTTCAATTTTTGGGAGATCTACTATGTAAAGTCCTGGGGTTACATTGATGTACAAGATACTCATGTTCTCTTCCCTCATGGAACAAAACTCTACTGGAGGAAGATTGATTATATAATGGTAGTTAGATAGCTAATTATAATATTTTAATTTTTTTTTGTAACAGAGGTGAAAATGAGAAATCAAAATTGCAACTACAGCATTAGAGTCTGCCCTAGTCTAAGGGGTTAAGTAAGGTTTCCTGGAAAGAGGGAAGAGGAGGAATGAATTGTGCCAGAGGGCAGAGACTGTATCAGTTAAGGCTCTTGGTTATAGGCAATGCAAGCCAAAGATTACCAGACTAAAATCAAATTATTGAACGAATATTGGGCATGCCACAGGTTTTGGAGACTGGGAAACAAGACTGGAGAATGAAAAAGAACCAAAAAATGCAAGGCAATGGAAAATACAGTCCAGATCGCACAAGTAATTGTTTGCTTGGGATGCTGTCACTGGTGATATCTCCACTTACTATTTGTGCTGAGTAAACATATATGTGTAAGTAGCCGTTTATTGTTGCTATGTCTTGTGTCATTTCCTCATGCTTCATAGTCCAGGTGGGAGCATATGATTGGCTAGAAAAGGCATCTGTTCTCCTGTTCATGGCTCCCACTGATGCTTGGTATCCATGCCCTTGCGGAGTCCCCCCACAAGGGATTAGGGCTCATCTGTGTGACCCACAGTGCAGCAGAAGGTATGGCATTGACTTCTGAGCTACATCATACAACACATTGTCACTTCTGTCTTGTTCCCTCTCAAATCACTTCCGTGAAGCCTGCTGCCATGTTGTAATGGCACTGATGCAGCAGCTCAGGAGAGGTCAATGAAGTGTGGAACTGAGGCCTCTCCAGCTATTAGCAGATGCTGGTCAGACTGAAGTGAACCACCATGCAAATGGGCCCTGGCCGGGATTACAACCTTATGAGAGACAGGGCCAGAGTGACCCAGCTACACTGTCCCCCTTCCCACAGCAACAATGTTAAATAAGAAGTTTTTGTTGTAAGACGCTATTTTGGGATTATTTGTTATATAGGCCTGATTAGTATTTGCCAGCAAGAGAAAGATCTTTTTGTTTTACAGATAAGTAAAGTAACTCAGGTT
The DNA here is from genome assembly GCF_001458135.2 of Marmota marmota marmota. Lineage (NCBI taxonomy): Eukaryota > Metazoa > Chordata > Mammalia > Rodentia > Sciuridae > Marmota > Marmota marmota. Next base: position 3,225,802 of record NW_026000005.1, read on the forward strand.
TAAAAAGAATTGTATTTTATTTTATTTTTCAAATTCACATAATAATATTGCAAGTTTCTAGGAGGTACCAGGCAGTGTTCTAAATACCTAACAAAAACTAACTCACTTAATGCTACAGCATCGCTCTAAGGTATTTGTTATCAACTGAAAGGTCCTCCAAATACAAGGTGGCTGTACTTGGAGACAGGGCCTTTAAAGGTAGATAAGGGTAAATGAGTCATAAAAGTGTGACTGATTTCCCTCTACAAGAGACACAAGAGAAGTAGATGCATGAAAAACAAGGCCGTTTGAGGGCACAGCAAGATGACTGCCATCTGTCGGGGAAGGAGTGAGGCCTCAAGAGAAACCAAGATGTGCCAATGACTTGTTCTTGGATTTCTAGCCTCTAGAAATATGAGAAAATAAATTTCTGTTGTTTAAGATACTCGGTTTGTGGGGCCCTAAATGACTCAGTCTAGTCAGTGCCATGGATGTACAGGAGTCTGACTATTCAATTGTTGCTTTAGCTCCGTCATTTATGATGGTGATCACCTCCACATGACCTTTGATGGTTGATATTATAGATAAAGAAACTGAAGCACAGAGATGTTAAGTAACTTGTCCAAAGCCACACAACAGTAAATTGAGATCTGAACTCTCTAAATGAATTTACCATGCCATGCTGCAGCCCAGCAAATCCAAGCAGGGAGATTTGAAAAGTTATACTTTGTCTTGAGAACCTCAAATTCTGTATGTTTTTTTTTAAATGTAAATTGTGGATATAACTTCCACATGGACTTCATAAGAAGTTTTTAAAAATTATTTTGGTTTTCATTGGAACAAATCAACGTATCCATTTTGAATTTCCTGGAGTGTTTGAAAATGTTCATTTTAGAAATGTTTAAATGTTTGCTTGGGCTGTGCTGAGCCATAAATAATCTCTTACCATTGTCATGACCTCCTTTTTCACCCTCACAAGTTTTTAGGGGCTAGAGCATCTGAGTGGCTAAGCCTTGGTCACAAATCCTGTTCTTACCTACCAACTAAATGCAGTCAACTGCCTTAGCTGTATGGATGGCAACTCTCAAGTAATAACTTTTTAAATGGAGAAAGAAATCTGCTGTATAAGAATTTACTATTGTATGGATGTAATCCAAATGTGTTCCAAGATATTCTCAGCCCTGGCTTTGCACTGAGACACTCAGGCAGTTTCTTGTGCTCCAAAACACACCCACCTTTCTGAAACTTCATAAGAAATCACTGTTTTACTAAAAGATTGTGCAGCAGAGGGTGGGATTCCCACGGCACACTGCCCAGTTGAAACGGTAATATTTTCCACCAAACAGTGTGGTATTCATCTTCAAAGTTCCTCTTTCTGCCATTAGCCTGAAGTGTTTTATTTTATTTTTTCTCCCCAGTGTGATGCAAGACCCCAAGGAATCCTCTCAGCTGCCTCCATCATTTCAGTTCTATGCAGTCTCTAATTGGCAGAGCAAATCATGTTTCTTCAGTGGAACAACAACTCTGTGAAGACTCTCGGGTCTACAGATAACCTTGGTGTGGGATCCAGCTTTTGCATAAGAAAGTAGGAAACTTTTGTCAACTTGAGGTTGCCTGGCTTGCTTTAAAGACACTCAAACTTGGTGAAAAGTAAATAGCGGAACAAAAAATCAAAAACAAAAAGCACACCTGTGCTAGCTATACAAGAAATTTCTGTGGGCTGGCTCCCCTTTCATCGTTCCTCACTGTGTCTTAAGTCACTTCTTAACATATTCATCTAAGAAATGCAGGGATGGTACAGTCTCTTTCACAGAGGGAATTCTAGGGCTGAGAAAACAGCCAGGGCATTATAACATGTAGATATGGTCAAAGAAAGAGTGGGCTAAATACTTCACAGGGATTTGTAGGTAGGAAAACTGGTTCATTCAGACTGAAATTACAGTAGTTTATTTTCAACTCAAACCTGAAAACCAACTCTCAGCTTTAAAATTAGAATAACAGCCTACATCCTTATTCTGCATCCATCTTTGCCATGTAGTATTGGGGCACAGTTTGGTTTTCTACGCTAGGACTGCAGATGAGGTTCTGATACATCCCAGTCAGTGGAGAGACTTTAATTAAAAGCAGAGCTATAAGCACAGATTGGTAGGGACCTGGCACTTTGGTAATTATTTTCTTTCTCTAATTGTAGCATTGCCCTTGTTTGAGTCACTAGAGGGCCAGAATACATCTATTTCACAATGAACTCCTCATAGGGAAGAGGTAAAGTTATCTTGATCTGCTTTTTTCTCAGAGTTAGATTTTCATTTGGGGATTTTGTACTTCTCTCTGTGTGGCATTTTCTGAGAATGCTATAACTAAATAGAGTATTAATTCACTTAAAGCTAAACATTGATGTTGTGTAATGAACAATCTGCTAAATGTTAATACAATTTATCCTTTTTAAAATTTATAAACATGACATATTGCATGCACTTAGTGCTAATCTATTTTAGACATTCATTTGCGTTGACCTATGACCATAATATATTACATTCCTTGAGATATTTATCTTGTCATTTGGAAACAAGATTACAATTAATGTGACACACATGACTTTAAATTACTACTTCAACTAGAGATGTGTGAGTAATGAATTAGCTACAGCTTTGAACCCCTCTGCTTATAATTTAAATTGCCAGCCTTTCATTGATGCCTGATTATGATCCATTAAATAAGTCACAGAATCAAAGAAACACACATTGTTTTGATTCCAGACCTATGGGGGATAGTTTTCATTTAATTTACCTAACCCTAGGCTAATGTGTCCACATTCATATAAAAGAAACAAACATGAGAACACATTTATATACTAATGTTAATAATAGAATAAAATCACTGCTAGAGTTTATCTAAGCTAGATGGGCCAAAGCAATATCCTTGTTTACTCCACTTTTAAAGAGCACAAAAATAGAAACTATTAGAAAAAGTGAGCTCATATCAGAGACTCATTCAACAAGGTATCTTCTCCTTAAGAAAAAAGAAACCCAGTTTCTTATGTTCTTATGTTTTCTATACCTCCTTCGTGACATTGATGTTGCAAGACTGTAAATTCTGGAATGGCACAGAATAGAAACACAGTGAACATTTGTTGAATGATGATTTCGATGATAAATGACAACCACGGTAATAGATCTCTGCAAACTCTGAGGAATGGCAGGTTGAATGATGCTCTGTGGCCTTCCTTTGCTATGACTGGGTGGATATATTATTATTATTATTGTGTATCTTTAATATGATGTTAAACATGACATGATGGCAACATGATGTTTGATGTACATATACATAGTCAAGTGATTACTACCTTTAGTCAAATTCACATCTATCTACTCAAATAATCACCTTATTTTAAAGGGTGATAAGAGTACCTAAATCTATTCTTAGGAAATTTTCAGTATATAATGCTATATTATTAACTGTAGTCATTATGCTGTGCACTAGATCTTTTGGATGGATATATTATTTACTTTTGGAACTATGATACAGCTAGGCACTGCACTAATGTGTATTGTTTGTATAAGCTCATGTTTTTTGTTAATATATATATATATATATATATATATATATAATTTAATATGTAGCATATATAACTACATGTAACCTATACCTAATATTATATATGATTTATACTTTATGATACATGAAGCCTCTCTGTAACAAGATAATATGGTTTTTAAGGAAAAGGATTATGTTTCAAACCTGTTTTTTCCTCGTGCCTGGCAAAATGTTATTCATATAATTGTCCCTCCATAAAGACCTACTGAATGAAAATGAAGTTGTTCTTTTTGACTTAGGAAGCACACTCGAGAACAAACAATTCCATGGGACTAATAAAACTGTGGATAACAACACTAATCTGAAAACCATAGCTTCCCCTCTGATTTATTAAACTGTTCTCAATTTGCTAGTTTCAGTCCATCAACAGGTTAAATGCTTGGTGCTAGGCTGGAGTAGAGTACAAATAAACCTCTACACATTTATAGTCTAATGGAAGAACTCAGACTAGTATACATAAACATGGGAACGATTAAATGGTGAATCATATGGTAGCATCTAAAGCTTGAGTTCAAAGAAAGAGGTTTCAGAAGAAGGGAGAGAAATAGTATTAGTTGGGACTTATGCCTTTGAATCACACAGATGGGCTTGAATCTGGATTCTGCTACTCTGCTATGTATCATGAGACAAGGTACTTAATGGCTCTGAGCTTCTCACAACTCTCAAATGGGGACTTACTTCCCTTCATGGAGTTGTGCTATTTAAACAGGGTCCTATGTGTGAAGCCTTTGGATCATTGTGCTACACAAAGAAACAATAAGTTGCATTAGTCAGAAGGAAAAAAAAAAAGAAGTTTCAAGGAGAACTGATATTTCAGCTAGACCTTACAGGATCAGGCTTTGGATAAAGAGGGAAAGGTCAAAGTTATCTTAGGTAGAAAAGGAGCAGAAACAAGAGAAAGCAGAATGAGAACAGCATGTGTGAGCAAGAATAAGCAGGTCTGTTGGAACCAAGTTGAAGGAGAAAATCAGCAGTAGTGGGAATTTAAATGTGTTCAGTAAAATGGGTTTGGAGACTTGCAAGTCTTGATAGCCAGAGGTCTTTTGACTGGAAATGACACCAAGAGGAGGACACTCAATTGCTCCTTTTGGCCTACAGCACTCTAACATAAGTTTTGAATGGCATTTTCTTGTGAATGAAGTACCCTTTATATTAATTTTTTAATGCCAGTGCTTGACAGATTATCTTGAATTTTATGAGCAATGAATATATTGGTTTTTATATAAATTAATGAGTTTTCATTGCTGACAATCTTCCACTTTGCTTTCTGTGGCACAAATCTGACATGTAAATCTGTACCTGTGTGTGTGGAGCTCCTGTCTATAAACAAGGAAGAGCAAGTGAATAAAGAACATAAAGTAATCTTCAAATATTTTTTAGTTGTAGATGGACACAATATCTTTATTTTGTTTTTATTCATTTTTATGTGGTGCTGAGGATAGAACGCAGTAATTCACACGTGCGAGGCAAGCACTCTACTTCGAGCCATAACCCCAGCCCCCGTAAAGTAGATTTTATGTAGATTATACAAAGATTAAATATTTAGTGAATTTGTCTTCTCTTATGGTTCTAAATTCTTTGGTGTCATTTGAACTACAACAGAATTAATTAGAATGCATACTGATTAAGAATATCTACATCAAAACTTTTTTCCAAAATAAGAAAATTATATCTTTAAAAAATTTAAATATCAGTTTATTGAACTTACTATAAATAAGTCTAATAAGTTAAGACAATCAATTATAGAATGACTCCACATAACATATTGTGAATAATGAATATTGAAAAATATTCAGTTTAATTTTAAGTAAAATTAATTTATTAGCTAATTATCTAGAAAACTTGGCTTTCCTGTGCCCAAGGGTTGGGAATAACCCATATTTCTTGAACTCGACTATTGTGCTCTCAAGAAAATGTCTGAAAAAATAGTTATGCTCTGTCCATTAGAAATAGCTATTTGAGGAGTTTATAGGATTTTCCCAGATGTCTGATTGAAGCTGTCTGATTCTTATGTAGATTTTCCCCAACACAACATTTGGTTTGCAGAGTCGTGGCTTATAGGAAAATAGTTGCCTAACAGAGGCAGAAGTATAATTATGATATCATTAGAAATATTTAAATATAAATAACATTCTGTATTTGTCCTTGTCACTTGTCTGGGTTCTGACAGGAGGAGCCAGTTTTGATGGGATTCCTGTGGCCCCATAGATTTTTATCCTGTTATCCAATTTTCCGCTGCACTGCTCTCCTTCTGTCAAACTGACTGCCAGCCAGCCTTACGTTTTCCCGAGAGGAGGAGCAAAGCTTTGTATTAGAGTGGACAGAAGAAGGAGAACAAAAAAAAAAAAAAAAAGATTTTTTCCCTCCAAGTGCTTTCCTCTCTCTTTCTAATGGAAAATTCCATTGTTTGAAGGGGTGAAGAGAATGGAGGTTCAGGGGACAGGGAAGACCTCAGGTTTTCATTCAATGGAACAAAATAATGCTGCAAAACAGACCTAGGTCTGCAGCTGAGCAGCATACAGATCAAGAGACCATTTTCCAGGATGCTCAGAGTCATAAGAGTTGCTGAGATGCTGCCAAAACTGGTTTGTGCTAAGAATTCCCTAGCATTTCAAACAGTGGCTTGCTACTATACACAATGGAAGGATACTTGTCAATCATACTGTAAGGAAAGAAAAGGATATTTTCCTTTTCTGTGAAGATGTCACAGTAAGATGCTATTTTACTGTGGGATTTTTCATTTCTGTTTACTAAGCAGGCAGGGCTCAGAGCAGAGAACAAACAGGTAACAGAAATGAGTGGATTGGATGGGATGTTAAACAACAGGGAAGAGTAGTGGAGTGAGGTGGCAGGCTTAGGCCCCATGTAAATACGAAATATTAAATGGTAAAATCCAAAGAAAATTAAATGTACTCAAAATATCAAATTGCAAAGACCTTCAAAATATCAGGTTGCCCAAACTAAACCGATATTATTTCTTCCAATCCATGAACAAGGGCTATATTTCCTATTATTTGTGCTGTATTTCTTTCATTACTATTTTAAAGTTTTCAGTGTATAGATTTTTCACCTTCTTGGATAAATGCATTCATAAGTTGCTTGTTTGTTTAGATGCTACTTGAAATGGGATTGTTTTCTTGATTTTTTTTCTTTTTCGTTTTTTGATATTTTTGTGGTTACTGACTTGCTTTGGACTCACAACGGATATAGTTAATTATATATCTTCTTTTTCCTTCTATCTTAAGGGATAAGAGCCTGAGACAAATTAGAAAGAAGGCAAAAGTGATCAGTAACAGTATTTTAATGTACATATTAGTTTTTAACAGAGTTAACATCAAGGCAGTCAGTACATCTATAGTGGAAACGGCTAAACATCCAATTTTTGAAAAACAAACAAACAAAAAAAAAAAACCTTGCAGTTTTGTTGCTGTCAAATCTATGATAACTTTAGCTCTAGACAGCTGAAATTAATTCTTAGTACAAAGTGAAATAAAGACACTTATATTTCACTGTTTTTCCTCTTTGAGTTTTTCTGCATATTAACTATATCTAGTTCATTGAAAAAGTGTAAAACATTAACAGGATGAACAAGGTAGATTGAATTACCTGGATATCTACTTAAGAGTACACGAAAAGCTTATAAGATAGAGAGGAGAGTAGGAAGTTAGAAGTTTCTATTTATATTCTTTCCCCTCTCTTAAAGAGCAGAACCATATATATAGCAATGTTGTCTGACTTTATTCACAGGGGCAAACTTACCTAGGCTTTGCCATTTTTTAATGAATCAAGATTGTTATAAATGAGCTCAACTGTACAGTTTTAGCATCTCTTGAGGTGGATTTTCCTGCTCTTCACTAGAATGAATGTAAAACTAGAAGTAAAAAATCTGGAGAAACTACTTCCATGTGTCTGTGTGTATTTTTTAATAGAGGTGAGGCCATAGGAGTTCTCCCTTAAGATTTGCCAGCTTCCTGTTGTGTCCTGCTTGTATCGTTACACTCTTAACCTGCCCCGTTTTTCAATTCATGGCTTCCAATAGCATTTTAATGTTGTCTATTTCACTGGCCCATATGGAGAACGTTGATTCTGTTGTTTCAGTAACAGTATGAAATATAGTTTGTGGTTGCTTTTTGGGCTAAAAGAAACTCATTACAATTTCCTGTTCCTCTATGTGTTGCCAAAAACATTATTGTTGCTTGGGCCTGGAGATGTTTTTTGAATCTGTGATTATTTTTTCAGTCTTTACATCAATGTATTTTATAAATGTAGTAAAATTTGTAGTAAGAGGTGGACTTCAAAGAATTGGGGATCTCTGCCATTACGAAAGATGATAAGAAAACAAACAGATAAACATTTTTTGGCGGGGGGGAGGGGAGGGCAAGTTGTTCTAATGAATGTGTGTGGTTCTTTTTTATACCAGGTATTATGAAGAGCTAGAACCCTTAGCTATCCCACAGATTAAGATTGTACAGGAATTGATCACAAAAATGGAAAGAAAAAGTGAAAAATATTTAATAAAAGATTCTGGTTCTCCAATCCCTGTTAAGCTGACCAGCAGTGTTGGCCTCAGTTGCATATCTTAAATGTAGAACTTCAGGCCTGATCTGAGACGTGTTAAATAAAAATCTGTATCTTAACAAGATTCTGGGTGATTAACGTGCAATTCAAGTACCAGAAACACTTAGCTGGTTTCTATTCAGTCAACACAATAATTTCAAGTTTATCACCAGGTTATGTTTTTATGAAACATTGAAGTTTATAGAGATAAACTGCTTAGTAAATATAGCCTGAATTATTTTTATTTCAATCCACAATAAATTGAATTAGTCTTGGTCACTATGATCAATTTAATTTTTAATTGCTATTGTAAGCTTAGAAGAGAAAATACAAAAGTTAAAGCAAACATAAAAAGGTTACATTTGAAAAGCCAGAATATCTACAAACATGCTGTAAAACGTCCATGTGTGTTTAAGTGTGTTAATCTTCAAAATCATGCATTTTTATTACTTGATTGTTGACAGGATAGTTACTTTTGACTTATATGAGTATAAAAATGCCACTGGGGAAGGGACCATATGTTTTCTTTATCTCAAAATTCAAAGCTGGCTGAATGAATTAAACTCAAACTTATAAAATAATTTACCTCCAGGCTGAGCCTCTTATCACAGGGGCAACCAGAGTTTGAGAGTGACCTGAGTGGCATTTGTGAACACCTGCAACAGGAGGTTTTATTAAGGCACACTTCCCCCTTTAGCCTTCAGACTGGATCATTAAGTCTAAGAATTGGGGGTGAAAGTGATCACTGATATTTCTCTGTTATATTCATGCCTGTTGACCCAGTAAAAGCAAAGTGTTCTTTTTCTTTAATGTTTTCCTCTTTTCTTTTCTTCTCCTTTCCTTTGTTCTTTAGTCCCTTGACCTCTTTTCTGATTTAACTATTTAATTACCTACTTTATGCCATGGACTTTTTCAGACAGCAAAATGATTCTGAAGAAACAGAGGATATGCTTGTTGTCTTCCAAATTTGTCCATGTTCCTGATACTTTTTCCAAGATAAAACACTCTGTTGACGTGTCCTACCTGAGGGTTTTTCTTGCTGACATTATATGTTCAGGGCCAGTTACTTCTGTTTTTTACTTTATTTTCTTTTTTCTCTTTCCTCAGCACCCCTGTTGCTTTACAAATAATTCAGTTACTATGGAAACATTACTTTCTGGGTGTGGTGACCACAGCAATTTTTTTGTGACTTTTAAAATATGAGTATATGAAACTAAGATTGCACATCACCCTTCTGACCTTTATGCTATATTTCCAGATACGCCTTGTTTTAACTGACATGCTATCATGCTGTAAAACAGCTCTTACTTGGTTCTGTGCATTTGAAAATGGATTTCAGACATAATTACCAAAAAAAAAAGAGATGTTAACTACAAACATATTTGTATTAAGCAAAAATTCTATTTTTAGCATCTTGCATAATTAGCAAGATAGATTAGAAAGGCATGCAGATTTGGTCCTAAAATAGACAGATAGTATCGAATTCTATAACAAATTTACCAAATTCTGTAAAGTATGAAAAAGAAATCAAGATGAAGATAAACTATAGAACTGTATTTTTTAAGTGTATACTTTCGGATCTGTGGTGGGTTGTCTGTGGAGTAGAAGAGGAATTTTTTCCCCCTCATCTCATGTCACAGAGTGATCGTGGTTGGAAGGAAAATTTTTTCCTCTACCAGGCTAGATTCAAGTGGTGGGGCCCATTGATGAGTGAGTGGTAACTCCCAAGTAGCCAGAGGTGAGGGTCTAGGGCATCTAGGGCTTCAGTGGAAAAGCATGAAAATTTCTCCTGGGTGTTTTCCTCTTGATACTAACTGAGAAATCTCCTTTTTGACTGGAAGCTCCCCAGAGGGAGATTAATACTTGTATTTTCAGGGATATGTACTTTAGTCAGATAAGGAATGTTCAGGTAAAATGTTTCTGTTGATTTATTCAATGCCCTTTTCAAACTTTCTCATTGTCATTTGTTTAAAAAAAAAAAACAAAACTTCATTTTGCATTTGAAATATATGTTAATCCTAAATAAAATAAACTTAGGAAAAGTGTGTGAATATAAAAATCATCACATCTCTGTCTTAAAAAAAAATATTGGGGATTTAGCTTCTGTGTTTTCTTAGGATTGATTGCCATGGTGATGGTGTATAGGACATGCTGTCCTAATTATGGCTTCTTGGCATTTGAGAGAACCACCAAGGTAGAAAGCTGTGCCACCTTCCTCTTGCCCTGCTCCTCTGCAGCAAGTCATGAGACACTCCATATAAGAGGTATCTGCCCTGTCCCAGTTCCCTGAGGAAAAGGGATGGCCTAATCTCTAAAGACACAGGGACACAGCAGAATCTGAACAAATAGGCTTTGCTAAGTTCCCCTCAGTTTATTCCTATTAGCTCACACCTCCTTTGTCCAATCATATTTCTCCATGACTGTCCATTCTTCTTCAAAACAAATCATTTAAACACACATACATCCCTATTTCTTTAAGAAGGCTCCTGTGTCTTTAAAAACTTACATAAAATGAATTTCTATGCTTTTCCCTTATGAATCTGTCATTTGTTATGTGTGCCTCAGCCCTAAACCCAGAGATACATGAAGAAAGAAATCTTTCCTCCCCTATAGTGACTAGCATAGCCCCTTTATTAAAATTATGGCATAGTGATACACCATTTAACCATGGAATCAATGTTCCACACTCTTCTCCTCATGAAGGATGATTTAAGAAGCAAAGTTTGGAGATTTAAGATGGCGGGCCAGAGGCAGGCTGCATTCCTGGTTGCTCTCTGGCTCTGGAGTCAAGCCATGGGATTACTGCTTCTCAGTGAGGTGGGTGAAAGAGGAATTTCACTAAAATTCAGTATTGGATAGTCAGAGCATCTTATAGACTCAGAAATTTAGGTATATTGAACAAAAAGAAGAGTACATTGGAGTCGAATTGGTTGCAGAAGCAAAAATGGCACTGGTTCACCATAGAGGGGAAGGATAACAACAGAGATAAACCAATGAATGGATTTGGCATGGGAGAAAAAACTGAGATAGAAAAGCAGCTAGAATTTAGCTGATCCAGAGGCTTTGTTGTGAACTGGTGCTTGAAAAATGCTGTTTCTCCACTAGTCATGGATACCAGAGAGGGCACTATCTTGATGTGTCTGTACTGCAGCTGCTGCTGGGGGAGCTGAGAGATCATAGCAACTGCTGCCACACTGTCTGGGTAAGCACCTACTGTGCGACCTAGAGTGTATCTACAAGAACTTGAGTGAACTTGGGATAGAGAAGATTCTACCGAGGGGATTCAAATTGGAAAAGTGAAGGAGAATCCAACTCCCTTTTCCTTTGATTCTGGCAGTTCATGTGACCAGATGAAGGAATCTGAACAGGCAGGTGTGAATACATTCAGAGACTAAGCCTGAAAAGACTGGGTTCTTAGGCAGCAGAGTGTGTGGAAGATTGTGTCTCTTGCCCTGCGAGTAGAATTCTTGGGAGGCTCCAGAGATCCAGACTCCTGACAGAGATCAGCAACTACATAGCCCTAGGGGTGTGTTGATATTATCTCTCCAGAGCACATACCACCCAACAAAACCACTAAGGCCTGATTAGACCTATGCCACACCCACTGGAACTCCCCTCATAGACTCTATAGCAGCCCCACCCTGGGAGCACATTGATCTGGTCTGTGCAGACAAAGCTCCAAAAGACAATACTTCCCACACCATCCTACCTTATCCTGGTGAGAAGGGAAACTGAGTTATTTTAACCAGCTTCAGTCTTAGACTACTCCAACTGGCAGCTTGGTGAGCCACACAAAAAGAGGAAGGGATTTACCCTCAGTCTCTCTCTATCACCCAAGGAGAAATAGAAAGAAGGATGGTGGGCATAGGCAATGACCATTTAATTTTGTCAACTTTATGAACACTTCAGTGGAGACAAAGTCTTCATTTTTTCATTAAGAATCTTTTCTTTTTCTTTTAATGTTCTTGTTGTGCTGATTGGTTCATGAACATATATAAAACACATATTTGTTTCTTTTTTCTTCATTTTAGCATATTTTTAAATGTTATTTTTCCTGGCCTTATCTTTATTTTTTTTTTAATTTCAATTTTGTTTTGTTTTAATTTGTTTCTAGTTTCTCTTTCTTTATTCTCCTACTAAGCCAAATTCTCTTATTCTCTCTCCCTTTACTTTGTTTCTCCAATTCTTTCTACTCCTTTCTTACCCTCACATCTACTGTATCTCTTCTGCATTCTCTGTTCATTTTTCAAAACTGTAAATGCTCTTCTACCTTCCTATCTCATTTTCTTTTCTTTTAATAAAGTGTATATTTACCATCTTTTAGAACTAGTTGGTTTATATAACTCTTGCTGCCACCATTCATACTGTTACAATATTACTGATGACATGGTTGTTACATGTTGTTTGCTTTGTAGGCAGATTTAGTTCATGGTTACTTATATTTGTTGTTGGCAATTGCTGAATGCACAGTATCTATTTTGGGGTGTGTGTGTGTTATGTGTTAATTAATATTGTAGATGTCATAGTAGGAACCAGGTCTTCATTTTAATGCTGTATATTGTTTACATTGGTTGTTGTTTGCTTTCCCCTATTCTGTAAGGTGTTGGAAACCAACAGAGATGCTACAAGTTCACAGGGTAAAGGCTTTTTTTTTTTTCTGAACTCAACCAAAACATAGCTCACCTTGCTTTCTACACAAATAAACAACATTGAAATTTCATCTATACTTTAACACAAAGATTAGAAGAGACAAAAACCCAAACTAATGACTGCCCCAAGTAGAAATGGCTAGGGAAAGACAACAGGTCCCATTAATGGACATTCACTGCTATAGCAAAAACCAGAATTAACACAAAGGCTATAAATACCCAACCTATGAGAGGGTCTCAATCTAGATCACTCTAGGACACTTTGATACCTTCCTTTAAAAAATATTTTTGTTTAATTTGTAATAAAATCCAACTCAGGAATACAGGAAATATGAAAAAATAAAAACAAGGTAGCACAATATCTTGTAAAGTTCTTAATTCACTAGCAACTGATCCCTAAAATATTGAAATGGTTGCAACACCAGATAAATAATTTGAAAGAATGATTATAAGAATGATTAATGAATTCCAAGAAAAAAAGAGAAAAACAATGAATTAAGGAATTCAGTACAGGATATGAATGAGAAATCCAATAAGGAGATAAAGATATTGAAAAAGAACCAAACCGAACTCTTGGAAATGAAAGACATGATAAATCATATAAGATGTTCAGGTGAAAGTCTCTCTAATAGTGTGGACAGTGCTGAAGACATAATCTCAAATCTGGAAGACAAAGTGGCCAGTCTTAAATATTCAGATGATATTAAAGAAAAGAAAATAAGTAACCATGCTCAGAATATACAAGAACTCTAGGATGAGGAACTGTGACCACCGGCACAACAGGCGCAGCGGCCTGCTGAAGGGCAGAGCCGCCCTCACCCCCGCGCCTGCAAGGTAGGCGGAACTGTGACCACCGACAGAAAAGGCCCAGTGGCCCGCGGAGGGGCAGAGCTGCCAACCACGCCTGCAAGGTAGGCGGGCCTGCGACCCACCGGCAGAATAGGTGCAGCGGCCTGCTGAGGGGCAGAGCCGCCCCCTCCACCCACGCCTGCAAGGTAGGCAGAATTGTGACCACCAGCAGAACAGGCCCAGCGGCCTGCTGAGGGGCAGAGCCGCCCCCTCCTCCCCTGCAAGGTAGGCCGAACTGTGACCCACCGGCAGAACAGATCCAGAATTCCGCGGAGGGGCAGAGCTGCCCCACGCACCTGCAAGGTAGGCGGACCTGCGACCACCAACAGAACAGGCCAGACCTGCAACTGACAGACAAAACAGGCCCAGTGGCCTGCAGAAGGGTAGAGCCGCCCCCTCCCCCCCCCGCGCCTGCAAGGTAGGCGGACGTGTGTCCCACCGGCAGAACAGGCCCAGAGGCCTGCAGAGGGGCAGTGCCGCTGCATGCACCTGCAAAGTAGGCAGAACTGTGACCACCGACAGAACAAGCCTAGCGGCCTGCAGAGGAGCACAGTTGCCGCCCGCGCCTGCGAGGGAGACTTTGCAACTATACAAGACCAATATAAATATATAGGGGGAAAATTCAATAGCACAACAGTTTCACCAAGTAGAAAGGAACGCGAACAGTATGAAGAGACAAGGAAAGAAAGGACCACAAGCAATGCAGGTCAACTCAACGTTAGAAGAGGTAATAGCTGCAGCAGATGGAATGTCAGATAAAGAATTCAGGATATACATGCTTCAGATGATCTGGAGTCTCAAGGAAGACATCAGACAGCAAAATCAGACAATGAAAGATC
>NW_026000005.1:3242421-3307633 GCF_001458135.2 Marmota marmota marmota
GGGGGGATAGTAGAGGATAGGAAAGGCAGCAGAACACAACAGACACTAGTATGGCAATATGTAAATCAATGGATGTGTAACTGATGTGATTCTGCAATCTGTATATGGGGTAAAAATGGGAGTTCATAACCCACTTGAATCAAAGTGTGAAATATGATATATCAAGAACTATGTAATGTTTTGAACAACTAACAATAAAAAATTAAAAAAAAAAGAAGAAAAAAAAAGAAAATGGACACGTGAAAGATTTTAAAGGTTTAAGCAAATCTGAGTAAAAGTATTGCTATAATTCATTTGGAAAGGAGTTTGCAAGGATGTTTATTTGTAAATATTATTTTCTAAAATCTTCACTCTCAGGAACATAGAGAAAAGATATACTGCAGTATTTATAGTATTTTTTCCTTATTTGGAAGAACTCCAAAGTCTTTCTTCATATAGTATCTTTCTGCATAAACCCCAAAAGCACTCATTCAGTAGAGTAGGAAGACATTGTATTAACCCCTCAGCAAGCACACAGACCCTGGACACACAGTGCCTACATAAACCAAGTGTAGAACAGTTTAAATCTTATTAGTAAAGCATGCTTTCTAAACAGAGTACTGATTGACTGGTTTTGAACAAATTTGTATGTATTATACATACTCAAAGACAAATATTTTAGGAGAAAAATATGCCCCTTTACTTATCTTAGGCTGTCGAAATATTGTCTTTTCTTATTTTTGAAGTATTCGTTACAATCCAAATAACTTTTACTATATGTGATATAATGTATATATTTATTTTAGTATGTTATTTGTTTGGTACTACTGTTTATATTTATTTTCCAAAAATAAATATACATTAAGTTCTAAAAAAAAAAGAACTCTAGGATGATATTAAAAGACCAATTTAAGGGGCTGGGATTATAGCTCAATGGTAGACTGCTTGCCTAGCACATGAGAGGCATTGAGTTTGATTCTCAACACCACATAAAAATAAATAAATAAAGGTCTTCAAAAGAATACAAAACAAAACAAATTTAAGAACCACTGGAATTGAGGTGGGTTGTGAAACTCAGGCTAATGGAATTGATAACTACTTTAGGAATAAAATAAGAGAAAATTTTCTTATGAGAGCATATGGATTGAAATTAGAAATAGACATGATTAAACCATACAAAAACCATACAAACGCATGGTGGTTGAGTAGTACACTTTTGAATGATGTATGGGTGATAAAAGAAATCAAGGGAGAAATTTTAAAGAATCTTAGACTCCGATGAGAATAATGATATAACATACCAGAAACTCTGGGACGCTATAAGAGGAAAGTTTATAAGTCTCAGTGTCTACATAAGAAAATCAGAAAGATCCCAAATAAGCAACCTAATGATGGATCTCCAGGCTCTTAAAAAAGAAGAACAAGCCAATTCTAAAACTAGTAGAAGGAAGGAAATAATTAAAATCAGAGTTAAAATCAATGAAATTGAAAATAAAAAGCCAATACAAAGGATCAATGAAACAAAGAGTTGGTTCTTTGAAAAGATAAACAAGATTGATAAACCCTTAGCCAACCTAACAGAGATAGAGAACCCAAATTAATAAAATTTGAGATAGAAAAAGGAGAAATCTCTATAGACATCACAGAAATCCAGCAGATCATTAGGGACTATTTATATTCCAGTAAATTGGAAAACCTTGAAAAAAATGGATACATTTCTAGATACATATGATCTGCCAAAATTGAATAAAGAAGATATTAAAAATCTAAACAGACCAATAACTTATAATGAGATAGGAGCAGTAATAAAAAAGCTTTCCAACAAAGAAAATCCCAGGACCAAATGAACTCTCCGCTGAATTCAATCAGGCCTTTAAAGAAGAAATAATACCAATATTCCTCCAATTATTCCATGAAATAGGAAGTGATGGAACACTTCCAAAGTCATTCTATTGAAGCTAGTATCACACTCATACCAACATCAGATAAGGACATATCAAGGAAAGAAAACTATAGACCTATATCTCTGATAAACTTAAATGCAAAAATGCTTAACAAAATATGAACAAATCATATTCAACATGTACTAAGAAGACAGGCCAAGTTGCTTTTATCCCAGAAGTGTAAGAAAGGTTTAACATATGCAAATCAACAAATGTAATCTACCACATAAATATAATTAAGGACAAAAATCAAATAGTCATCTCAATAGATGCATAGAAGGCCTTTGACAAAATTCAGCACCCATTCATGATAAAAACACTGAAGAAACTAGGGATAAAAGGAACCTACCTCACCATCATAAGGGCTATATATGGAAAACCCAAAGCCAACCTCATAGTAAATGGGGAAAATTTTAAAACATTTTGTTTTTAAATCTGGAATAATACAAGGATGTCCACTCTACTCACTCCTATTTAGTATATTGCTAGAAATTCCAGCCAGAGCAATTAGGCAAGAGAAGGAAATAAAAGTGATTAAAAAATAAAAAAAAACCCTCAAATTATCACTGTTTACAGATGATATGATCCTATATTTAGAGGACCCAAAAAACCTCTACCAAAAGACTAATTGAGCTAATAAAAAATGTGGCACAGTAGTAGGTTACAAAATTAACATACAAAACTCAATAGCTTTCTTATATACCAACAATGAATCTGCTGAGAAAGAAATCAGGAAAACAATTTCATTCACAATAGCCTTATAAAGATAAAAGCAAGCAAACAAAAGCCCTAGGAATAAATATAACCAAAGAAGAGTGAAGGACCTGTATAAGAAAAACTAGAGAACACTGAAGAAAGAAAGTGAAGAAGACCTCAGAAGACTCAGACGATGGAAAGACCTCTCATGTTCATGAATAGGCAGAATTAATATTGTCAACATGACCATACTACCAAAAAAAAAAAAAATAAACAGATTCAATGTAATCTCTAAGAAAATACCAATGACATTCTTAACATAACTAGAAAAAAAAAAGTTCTGAAATTCATTTGGAAGAATAAATGACCCAGAGTAGCCAAAGCAATACTAAACTAAAACAAACAAACAAACAAACAAACAAACAAAAAACCAATGCTGGAGGCATCACCATATCTGACTTCAAAGTATTCTACAGAGCTATAGTGACAAAAACTACATGGTGCTGGCTTTAAAAGAGATACATAGACCACTGGTACTGAATAGAAGACACAGAGACAAACCCACACATCTACAGTTATCTGTTCCTTGAAAAAGTTGCCAAATGAGAAAAGAAAGCCTTTTTTAACAAAGGGTGCTTTGTTAACTGGTTATCCTTATGTAGAAGAATGAAGTTAGGCCTTTAGCTCTTACCCTGCACAAAAATCAACTCAAAATGGGTCTAAGGAATAGGAATTATATCAGAAACTATGCAACTCCTAGAAGAAAACATAGGGTCAACACTCCACCATATAGACACAGGCAACAAGTTTCTCATAGGACCCCTACTGCTCAGGAAATAATGCCAAGAGTTCATAATGGGATGGCATCAATTAAAAAGCTTCTGCACAGCAGAGGGAATGATTAGGAATGTGAAGAGAGAACCTTCAGAATGGGAGAAAATATTTACTAGCTACTCATCAGATAGAGGATTAATATCTAGAATGTATAAAGAACTTAAAGAACAACAACAATGCACACAAAAACAAATAACCCAATTAATAAATGGGTAAATGAATTAAACAGATACTTCTCAAAAGAAGAAATATAAATGGCCAATAAATATATGAAAAAAATGTTCAACATCATTAACAATTAGGGAAATGCAAATCAAAACAACACTGAAATTTCATCTGACACCAGTCAGAATAGCAGTCATCGAGAATACAAATAATAAATGTTGGAGAGGATGTGGAGGAAAAGAAATACTTTTACTCTGTTGGTGAGACTAAATTAGTACAACCACTATGAGAATAAGTATGGAGGACACCTCAAAAGACTAAGAATGGAACCACCATATGACCCAGCTATACCACTCTTAGGTATTAATCTTAAAGATTTAGAGTCATCATACTATAATGATACATCTGTACCCATGTTTATTTATTTTTGATATGTATATTTTTAGTTGTAGGTGGACATAATACCTTTATTTAATTTAATTTAATTTTTTATATGGTGCTGATGATTGAATCCAGTGTCTCACGCATCCCAGGCGAGCGTTCTAACACTAAGCCACAATCCCAGCCCTATACCCATGTTTATAGCCGCACAATTCACAATAACCGAACTATGGGTCCAGCCATGTCATCAACATATGAATGCATAAAGAAAATTTATATATAAACAGTGGAGTTTTATTAAGCCATAAAGAAAATTGAAATTATGATTTACAGGAAAATGGATCAAATTTGAAACAATTATGTTATATGAAATACAGAAAGTCAATACAGGCTGTATGTTTTCTTTCATATGTGAAAGATAAAGAGGAAAAAGAAAGGTGGTGGGGTCAGGGATCTAATGAAAATTAAAGGGAGATCAATGGAGGAAAGATTAGCGTGGGTGGAAGGGAGGGAGGGGGAAGTTTGGGGGAGTGATATTAGTCTAATTATAGTAATATTGTATGCATTTATGTAACACAAGTCCCGTCATTATGTATAACTATATTGCACCAATAAAAAATGTGGAAAGAAAAAAAAAAAGCAAAATTTAGGGAATGACTAAGGATTCACATGAACGTGAATGGAAGCCAAGACATGGAAGGACCACTGTGTTTGGCTTCAGTTTACCCATGCTGGAATTTTCTGGATTTTCAAACTGCTCTTTACTGCTCAGTGTTTTCCTCTGGAGTCTTGGAGATCTGGCCTCTTTCCTGATCCATTGCTGTTTAGGTGACCACCTTTCCTCCACTGGACTGTAGCTCCTCAAGGGAAAAAGTGAGTGCTACTCAACCTTCAGATCCCCTTTATAGTGCTTGGTGCATTGTAAGTGGACAACATTTAGAAGGAAATATTTAAGGGGTCAAATTCTTATCTGTTGTGCTAGATAGTCATCAGTAGAGTTAGCTATATTTTATGTTTTGTATTAAGATCAGCTCTCGCTTCAAAAATTTTGTTATTAGAGTAGTGAAAATTGAAGGGGATGTCAAATTAAGTAAAATAAAAGTAACACATAAACATAGCTATAAATATGATTATCTGATTATGTACAATTCTCTCGATGATTTCAATCACCCCAAGAATGACAAATGTTGAAGGACTGAAACACAGTTATTCCAGTGACCAGTCTTCTTTAGAGGTATTTAATCTCTTTGTTAGCATACTTTCCTATTCTTTTTGTACAAAACAAAGTTGAGGTTGGAAAATTTTAGATTTGCAACTTTATCTGTTCCCTAGCATAGAGGAAGTGAGAAACTTCAGAATGTCTCCCATTTGAACCAAAAGCTGATCAGCAGCCTGTGGTGACAATAAGGGATGGTGACTGTCACCCTCCCTTAAGATCAGCCTCAGAAGCAGAAACAGGACTCCTGGAGGTGGGGCCCAACCACAGATCCCCACCTGTAAAGCCGAGAACTGCTGTTCAGCATCTGTCCTTGAACAGAAGCACCCAATCACAAACAGGAGTTTGGGGGACATTTTCTGTCAACAAAAGTAATTGCCTTTATTTGGGCAACACAGAATGATTTTGTTACCATATACACCTTTAAAGTAGACGATGTTATCTAGGAGTGCTCGAATTTGGCTTTCCAGGTTAATGTTATTGTACATAAGTTGACAGTAGAATGGAAGGAGTGCTAGGAAGAACGCAGCAATGGAAATGTGAAAGAAGATTGGAATGAATCAAACAATTTGTGAAATTTTCCTATTTATTTGCTCAAGTTATATGACTTGATCAATATCCACATTATTGATTTGTGAAGTACAATTAAACAATGAGTGATTTGTCATTAGATTCCCATCAAATACTTATACTCTCATCTCCTTTTTGTTATTTATCACTGACTCTTTATCATGTTTTCCAGTAATAGCTACTACCCCCGTAACTGGCATATTTATATGATGCATAGATTATCTAATTCTCCAGAATCTGTTATCTACAAATTTTTAAAGATTTAAGGATTCATTTCTCCCTTCTTCCATCCTTTCTCTCTCTTTTTCAAGATTCCTTTCTTAGGATTAAAATTCTGAAACAAACTCAAGGTTTTTGTATTGATAAGGAATGAAAACCACTTTCAGAAAACATCTTGAAGTTGTTATGAAACCCATGGGGGCATGACAACTTATTCTCTGGTGAGAGAGATCACTAAAAACAAGAAGAGCATCCTTCTGCTCTCTCTCACCTTGTTCTTCATCACCTGTCTCTCTTTTTCCTGGCCACAGTGCTAGAAAGTCCTTTGTCCCCAATGAACCATATC
This sequence comes from Marmota marmota marmota, assembly GCF_001458135.2. Taxonomy (NCBI): domain Eukaryota; kingdom Metazoa; phylum Chordata; class Mammalia; order Rodentia; family Sciuridae; genus Marmota; species Marmota marmota. The sequence goes on from NW_026000005.1 coordinate 3,248,771, forward strand.
ATATGCCTTTTAATTCCGCCATGACTGTGTTGTTCTGTGGGATCTAGAAAGTTTTCTTGGATTCCAGGTGTCCCCCTTTTTTAATAAAGGCAAGTTCTCTTAAGATGGCTTAACTATTGTTGACTTTAAAAAAACAAAGTTGACCGTAACAGAGTGAAATGGTACTTAAGAGAGGCATAATGGATGGGAGGGAACATGAAAGTTTGGAATGGGGACTAGGAGTAAAGATCTATTCTGATCATTTTTCGCTGTGTGCTAGCTAACACTTTCTATGTCAAATATTGATTCTGTGACTGACACAGGGTTTGACTGCTGAGACATATTAAGGAAAACCCCTTTATATTAAAAATGTCTTAAAGATAATTTTAGAGAAACCATCTGACATAAAATGGATCTCATCGGTACTTGGGTACTTGATCAGACTGCCTTGCATGATACTCTGTGGCTGTCAGCTGCCAGCATCAGAGACCCAGACAGATGTGGTTGTTGAAATGTGCCTGCAATTCATGAGATTTCATAGGCCTGTTTATTCTTGTCCTGCCCTCATGCTAAAACCAGATGTTTCTGAATTATTTGATCAATTCTATCTGAAGAAAGATTCATACTTGCTTCTTATCACCTTCACAACTCTACCCCAATTTGGGGATCTCTTTGTCTTAGACTAGTATCAAAGATGTATTTTTTGATATATCTGCATGTATGGATTTTTGACATTCAAAATATTCTTAAACTAGCAATTAATTTTTTTTTTTGAAAGGCCTTGAAGTATTGTTACTGCACAGATGACTCAGAACTTTGGGATGCAAGAAGTTCAATAAGAGTTAAGAGCATGGAAGACAAAGGGAGAAAGCAGTATTGAGTAGAGAAAGAAGTCATACAGCCAAGATGACCTGGCAAAAACTCGGCCAACCTAGAGAGAATATTGCTCCTCAGTTCTCTGGAGCCAAAGTGGTTTAGTTATGGGATGAAGGCCATCCCAGGTAGGGGGAGGCCATGAGCAAAGTATATCTCTGGAGCTCAAGCAGATTGGGAAGTGCTGCCTTCTGGAGACCCCCTGACTGAGAATCCTGCAGCCACTCAGAGGAAAGGAGCAACACATCTCTGCGTATCTTCACATTCACCTTGATTTTCATGATGCCTCACTGATCTACCTTTTATCTTTTCAGGTTCCTTTATTATTTTGTTGTTGTTCTTATTTCCCCAAGTGTTAGAGCTTATTACTTCTACTACATGTGTGTTGCATTAAGATTAAGAATAGTGGCTCAATTCAGATTCTTTGCCTCCACCTCTCTAGCCAGATGTTTAGCCCAGGGTGAGTTTCTTAATCTAAGTTTGTAAACTTCAGCCTCCTCATTTGTGAGTTTATGGATTAGTAAATGAGAAATGTATGCAAATTCACTGGTTCAGTATCTGGCATATTGTATGCACCCAGTACATGTTAATTATTTTTAATGGTAACTTTTTAAAAAAATATTTTTTAGTTGTCAATGGACCATTATTTTTTTTTATTTATATGCAGTGCTGAGAATGGAACCCAGTGCCTTAGCTGTGCTAGGCAAGCGCTCTACTACTGAGCCACAACTCCAGCCTAATGGTAACTTTTGGTCATTATTTTATATCATCACTTGATCCAGATGTTCAAGCCTAAGAATTTTTTTAAATACACTGGTCAATATTAGAAGGAGAAACCAGCTTCCAAATATATCTGCCTATTAGACACCATGGCATCAGAACAAAAACTATGTTAAAATAATTAAATAAGTGCAAGGCAAGGGGTGAAAGAAAACACCATCTGGCAGCTCTCTGTGAGTCATTTAGTAGTGAGTTGGAAGATAATGAAGGCCATTGCATTCTGGTCATGGATGGGTCCTTCTGCTTGGCTGGTGTTACAGCCTTACTCCGAATAAAAATAGCCCATGCATCCTTTACTACAGCTCAGTAAACACAGACTATGTGAATAAAAATAAAAGGATGTGCAACGAAATCTTTGGGGAGATTTGTCACAATTTATTTTGTTTCCTGGTGTACCCATGAATTTCAGTATAATCAACAGTTTAATCTGAACAGCAAGGCATTCATTTTTTGGCTGTTTGTAGTCAGTTTTATACTGCTTTCCTGGTGGGACTGACCATGTGAAATGCTCATCAGAGCCATGAAGCAATCTTCAGATTTAAAGCAGTGTGGTGGCTTGAGAGCAGTACAGCATGCAGAGTCACAAAGGTGCAAATTTGGGTTTGGCTACCTTTTACCTGTGAATATACTTCCCAGAGCCTTAGCTTCTCTTCAGCAAAATAGTGATGCTGTTACACTTGTCATGTGTAAATGAGAATGGATGAAAAATGAGTACATTTTTCTCCTTAAACTGCATTGTAAATATTAGTTTCTCATGATTCAAAGTAATAAAGTACTTTTGGAGGACATTTCACATTGTGATATTAAGACTAAATTAAAAAAAAACAATAACAAGGTTAAATTGACTATCAGCTCCTAGCCAAGCAAAACTAAATTTTTGTGCTTCAGTTTTCTTATCTGTAAAGTAGGGATAATGATATAATGGCCTCATAAAGTAGTTGTGAGAATGTAGTGAGATGGTCTAAGTCAAACAGAGTATGGTGCCTGACACAGCATGCTTTGGGGGGCTGCTATTGTTATAATTTTAATGTGTAAGTACATAGGAGTTGTTTTTTTGTGTGTGTTTGGCACTGTTCACATCAGTACTACTTTGGCAATTCTGGAATAGCTCACTGATATTTTTATGTTAATTCTGGAGTTACATAGTAATACCCACTAACTCACAGCTGGCGTTCTGGAGAGATTAAAATGACAGAAAAACAAAATTCAGGGAAAGGGGGTTGGAAGAGGGAATAGTAGCAGAGTAGTTCTAGAGTTCGTTTTGTTTTTTAAAGATAATTCTATCATCGGATTGATTCTTCTTTTAAAAAAGCATGGCTTAAACAGGAGCATGTAGACTGCAGAGGAAAATGCACAGATGTGGAGGTTTTGAGGTTATAATCCCCCTTCTGCTATAAGCCACCATCTAGGACATTGAATAAATCACTTAATATTACTGGCCTCCAAAGAGATGGATGGAGGAGATCAGTGCTTTCCATGCCTGGCCACACATTAGAATCCTCAAGTCTGCTTTTTAAAAATGGGGTATCTGGCTTCTCCAGCTCTACCTTTGAAGAACTGAATTTTAATCCTCTGAGGAAGAATCCATCTTCAAGTTACCAGGAATTCGGGATACATACTGAGGGTTATTTCGATCACCTGACCTATAACCACTAGAATCTTTCCCAGCTGTGACATCATATATATATCTGTACATCTCTCTTTACTACAGTCCTGTACATAAAGAACATTTCTTACAGTGAAAACAGATATACAATAATATTTAGAGGTAAGGAAAGGTATTTAGAAGGTAAATGAATTTGACTGACACTCTTAACTTCTGAAAAAAAAACTAGCATGTTATTTTCTGAACGTTACTGTAAACTATAAACCTCTCTTGCCTTATGAGAAATGTGATGGTTATACTACAACTGTATAGCTTCTATATTGCACTCAGCTGTCCCCTTTCCAATCTATGGCTTTTTTAATGTGAAAAGTCCTACCTCTGTAGAAGCTTGGGTTGAATGAAATATTTAATGCAACATTGAAGAAACCATGGAAGGCCTCACCTCTGTTCATGGACTATAGGAAAAGAAAAGAAATGTGACAGTGTTTGCAGAGAGGGAGTTTCTCCCCCATTGATCATAGCATAGAGCATCAGCCTGGGGAAGAATGTTTATTTGTTTTTGTAATAGAAATATTCAGTTTAGAAAACACCAATAATTTTTATTTATATTGTTAAAATTATGGAAGGAACATATGGCTTAGATTAGGAAAGTGAATGTTAGCTATGAGGCTGCATGTGCAAGAGACATTAATTAGAGTTGAGGGTATCTCAAGTACTTGACTCAGAAAACAATTTTGTTTAATAAGCTTCATGGCTTGCAGGTGCCTTTCCTTCTTCCTTTGCCATGCTTCCAAATAAAGCTGTTTTGTCTGTGCAGAGCTAAGCATGCTTGAGGAGTCGTGTGGTTTTTGTGCTTCACTCCATTCATGTTTGGAAGTAAGTTGGCATGACCTTCACATGAGTAAGTGGTCTCTCTGGCAATATACACGCTGCTGAGGAAGGCATCTCATGTTAAATCAGGTCCCTATTTCAAGACTGATCTAAAGGGATTTGCCTTTAAGGAGATGTCCGTTCACTGGCATATCATAAGCCAATGCTGCCGTGCTGTCGAGATTTCTAGAGAAGCTCTGCTCAGGGATGTGCTTGGGTGGAGGACACTGCACACGTCCTTTCTTGTGCCTGTATCAGCTCCTGCTGCTTCCTTTGATCAGTGACAGATAAAAATCTCTCTTGAGTTTTGGGATCTGATGAAAGCCATGTGTCTGGACTAAGTCTTTGGAACTAGATTTTTGGCATTATCATATTGTTAATATCCGTTGGGTTTTAAAACATGTGCGCAAGGCTTGAGTTCCATGGAATTCTCTGGTGAATACAGCCCAGGGCAGCTGACATGTGGGTTTTGTTGAACCCTCGAAAGCACAAACAGCTTCACTTTCTTAATCTAGGCGAGCTGTAATGACTCTCTGGGGACAAATAAATGTTTCCTGTGAAGTCCCCACTTGTTTAATTGCTAGCCTTAGGTTTTAAAGTCCTTGCTATCCTAAGTGAACTGATTTTAAGAAAAGTAAAACATTTCAACTCTTCTACTTGTTCTTGATGAAGAAGGCAAAGTTCAAATGGAAATTGAGGAAGGACTTGATCAATCATAAAGGCAACATTGTGGGGTGTAATAGAAAGGTGGCTTGGTGGAGATGTCGACTAGGATATGGCTAGGATGAGTGAAGTTCTGGGGCCAGACTACTTGCTTGCTATAAATCTCAGTCAAGTAACTAAACTCTGTGTCTTAATTTCTTCATCTATAAAATGGGTGTAATGAAAGATTGAATGAGTTAATGCTTGTAAAGTTCTTAGTGTAATAACAACACATCAAAAGCATACAAATTAATGCTAATATTCACTGGGCAGAGCCCCATGCAAGTTGTCCTGTTAATAAGCAAGTATTTGTCTTTAGAACCAGGCTGATTGTATAAGCCTAATCTAAGATGCTTCTTGTGCTTCTGAGGAGGCACCAAATAATCTTGTGATGTTAGAGAAATAAAGTGAACCCTAAATGCCTAACTGTCTTTGGTTGTAAAGTGTAGACTAATTCAGTGCTACTTATCAGTATGTTGATAGAAAATAAATAAAACTATTATTGTAAATGCTTTAAACTCCACTGTGTATAGCAGGACCAGAAAGTGGTATCTATAATTATCCAACTTACTACTCAAAACTTAAAAAAAAATATTAACTCTTATGAGACATTTTTTTCAGATGATAATTTTTAGCATCTATATCCTTGCATCACAGTAAATAAGTAATTGAAATATACCAAATTTTTCTTTAATGAACCTTCCAAAATAAATTAACATTTTAACTATATATATTTGGATTATTATACTTTCCAAGACAAATTTAGCATAGCCTTTTATGATCAAGTTTTATGATCAGATGGTGTCCATATAAGTATTTGATTTCAACCATTTATTAAAAACAAAACAAAAATTATTTGATTATTTATTTTTAATATGCCCCACCTAGTTCCAGGAAGTATTTGAGGCCATTGAAGAGCACTTGTTAAATATGTTCAGAAAATAGGAGTGAGAAACTTTATCATCTTGTGGCTTTCAATATCACTACCTAATGGAGAAAAGTCAATGATATTTTTCTTCCCAGTTTATTAGAACGTATCTTTGACTGTCACTTGTATTATTCATCAAAATCCGACAGAAATGCAGGGTAAGAAATGCTCTCTTAAGAAAAGCCAGTTTGTAGAAAGTTTTTTTTAGTTATACATGGACACAATATCTTTATTTTGTTTATTTTTATGTGGTGCTGGGGATCGAGCCCAGTGCCTCACATGTGCGTGGCAAGCACTCTACCCCTGAACCACAACCCCAGCCCCTGTTAGAGAGTTTAGGATGAAATATCCTTGTTGTTTATTACTATATTTTAAACTAAGTATAAGTTGGTAGCAAAGTGGTTATGTTATCATAGCTCTTGACACCTCATGAAAAGCCCTTCTTTCTAACCCCACCCAATCTTCTGTTTCTGTAGTGTGTTTGTGATTATTTTTTCATAGCTGAATTGAGTCCTAAGTTAAAAGATGAAATGTGGGATGCTGAGGGAGAGGGACTTGTTTCCCTTGCATGCACTAGGTCTTTAGTAAATGTTGGTGATGGTCAAAGCGTATTTCATATAGAACATAATAACAATATTGTTATGTGCAAGATAAGCACAAACAGGGGACCTAATCCAGCCCAGAAAATCTCTGCAGACTTCGTAGGACACATGACATCTAAGCAGAGGAGTGGAGTTAGTCAGAATATGGGATTATTTCAGGCAGGAGTAGTAGCACATATAAGAACCTGGAGGTGAGAGAACAGTGCTTATCCAGGAACTGAAGGTAACTTTCAGTGTGTGTTGGGGTGGTGGTGGGAAGAGTAGGGAAGAGATGGAGGATTATGAGGTAGACAAGGAGTTTGGTTTTCATCCTGAGGACAATGAAGAAATATCGGTGGATTTTTTTCAGATGGGGTAACATGTAATATTAAAAAACAAACAAAAATCACTGACAGGATTATGATGAGTTGTTTGGAATGTGGCAGAACTGGAGACAAGAAGCTCAGTCAGAGCATTGTCACAATAAACCAGGCTACAGGGTCTAGTGGCATAAATTAAAATATAGGCAATAGGGAAAGGGAAAATATGGGTTCAAGGAATAGTCAGGAGAATCAACAGGATTTAATCACTGATTCATTCCAGGATATTTTTGGAATGAATCAATGATTAAAGAGATATTTCTCTTTCTGGTCATTATCAATAGTTCCTATGTAACATAATCTTCTACTGTAAATAACTATGAAAAATGAATAAAATGTATAAAACAATATTTGTTGGCATTGGATAGCAACTCAATGATGGGCTACCATTCTTGGGAAGGGAGAAACACATAAAGGTAAACTACAGATTCACACAGATTTTTCTCAAAGAGCAGTTTTTAGGCCACAGTAAGGAGGGAGAAACCAAGTAGAGATCATGAGTTTGTCAGATGAAGAATGTAGAGATCAGAAATAGTGACTGCAAGGCTGGCTGAGATTTAGCGCTAGGGCATCCAAAATGGGGCAGCTACAGAGAAACATACACCTGATATCTCAGCAGAAACTTCTTTCAGGTCTGGTCAATTCCTGGACCATATAAGCATAGAGTGAGATTTCAGGAGATTTGAAAGAGAACCTCTTTAGGGAGTCTGAGAGTTTCAGGGAAGATGCTTGAGTTTCATCAAGAGTGGAGAGATCTTGATGAAACCCCTAGATATTCACTGGATCCCATAAAGGGCACACTGTAGGAGTATCTGACATTTTAGGAGGAAAAGCAAAATTGGAATAGACCATCCCAACAATGTCAAAAGCCTGGTCTCAGCATGATAAGACAAATCTTCAGTAATGTCAGCTTTCTATAACAGATAACTCCACCCTTTTCAGAAGAAGACAGTATAATGCAATGCTTCTAAAATATATTATCCAAAATGCTCAGCATTCAATAGAAAAATTGCTGTACATTCAAAGAAACAGGAAAGGATCCGATAACAAGTGAAAAAATAGTCAATAAAAGCAAACCTAGAGATGGTAAGAACTTCCTACTTAAGAGTGCTTAGGATTTGCAGCTTTCAACAATTCAGGGAAAAAAAACTCCAAATCCATGGCACTTTTTCTCTAAAGAGAAAAAATTGATAATAGATAAGACGAACAAGTAAAATATTAGGAATATTAGATGGTGAACAAATCCCATGGAGAAAAACTAAAGTATGGAAATAGCCCAGGGAATGCTAAGAGGGTGGTGTGTTAATAGGAGGCCAGGAAAAGACTAAGTGTATGTGGCTGATAGAGGAAATAAAAGATTACCTTGAGACAGGCCAAATAGGAGGAGGAGCAGATTTGCTTATAGAGAAACAATGGTTGGGCAATGTTTAATTTGAGATGCCTATGAGACTTTAATTGAAATCTCACAGTAGGCAATTAGACATAAGGAATATGAAGAGAATAAGGTCTCTATTCTAGAGATGTTTATTTGGAATTGATCGACATGTGATTAAAAACTATGATTAACTTATAATAGGAGAAGGGATAAATCTATGAAGTAATTCAGGATTGAAAGATACAACCCTGTACACAAGATACAAAAATATTTAAATGAGTAATACGTAACCGATAGATGGCATATTCCAGCAGAAGATGTTGTCCTGGAAGTCAAGGGCTTTGGTAAGACAAAATGCTCAGCAGTGGCAATGCTGAGGAATAAAATCAAGTAAGAACTAAAATGCTTTCTGAGACTATGAAACAACTTGGTGAAATTATTTTGATTAAGATGTGGGTCAGAATTCAGATACAGTGGGATAAAGAAATACTAAGTAGCTACCATTGAGATATAGATGACTGTGGTTATAAAGGGCAGGATTTAAAGAAGGTGGTCAGATTATAGGCGTGTGATGTTGTGTCTATGTGTGTATACATTTCTTTTTAGATGAAGACTTAAACACATGTAATTGTACTTAGGTACTTGAGGACTATTTGACCATGTGACCTAGATTGGGCACAGAGGAAAGTGACACAATGTCAAGCTTAGGCACATGCCATCTGAATTTCTGAGATGATTCTTCAGTGCTTCCTGAAGCACAGAGAAAACTGTATTTACACTGACTTCTAGGTTTTTCAGTTCCTTTCTCGTTTAACTTGATATAATTGGCTTTTTTTTCCATTCAAAATATTAAAAGGAGAAGAACTTTGTGGCAATTTTTCTTTCTCAGCTTATTTAACATAGGCTCAGGTGAAGTTTTAGCCTCACTCAATTTATATACGTCTAATATTAAAAGAAACTTAAAAAATTACTGTAGTCACTATTATTGAGTTTGATTAGTCTAGATGTTTGTTTTAAATGGAAGCAATTTTATCTACATAAAAAGTGCCTTGTGTTTACATGTACTATTGCATAAATAGGGACTCTTTTAAAACTTTTATTACAATCTACCTTAACCTCCAAGCCCACATTATAATAAATATATGTTTTTTCAATAACTGAATACTTCCCAAACATCAAAGAGTTCTGTGTAAAGGGGGCATGTCTTAATGAATGTATATGAACAGAGTGAAAATAATTTGAGAAACCGTCTTAATTCATTTCATACTTTTGTAACAGAATACCTGAAACTGGGTGATTTATAAAGAATAAAGAGTTGTTTTTTATAGTTGCAGAAGCTGAGAAGTCCTTGGATGAGAGGTCTGCATTTAATGAGGGCTTTCTTAATGCTCATCCCATGGTAGTGGGAGACAGAGGGAAGAGGCTGCAGACATTTCTTTTATTCAAGTTTAAAATCGTTAAGTGCTAATTCAAGATGATCTTGACTAGATTTCAAGGAATAAAATGATAAAAATGTTAGAACATTTCCGAGTACTTGTATCATACTATCCCGAGAAAAAATAAAAGAAAAATTTGAAGAGTTTTTTTTTTTTCTGCCAATGAAAATGAATTGAACAAAAACATTATACCCATCGAACATACTGGCCGAGTCTATGAGCTCGCTCTAAGAAGACTGTAAGTAAATCATTTTATCAACTCCTTTTGATTTGAAAAGTGAAAAATAAAGGTTACTTATTCAAAATTCATTTTTCTCTAGAGTCATCCACTGTTATCTGAGGCATAAACATTTTCTGACTAATTTAGAATTTTTTGAGCTTTATTGTTCTCTGCAGATTTAGTTGGTTCCTCATCTTGACATCTTTGAGTTAAAAAACATCCAGTTATTCAAATATGTCTCTTTATTCATGAATGAATACAGATCATCAAGAAAGATAAGCTATTTCAAGGAGTCATTTTGAAGGACTAATTATTGTTTTATTAGAGTGCTAATGCTCAAAGTGATCATATGATACTTAAGCTATCTTGGTCCTGATAAACTTAAAAATAACCAAAGAATTTAGTGGGAATAATGACACACTTCATTGTTGCTGGAGGGAGTATATTGAACAGGATGACCTGCTGTGCCCCTCAAACTCACGGGAAAGGATTGTTCTTAACCGGGCACGAAACCAGATTCTGATTTGTGTTTAATTAGCAGTTCCAAAAGTGTGGAAGCATATTGAAATATAATACCATTTAGCATGTGATTTATATGTAGTGAAGTTCATATTTTAAAGAGGAGTATGATTTATTATTTGAGCATTAAAATGAATGGCAGTCAAATTTCACTGCAATAGGCTAAAAGTAGTTCATAGAAATAAGCAATTCTTATTTTGCACATTGATATTTAGCAAGAATTTTTCAATAAATTGATCTGTGCAATGCAGGATTTGGGTTTGAAGTTAGAAGTCTAACTCTGTTGTGGTTGGAGACAGGAGAGAAATAAATGCCTTTTTCACTCTGCTCCCCAGGAGTTGGTCACCTTTTGAAGTGTTGCTGCTTTCCAGCCTCAGAAGGTCTAGAATAACAACTGCACCTCCCTAGGAATAAAACAAACCAAGGCTACTCAAAGGAGAGCCTATCCTTGGTCTCCTCTCCCTCGCCCTCCTTTCTTATCAGGGTCTTTAGTACTACCAGGGTCTTTTTTCTAACTTTTAGACATTTTGGAGGACACTCAGTTGCCATATGTTCAGATGTTGTAGTTGTCTAATTTCCGTAAAAAGATTAGCTCTGGTTTGGGGATCAGCCAGGCACCCCCACACTGCCATGGAGAAGGTGTTTGATGCCAGGTCAGCTGGATTATAATTTCCCCTGATGCTCTGAATGGGAATCTGAGTGGCATCAATGCACATAGCAGTCTCCTTGGGTCTCTGGATTTTCCTGGAGTTGGTGACAAGACCCATTAAGGAATATTTACTTATTTTGTTAACTTTTCTGAAAACACAAAAGCAATGAAGCAATCCTTTTAGTTGCTGGTGGGATCAAGAGCAAGAGCTACCAACTAGTCATCCAGTCAAGCTGCACCAGTGACAAAGGAGCCAGAAACTTGTTTTTGTGGTTCAATGCCAAACTGGACTTTTTAGTTTCAAGACAGCCTCTGACCCATATGGTGACCTTCCTTTTATGATGGCTAATTTTATGATACCTTGAAGGAGCCAGATATTGAATCACATATTTGTGTTCAGATATTTGTTCCAACATTGATATGAATGTTTCTGTGAAGGTGTTTTTGGATGATATTAACATTTAAATTGGGGGTTTGGAGTAAAGATGATAACCCTCCATATTGTGGGTGGTTCTCTTCTCATCAGTTGAAACCCTTAATGGAACAAAGACTGATCTCCCCAAGCAAGAAGGAATTCTGCTTGTGGGCTGTTGTGGAATGAGATACAACTTTGCCCTGAGTCTCCATCCTGCCAGCCTACCCTGGAGACTTTGGACTTGATAAGCCTCCACAATTGTGGGAACTGATTTCTTAAAATAGATCCCCCTTCCTGCACCACCACACACACATCCTATTGGTTTGGTTTGCCTGGAGAAGCCTGACTAATGCATTGCTTAAACATACAATTGAAATTATCCTTGGCATGTGGAGAAAAACTTAAAATCATTAAATGAGTCAATGATGAAAAATATATACAAGGAATTTTGTATGGAAAAAATAGTTCATTAGTGAAGTTGTAAAGGATGAAGTCTGTTTCTTAGTATCCCTGAATCTAGAATAATTTAAAAGTAGGTTAAAAACTAGGATTTTATTGTTGTCTTCTAAAATGAGTTGTAAAACTTGAAGGTTTAAAAAAGACACAGTACTATTTCAGGGGGAAAAAAAGTGTCTGCATTCCAGTTTCATTGGTTATCATTAGCTTTGTAACTGTTGACCTCTCTAGGCCTCCAGTTGTTTCTTTAACTAAAAATGACAAAGGTGATTTAGGTGGTCTTTCAAGTCTTTTTGGTTATAAATGTCTTAATTCCATTATTCTCTCTGAGGCTCTTCCAGTGTAGTGATTCTGAGTATCACTAATTCTGAAGGATTCTTCTTATCAGTTCTCAATGCAGTAATACTGTAGGACTCACCAATTCCTGATGATTATGTGGTTCATAAAGAATTAAAAGAGTACAGTCATTGGGTGTAAGAAGGTGTTTCCTTTCCCCATTAAACATGGACTGGGGGAATGTTTGTTTGTCTATATTTTCTGATATCAAGTATTGAGCTTTTAACAACAAAAATGTAATTTTATTAGGAAAAATAATTTTAACTGCAGGAAAACAGAGGCAATGGAAGTTCTACTTACAATTGATAAATGAATATCAAACTCCCCTTCATGCTGTTCTTTGGGAGTGAAGGAAAGACCTCATCACTAAGATGTACCATGAATTAAAGGACTCTCATTTACATTCATTGCTTTGCCTGCAGAGGAACTTGGTTGTTTGCCAACAGCTTAATGTCTTGAGAAAGCTATAGGTCATTTTTCAGCCTAGCACTTAATAAGACCATCTCACAAATCTGATTTAATATTTCTGTTTTGTCATCAGTTGGGGAGTACAATACATGCTCCAAATAATAAAACTTTAATGACCTGAAGAGCACTTTACATCTTGCCAATGTATTTCTTCTATAGAAAATTCTGAGTTTTCTCTGCCATATTCGTTGAATGTAGATAGTCTTCTGAGCTGAATTTTTTTTTCTGAGAGAGAGAGAGAGAGAGAGAGAGAGAGAGAGAGAGAGAGAATTTTTTTAATATTTATTTTTTTTAGTTTTTAGGTGGACACAACATCTTTATTTTATTTTTATGTGGTGCTGAGGATCGAACACAGAGCTCCGAGCATGCCAGGCGAGCGAGCGTGTTACCACTTGAGCCACATCCCTAGCCCCCGAAAAATTTAAAATAATTGCTATTGTGAATCTTGTCAAAGAACAAAGGAAAAGGTACTCATTTTGGATAAGAAATAAATTACAGAGTGATTACTTTTACTGCATATCATGAGAAAAAATGGAATATCATCAAGATCAATACTAACTAGAATTGCAGTTAAAATTATTTTTCTACAATAAAATTACATTTTGCTGTTAAAAGCTTAATACTTGATATCAGAAAATATAGACAAACAAACATTAAAAATGTTAAGAATTCCACCTTCCCAACATCAGCTATGCTTAATGCATTGATATTTATTTTTTCATCTAGGGTTTTATATTTGCCATAGATGGCCCCTCCTTTAAAAGCCAAATTCACAAACACAAATATGCATATAAATCAAGTCTTCAAGACTGACTGGTCTGTGACATCAAAGCAAATCTATGTTTCCCCAATAATAAAATCCTGACAATTCCAAACCTCCAACTGCCTGTAGTTATAGGGCTTCCTTTGCCCCATAGTGTTATATATGATGTGGGCAAGACCAGGGTTTCTGATTCAAGCCAGGGGCTCCTCTGGCATATTCCACTTTGATGCAGTATCACTATCTTCTTCTTCCTCGTCATGCTGTTAAAAACCAAAATAAAAATTTAAAAATTGCAAAATAGAATACCATGTCAAGGCTTAACTAGTTAAAACATGCCAGGAAAATAGTGATGACTTAAGTATTTAGGAACAAAAATGATTGCTTTTTTTCCTTATATTACCTAAATAAGTAATATAAATTTTTAGTTGTACATAAATAACTCCTGGAATTTCTTTTTTCCTCATTTCAGAAAGAGTTGGTGATTCTTTGTTATTACAAAAATCAAATTCAAAAGACTTCAATCTGATTTTTAGCCATTTTAATGTCTGAAAAAATACAGAGGTTGCCCATCAATTTTACCATTGCTTCTCCCTTTCCCTCAGATTTTTTATGTCTTAATTATATCAAAATTTCCTTATTTAACCTAAAAATTGTAGGACTTTTTTTTCTAGTCAGTATTTATTATACTTTAAGGCCAAAATTTATAAAATTATTTCAATATTTTCTCCTGTGGGTATATTATATATACATGTATGTATTTTTCTACCTTTGAACATAATATTTGCTCTCAAGAATATCAATGGTATGTGGCTTGATAGTGAAGATTGCATATTTGTGGTTATTGGAAGGGATTTGGAGGTCTTAGATTTTGCAGAGTCTCCTCTAGTGATCTTCTGCACCATGAAGAGTCAGGTTTATCACATTGACTGCTTTTGCCACTTTTCTTCTTCTTCCTCTCCAATACAAAGAATCAAAGAAATTAAGGGAAAAATTAAGGGAGACAGTGTAGTGATTTGGGTGGTATGTTGTAAATCATACATGAGAACCTTAAAAAGTCTTTCACCTTTGAGCTCACAGCCAAGTAAGAGATTCAGCTCCTTGATATGTTTACCCTTTGCTGCTCTAGGCATTTCTCCTAGCTTAGTATTAGAAATCAGAAGCCATCCAAACTGAGCTGGAAGGGAGAAGGATGATGAATGCCAGGACATAACTTCACCTAAAGAGAACATAACTGTGCTGACTTGAGGTGCCATTGGTTGCAGGTGAGGATTTATAAGATTTTTTCATTTAAAATATTTTCTAAAATAATCCTTAGCATATTGAATTTTATTGAAAAGACTGTCTGCACAAGTAGTTATGTTCTATGATTTTAGCACCTTATTTTTAATAAAAGAATTGTGTTATGAATTTTAACTGTGGCAATAAATTAGCAAAGTTTATTTCCTGCTATCATAATCACTCACATTTAGCACAGATGGGCAGCAAAAGATTTAGAAACTGTTTTGAAGCTCTCAGTAGATGAGATAAATCAGCAGAATATTTATGGATAATACTAAACTGTTCAAGTTCATATTTTCTTTCTTGATCATTTTATAGAGGTCTCCTAAAATCAACGGCTTGTTTGCTTGTCCTTAGAAAGTCCTTGCATATATCACTAAAAGATTTTTTATTTTAGCTTTTTTTTTTAACACAATACCTTTATTTGATTTATTTTTATGTGGTGCTGAGAATCGAACCCAGTGCCTCACGTGCTAGGCAAGTACTCTACCACTGAGCCACAACCCCAG
The DNA here is from genome assembly GCF_001458135.2 of Marmota marmota marmota. Classification (NCBI taxonomy): domain Eukaryota; kingdom Metazoa; phylum Chordata; class Mammalia; order Rodentia; family Sciuridae; genus Marmota; species Marmota marmota. The sequence goes on from NW_026000005.1 coordinate 3,263,894, forward strand.
CACTATTTTAGTCTTTTAATGATTCTAAATGTTGGAACCGTTGCCAGGCCATAGGACACTTTGGGCAAGCTCAGTCAAACTACAACCTACCAATGAGCCTCATCTCATCTCCAAGACTCTTCTTGTTTCTGAAGTGCTCATGGAATCTGTGTAATCTAGAATTGTTTTTCCCCAGGGATCAAATTTGTTAGGTTTTGTGTCTTGGTCCAAAAGGCCTCTAGGATTCTAATTCATATCTAGAATTCAGGAGTATACAGAAAGCAAATACTTGGAGCAACCACTTGAGGGGAGAATTAGAAGGTATCATCATATGTACCATGGATTTTTCTAATGCAAATCCAGTTCTCTATATAGATGCTTCCTTCTTCATTAGACCTGACTCATTCTCTCAGGAACCCAAATGATTCAGTATGGGACCATAATAGATACTAACCTATAGAGAGTTGCAGAACACTACAACTACCTTTAGAACCCCAAACATGGTAAACGGGTGAATGAGGATTCGAAAATTAACTGTCTTGCTCATTGATTTCATGTTTGACTTGGGGATCATCTTTCAGGGAAACAAATCATAAACTAAACTTGTGATGTTCAGAATTACCAGCTGAGAGGTTTCACATGTGAGGAAGGCAGAGTGATTTTTGAGTGACTGTGGAGAACTTGACTGCCAAGTTAACTTTTAATTATCTTGTAAGCAATATAAGCACACAAAACCTTTGATTAAGAACTAACTATGAAAATGATCTTAAGGCTGTTTAAACTTTACGTGGGATGAGCGAGAGCTGGGAAACCTTAGAGGCAGATGTATGTGTCCTGGTGAACATCACACAATCATCCAGGTGAAGGTAGTATGGGCCTGAGGGTGGCAGTGACATTGAAAGGAGAGGAATGCAGAACTGTGATGACCATCAGCTCTCAAACCTCCATGGCAACAGATTTCTTGTAAGAACAAAAATGGTGTTGGATTTGAATTATGAGGCATTTTGAGCAAGGGTAATTAAAACAGCAAAAATCATATTAAACATAAGTGAAGCTGGGAGGGTTCTGGCTTTGGGGGAATGTTATGATTTGAATATTTGTCTTCTCCAAATGCATACTGATATTTAATTGCTATTGTAATAGTATTGAGAGTTGATTAGGTCAGAAGGGCTCTACTCTCCAGGGTGGGTTTGATGTCATCATAAAAGGTAGAGTTCAGGCCCCTCATGCTCTCTCTCCTGCTCTCCACCTTCTGACAAGGAGTGACACAGCCACAAGATGCTGGCCCCTTGATCTTGGAATATAGAACTATGAATCAACAAATTTCTCTTTATAATAAATGACCCCCATCTCAGGTATTCTGTTATAGCCGCAAAAATAGATAAAGAATGGGAAAATGGTGAGTTATTTTAAAACATATAAATTCACTACACGGTTTCCACAATAAGATGTTGTCAGCTGTTAAGATAATGGGTTAACTTTCTCACTAAACTGCTAATGGGCACTTTGAGAAGCTGTGGGTTAGAAAAAGGAAAGAGAAGGAAGTCACTGGTGACTCTACAAACTATCTCTGATACTGTGAAGCCACTGGGACCCTAAAGGGGAGCACTCAATAAGAAGTAGATGCAGGATGAGAAATAGGAAAATTTTGGAAAACAAAGTGCCTGCTTCAGAATTTGGCAAGGGAAACTGACCAATAGCATTAGGATTGAAGGGTTACACAGTGTATCAGTCAGATTCTAGGTAGGAAGTATTCCATGTGAACCTTCCAGACAGAGGAAACTTCATACCGGACACTGTTTACACAAGTGATGTCCAGGCCACAAAACTCAACAGGAGGCAGGAGGAAACCCAGAGATTAACAATAGCAGGCAGTGGCCACACGCCTAGAGGTAGGGGGCCACAGAGGATATGGAACATTGAATGACCAGAGTCCCACAGCTGGAACCACAGAATGAGAGGCTGCCTGCTGGGAAGTAGGAGGATCAGTCTGTGTGACAGGTGCCTCTGGAGGCAGAGAGAAGAGAAGAAACACCCTGGCCTGTCTTCCTAGCCTGCCGTCCAATCTGCCATCGTTGCCTCCCACGGGCCAAGCATACCTACAGACTAGAGGGCAAGGGAGCCTGAGAAATGTGGTTCCTTGCAACACAGGGCAGAGGAAGGGCAGGACTGACTCCCACAGCAGATCTTCCCATAGCAGATCTTCCCGTACAGTCAGCCTGTCCTGTGTTGCCTAATATAGAGTACAGTATTTTAAGGTTTTGAGGGCTGCCTCTTGAGAAATTTTGCAAGATAAACATAGATAAAATATTGTCATTTTTTCCTCCTCTGTAACTGTAATTTGAAAAAAAAATGCAATCTTCAAATGCCATTGAAAGCAGAGAATTTCAGGGTGATCTAAAAATAGGAGAATGAGTGTTTAGTTGCCAGACTAACCTTCAGTCCTCCCCTCCCCCTCCACCCTTTTACCTGATGACATCACTGTGTGCCTCATATCTAGTTATCCCATAACTGAGAAACTGCAAAAAAGAATGGTTCTGCCATTTTAAATAGAACAGATAAAAGTTTTCCATGATGCAAGAGTGGGTTTTAAAAGATAATTGTATTCCTCCTCTTTGGTAATTAGGACTGAACTTTATTTTTTATTCTGCAAGTGATTTATGATCTCTGACTTGGAGGAATGAAAAAAGCTTCATATTTTTAGATTCTTTGCCTTTGGCTTTCTATGTGTCTCTTGGAAACTCACTTATTTTATCAAGGACTGTGCTTTCTTATATAGAAATAAAGAACAAAGTCCAAAGACAGTGAGGGAGATACAAAAAGGAACCCTATGATACCCTAGATAAAGGAATCAGTGTTGCCTGTGTTATTTGCTCCAATTTCTCTTTTATAACACCATTGGGCTAAAGCTAATGTTCATATTTGATTGAAAATAATACCTAAAATTTATTGTGTACTCACAAAATTACCAGATAAAGCTTAAATATATGCTTCCCATGTATTGCCTCACTTAACTCTCAGAACAAACTATGAGGGAGGCACCTTTACAATTCCTTTTTTTTTTTTTTAGTACTGGGGATTGAACTCAGGAGCACTAAGCCACATCCCCAGTCCTATTTTGTATTTTTTTTTAATTTCTAGACAGAGTCTCACTGAATTGCTTAGTGCCTCCCCATTGCTGAGGTTGGCTTTGAATTCTCTATCCTGCTGCCTCAGCCTCTAGAGCCACTGGGATTACAGGAGTACAACCCCTGTTTTGTGGGTGAAGTAAAGCAAAGTGAAGAAGGGAATTTGTCCACAGTCATATACTTGGTATGAGGCAGGATCAGCATTTGCTCATTGAAGCTTATCCCCAGAGCCCTCACTGTATGCATCATGGTGCATAGCCAACTCTCTCCCATAGTCTCAGCCATGGGGACTATTAATATATCCCAGGCCCTTCTCCAAAAGCAGAGGTGCTAGTCACAGGAGGAATTGGCTTAGTGAGTCCCTTCCAAGGCTTTTTTTGCACAAATGTGGTTGAATTTTTACCAATAGAAGGATAAAGAACTGTCTTATGTTCAAAAGGGAGGTAGGAGAGAGAGTAGAAGTCATGTGAATGGAGTTTGGTCAATTTGACCTGGCTTCGTAGGAATTTTCCTTATATTTGGAGTGTTAGTTACTTTATTCATAAAATAATGATGAGTATCTACATAATAGGGCATTTTAAAAAATTAAATGAAATAATACAAGAGCTTGTAACATAGGATAGTACTCAATATTCAGTTGTTAATACTACTGTTATTACTGTCAAATGGAGGAGATCTATTTGAAACCCAGATTATATAGTGATTATTTATAATAATAAAGAGTTCTTATTTTCCAACTACCTAGAATATCATCCTGTCCCTCAATCTATCAATATCTTCCTCTTTTAAGTCTATCTTACATGAATACATTCCACAAAGCCTTTTATTTTTGATTCAAAAGAAATGTGATTTCTCTTTGATCTCTGAACTCCACTGTGCTTATTCTTGCCTCTTCTGCTAGAGTCACTTAGTACCTTGTATTGTGTTTGTGAACCTCAGCCTTCCTTAATCAGGTAAGATACAGGGATTGATTTTGCATCTGGACATTCTCTGCACCAACTTTCTTTGTGTAGAATTATATGTAATATAGAGAAATTTCTGAGGAATATGATTTCTATTCCAGTCCCTTCAGTCCTAACCTGATTCCTCATCTCAGCTGTTTTCTGCCTGGAGATTTCATTCCCTGGTTTTGGGTTTAATCATTACTCATGTCAATGGTGCACTAGAGAGGCCTTCCTTAACAAGAGATCTTCAATGGGAAACACACTCCTATTTGTTTTGCCATTCAATAGGGGTAAGAGAGTTTTGAATTTAAAGCCAACCTGCTACAGCCTTTGGAATAGCTCTTTAATTGACCATTAAAATGTGCATGGAAATAAAAACTCTTTTTAAAATTTTTTTTATTAGTTGCTCAAAACATTACAATGATCTTGACATATCATACATTTGATTCAAATGGGGTATGAATTCTTTTTTTTCCACGTGTACAAATTGCAATATCACATTGGTTTTACAGCCATGTTTATACATACAGCCATACTAGTGTAAATTATTTTGATTAAGTTGAGAACCATACCACCAAACAATGCTTGCTTTTTCTATCTGTTAAGAGAACAGGTATGATTTGAGTGGCATCAAAACTTTCACTAACTCCTTCCCTTTACAGAAGATCCTATTACCGTATAAGAGGAAGAAAACCCCAAACTCATAGCTCAGGATACATGCACAAACAAACCAGATTTCATTTTTTTTATATTTATTTTTTAGTTGTAGTTGGACACAATACCTTTACTTCTTTATTTTTATGCAATGCTGAGGATTGAACCCAGGGCCCCACACTTGCTAGGTAAGAACTCTACCACTGAGCCACAACCCCAGACCCAGATTTCACTTTTTAAAAAATTTTCCCATTTATAAGTACTATGAAAGTTGGCAAGTTGAAGCTGAGGAGAAAATTTCTGAATTCATTATTTTTATATATCATGATATTATGATAAAGATGAATGTGAATAGAAAAGTGAACACATTTTGAATCAATGGGCCATAAATACTCTTGTAGCTATCATTTGGCATTGGAGTTTGCTGGGAGTGTTAGAGTATATCTTGAATAATGTGCTGAGAATCCTCCCATGGGGGGAAAGAGAATGAAGCGCAGATCCCTAACCTTTTAGATTTGTGTCTGCTGAGGTCTCTGTGACACTGTGGCAAGGCTCCAAACTTTAAGCACTTGGCCATTGCATTTGGATTTTAAAAGATTCCAAGCCATAAATTCTGGTTGCAATTAGAGTTGGCGAAAAGAAAAATACCCTAGGAGTTATTAATATGTAAATCTAGTAATCTGGGAAATTGAATCATCTCAGGTTAGGGTTTCTGAATTTATACAATCTAATTTTGACCAAAATGACATCACACTTCAACAGTTCTGCATAAATTGACAGCACATTGCATAATGTTTCTTTAAAATTAGTACAGAAAAAGAATGCATAAGAAGAGCATGAGGCAAGAACATGTGGCTACAACACATCACACCAATGATCTACATAGTCTGGATCTCATTCCCCAAATAGCCAAGGAAATGGTAAACAACAAAAATCCAACAATAAGGGAGTTTATGTATTCATGAATGGGGTAAAATGTTTCCTTTAGAAATGCTTTTTTAAAAATCTTTCCAAAATTAGAATGTTTTTTCTTAATACTGTTATAAGTGGAACAACTGATTTTTCTTATCTTTGCCAACGACCCTGTCATTTAGAAGGACAGTGCTGATAGGTAGAAATGTTTTTTTGGAATTGCTCAACAGTTGGGACTGTAGTCGACACAGCTGGAATTCATCGTGAAATGGGATACATAGCTAATCAGTTTACAATAAAGATGTGAGTTCTGGCTGATCTTACTCTGCTTGCAAGCACTTAAAACAATCTCAAGCAACCTGAAATAATCGATTTGTTTTGAAACCCAGTCACATAGTTCCTTTCCTTGACTAAAATGATAAGTTGGTACAGTTAACATGCTGCATTAATCTTTTAATATTCTCTCAGTAGCACAAACATTGAGGGGCACTCCACATTCTTTCCTATGCTGAAATGTGGTTGAATCAAATACTAGTTCAGACCCAGATCCATTGAGCCCAGTCATCTGTCTGTCAGTGAAGGGTAGATTTCTGGAAGAGTATGCTTTTCCTTAGCTAAATTTTGTTTCCATATTTTATTTATCTTTTTTTGGGGGGTGGAGACAAGTACTAGGGATTTAACTCAGGGGCGCTTGGTCACTGAGCCACATCCCCAGCTCTATTTTGAATTTTTTTTAGAGACAGAGTCACACTGAATTGCTTAGTGCTTTACTTTTGCAGAGGCTGACTGATCCTCCTGCCTCAGCCTCCTGAGTTGCTGGGATTACAGGTATGTGCTACTGTGCCTAGCTGCATATATATATATATATATATATATATATATATATATATATATATATATATATATATATAGCTTTACCTGACTAATCTGTTGTTATTATGCTACATATATGAGTATGATGGTTTTCATTTACCTATTTGTATTTAATGGCTATTACAATTCTGGTTCTGTATAAAGACGCCTTTTGGTTTTTTAAAAATCAAGTCAGTTAAACCTTCAAGAGTGGCACTAGTTTTGTATTCAAGGATTTGGTGACCAAGTTCATGTGAGTCAGTCTATTTGAGAAATTAGCAGGGGCCTTGGAGTCAGAAGACTTGGGTTTGAATCTTAGATTCCCTTCTGATAAGTTGGTCCAATATTAGCAAGCAAATTCGGAGCCTCATTTTCTTTTGAAACTTAGGGTTGATAAGACCACGTATTCTTTCAACCTTTCGTTTATGCAGTATTTATTGATTGCCTACTATGTGTAAAGGACTCATAATTGAGATAGGACCAACATGATAGGAAATTGAAGAAGAAAAGTGAATTTATTGCTTTGCTTTGGATGGAGATTTCAAAAAAGAAGTCATATTTAATTTGGCCTAAAAAAGCAAAAATGATGAACAGGTGTGGAATTATGAAAGAGCATGGCTCATCTAGGGAATTCTGAAAGATGCTGTATGATTGTTACAGAATGTGGAGGAGGTGGAATGAGAGGAAGCAGACAGTCCTTTGACATGAAGTCTAACAATCATACCCATTAGATGCCACAACACTTTCATTCTTAAATATCCTTCCAAAGCACTCCAGTGGATTATTCAGTCATTTTTTCCCTCTTTTAAAAATGTGTGTGTGTGTGTGTGTGTGTGCATGTGTGTGTGTGTGTTTAAAGTTCAATAGTACTTCCTTTTATTATGGATTGAACCAAACTTCTGGGAGTAAGAAATCTCATCCACCTCTATTTTCCAGTCTTTTCTGAAAAGTATCTCAGGCTGGGGAGTTGTAGTGGCCATCTAACATCCATTTTTTAACATGATGGTTTGAATCACAAACGTATATATATTAGCTTACAAATCTATGATTTTATTGCCTAGTCCTGACAATATTCTTTCATCCCCATTCTGGGAATGCCCAGGAAGCTTTGGGACCCAAGAAAGTCCTGTGGAGGATGTGAGATTTGATCTAGGTCATAAAGGAAAAAAAGAAAGCGAGTGAATATCCAGGCAGAGGAAACCTCATAAATAAGTCACAAAGGCAAGGAAACTCACCAGGAAGCATGAAGGAAGGTGCAGGAATATCAGGAGTCTTGTAAGGAGACATCAAGATTGTTTGCTTGCAGTTGGGCTTCACTCAACAGATAGTTTGCAGTAACTGAAGATTTTAGAACATAGAAATATCATAACTAGAATTGTTCTCTAGTAAAGTGAAGCCATAAATCAGACTCTAGAGAGTAGGGGTTAGAATAAGGAATCTAGCTAGCTCATATTTAGAGTGTAAACACATGTTCAGAAAGAAAGGCTTGAATTGTGGATGCAATATTGAAGACAAGGGAATAGCTTCAAGATATATTCTGGAAATAGAATCAATTGACAAGCAAACAATGGGGAGGCACACTGTTTAAAATGATTCCAAGCCTTTCAACTCACATGCTGCTGGATAGTTCCATTAATAGAAAGTGGGAACAGGGAGGGAGGAGAAAGAATGTTTCAGGGAGAATATGATGAGTTAATTAGCCACACATATGTAATGTAAGTAGAGATAATAGGCTGCTTATAAAATTCGACATGTGGGTCAGAGGAAACACAGCCTTTGCCAATTATCTGACATCTGTGTCCACTTCTCTTCTGGTTTTGACTATAATAAATTGAAACGAAGGGTGAATTATGATTATAAAAGTATCCCCCCAAGTTATTTGACTTAAGTACAATATTGTTCTAATCGGACTAAACAGCACCCTTATCCATGTAGCTGCTTTTCATGCTACTTGTTCTCTTGCCTAGGTCTCAATCAGATCCCCAGCAAACAGAATCTCTGTCTCTCCGCTCTACTCCTGACAGCTGGAAAAGGTTACCGGTTCTGAACCCAGATAGCTTCTGTGTCTTTCTTTCTAAACTCCCATAATTAATCTTTTCCAGACTGACAATAACTCTTCTGTCTGCATTTCACAGAAAAGCTCATGGTTTTGCAACACTTCAGATAACTCATTACTAGGTTAAAAAGGAACGGCGATAACTCCTTCAGACTTCTCCAGTTTCGCCGCGCGCTGTCAGGTCAACGTTCTCAGCACAGCTAAGCAGGGACAGATGGTGCCCATTCCCTCAGTGACAGAACCATCCAGCAATGTCAAAGGCATTTACATCCTTGAGAGAGAGATGCTTTATGACTAAAAGTTTCCCACCATGTGTACTCCAGGATACAGAAATGAAACTCCAATAACAATTCATGTCCAATTATGTTAAACTTTAATTACATGAATCATTTAGAAATACACTCCGTTACTTTGTTCTATTATCAATTCTCCAGGGACCCTTCTAGAAGGACATTAGTGTACTTGACTTGAAGGTCTCTACACTAATGATTATGTAAAATTCAAAACTGGACACATGTTCAAAAATGAAGGCTATGTATTTATGAGCCACCATAGTAAAACAGGAAAAGGAATAGAGAAATGTTCAGGGAAAATTGCCACTAATTTGTACTCTATGAACTTTTGTTTTCTTAATCACTCTTCTTAACCTTTATTCTATATGATGCCATATGGAATTTTATCTTTTTTATTCTGTACACATGGCCTTTAATTTTCTGCTTAAATAAATTATAAATTTGATAATAAAAAGACTTTAAACTTTTCCCATCCTGTTCATTTTATTTTCTACTTTAAAGGAAATTAGGGTTAATTTTTTAAACTATAATTTAAAACTTTTGAGGAATCTGGTAACTTGAAATTCAGCTCTCAATTCTGGCATTTACTATTTACATAATCTTTGCCAAATGTCTTATTTTCTGAATTCTTATTCCTCATATGTAAATGAGGAAGGTTTTTTAGCTAAGATTTCTTCCATTTCTGAAATTCCATTTATGATTTACTTAGATAAAAATACTAAAAAGATAATGACATAAATGTGAGATTTAAGGAGATATAAAAATTTACTTTTTCTTATTAAAGTTATTATTTCAGGCTCTAACAATATAAATTAAAAATATATAAACTTTTTTGTCTTTTCCTTGATTGGAAATGACAATATTTTTATCTTGAAAATAGAAGACCTAGAAACATAGCTCCATGTCTTCTCCATTTTTCCTTCCTTTGTGCATTTCTACCACAGTGGTTATGTCATCTAAATATATATGCATTGTGTATATTTTTTAGTTAGTCCCTATTGATTTTATCATCACTAGTATGTTTAAACTACTAAGGAGTGAAGAGGACCAAAGCACCAACTCTTTAAGCCCACAGACATCAAGGAAGGTATTGGAAAGTGAGCTGCAAATTTGGCAGCAGGTTTATGTCCCTTCACCTTTGAATAGATCACCTCTGCTCCAGTCTCTCCAAACCCTCTGCCCTTAAAAGTCCGTTTTGCGATCTGACATCTGGAAAACTCACCCCATTTTTTGAGGCGGTGTTAGGTAGTTGGCCACATTAAAAAAAAAAAAAGTGAGAGCCATAACTTAAGAGTGTGAAGCTAAGTTGGGTCTTGAATGGTTTCATTATATCAAGTCAGCTATCACTGAATTGCAAAAACATTAAAAATATTTATGAGAAATATTTATAACCCAATATATTATTATATAAATATCAATATTGTACTTAATATAAATATCTCTAATTGCTTGATTTTCCTTTTTCCACTTTAAGGTATACTTTACATGTACTAGAATGAATGATTTTTATTTTGTAATATAAACTTGTGACTTTTGACAAACCTATATAGTGTTATAATCAACACCAAAATCATAGTATAGAATGTTCACTATTGTGTGTCTGTGTGTTTCCAGGCTCCTTTGAAATCTGTCTGTTCACCTTCTCCAGCCTTCAGGAATCAGTGAGGGTTTTTTTCCCTGTGGTTTTTGCTTTTCCAAGAATGTCTTATAAATGAAATCTCATAATATGTTGCTTTTTTTTGGCCTAGATTTAGTGTGATGATGCATTTGAGATTCATCCAGGCTGCTGTATGTATCAGAAGTACTTTTTCTGTAGGCCACTTAGTATTCTATCATGTGAATGTAATCTATTTGTTTATTAATTTCATAGTTGAAGGGCATTTTGATTGTTTCTAGTTTTGATGAGTACTCTTAAAGCTGATATAAACATTTGCATTCTGGTTTCTGTATGCTCATAGGCTTTCAAATCACTTGTTAAATACCTAAGAATGATATTTCTGGGTAGTTGGTACCTTTATATTTAATATTATACGTAACTTCTAAATCACTATACCATTTGAATTTCCACCAGAAATACATAAGAGTTCTAGTTGTTCTACATTTTTGCCAAAAATTGATGTTTTCATTAAAAAGTTATCCGAATTGGTGTGTAGAAATATATTTTTGTGGTTCTAATTTATATTTCTTTAATGTCTAATGGTGTTGACTGTCTTTTCATGTCTTCATTTACCATCTGTGTATCTTCTCTGTTTAAATAGCTACCTAAATGTTTTTTATACAGTATGAAGTATAAATTGAAGTCTGTTTTTGTATTATTTTGATTTGATTCCCAGGGATTTGTAATTTTTCTGCCATCCTCTGTTGAAAAGATTTTATTTCTATCAAAGTGTTTTACTTTTGTCAAAAATCTGTTAACCATATGAATGAGGTTTTCTTTTTTTGTTTTTGGATGCTGTAGCCTGTTCCATGAAGTTACATGCTAGTGCTTTCCAGAATATGACTCTGCCTTGATTTCTGCAGCTTTATTGTGGGTCTGGAAATCAGGCAAGGTGAGAGCCTCATGTCTGTTAATCCTTTTTTATGTTTTGACTATGTTAATCCTTTTAGTTTTGAAACAAAATATAAATTTTAGAATCGGCTTGTTGGTTTCTAAAAATGAAAAAAAAAATAACCATGTTGTTTAGCTAGAATTTTGTTTGGAATTATTTTGAATTTATAGGTCACTTTTAAAAAATAACTTTCTCTAAGAAGAGAAAGAGCAACATCACACATTTCACCCATTTAAGCTATACAATTCAGTATTTATTAATGTATTCACAGAGTTGGACAACCATCACAAGTTTAGAACTTTTATCACCCCAAAGAAACTTGAAACCTTTTAGAGAATGCCTCAACCTCTCACTGCCCAGATCGAGGCAATCACTAATCTACTTTCTACAGATTTGCTTTTTTTTTTTTTTTTCCATATAATGAAATGATACAATATGTCATTATTTGCTACTGGTTTTTTGTAGGTAGCATGATGTTTCCAAGGTTCTTTCGTCTTGTATGCTGTATCAGTGCTTCACACTTTATTACCTAAAGTATTTGAATTTATGGATAAACAAAATTATGTTTACCCATTTATCAGTTGATGGATGCTTGGGTTCTTTCCATGTTTTATTTATTGTAAATAATAGTGTTATTAACATTTTATACAAGTTTTGTATAGCCATGTTTTCACTTCTCTTAGGTATATATTTAGGAGCAGAACTGTAGGATCATATGACTGAAAAACAAAACAAAACAAAACTCTGTACCATTTGAAGAACCACCACCTGATTCTTTTCCAAAATAGCCACCTCATTTTGCAGTCTCACCAGTGGTATATAAGGGTTCCAATTTCTTCATCTTCTCACCCTCAAGTTTGCTTGTAGCCATCTAGTGATACACTGTAACTTTGATTTACAGTTCCCTGATGGCTAATGATGTTGAACTTTTTAAATGAACTTATTGGCTACTTTTATATCTTCTTTGAAGAAATGTCAATTTATATCCTTTGCCCATTGTAATTGGGCTATTACTCTTTTTGTTTTTGAGTTTCAATCATTTTTTTACAAATACCAGATGCAAGTTCCTTATCTGATATATAATATGCAGAAAATTTATCCTGTCCTGTGGGTTGTCTTTTAACTTTCCCAACAGTGTCTATTAAAACACAAAAATTTAAATTTTGATAATGTTCACCTTACCTATTTTTTGTTGTTGCTCATGCTTTTGGTGTCATATTTTTAAAAGCATTGCATAATCCAAAGTCACAAATATGCATACCTATGTTCCTCATAAGAGTTTAATAGTTTTAGCTTTTTTATTCAGGTCTTTAGTATATTTGAGTAAATATTTATACATGATGTGGGATAGAGATCAAGCTTTATTTTTCTTTATGTATGTATATATGTACATATGCATTTATTTATTTATTTATTGGTACCAGGGACTGAACCCAAGTATGCTTAACAATTGAGTCACATGCCCAGCCTAGTTTTTATTTGTTTGTTTGTTTGTTTTTATTTTGAGACAGGGTCTCACTAAGTTGCTCAGGGCCTTGCTAAGTTGCTAATGTTGGCTTTGAACTTGTGATTCTCTTTCCTCAGCCTCCTGGGCTTCTGGGACTACAGGCAAGTCTGTACCACCATGCCTGGCTCCAAGCTTTATTCTTGTAAATGGATATCTAGTTGTATTAGAACAATTTCTTGAAGACACTTTTCTTCTCTCATTGAACTATTTTGGCATTCTTGTTGAGAAATCAATTATAATCTAAGGGTTTTTTGTACTTATATGGATTTTTATATAAATTGATTTTCAGGTACGGAACTGATCTTTTATACATTGGAATAAATTCCACTTTATATATCACTTAATTTTATGTGCTAATATTTTGTTAGGAATTTTTGTGTCTGTATTCATAAGAGACAATGATTTTCAGTTTTCTGTGTTATATTCATTTGGTTTTGAAATCAAAGATAATACGGACCTGGGGCTGGGGTTGTAGCTCAGTGGTAGAGTCTTGCCTAGCATATGTGAGGCACTAGGTTCAATCCTTAGAACCACATAAAAATAAATAAATAAACAGGGCACAGTGGCACACACCTGTAATTCCAGTGGCTCAGGAGGCTGAGGCAGGATTGAGAGTTCAAAGCCAACCTCAGCAAAAATGAAGCGCTAAGCAACTCAGTGAGACCCTGTCTCTAAATAAAGTACAAAATAGGACTAGGGATGTGGTTCAGTGGTTGAGTACTCCCGTGTTCAATCTCTGGTACCCAAATAAAATAAAGTTATTGTGTTCATTTATAACTAAAATATTTTTTAAAAAGATAATACTGACCTTATTTAATGAGCAGGGAAAGTGTTATTTTATTTTTGGTGGGAGTTTGTAAAGAATTGGGGTAAATATTTTAAATGTTTGGTAAATTCATTAGTAAAAGTTTTTATCTCTGGGGGTGGTGTTTTTTGTTTGTTTGTTTTTGTTTGTAGTTTCAAAATCATTCTTTTTTACTTGTTAAAAGTCTATCAGGGGACTGGGGATGTGGCTCAGCGATAGAGCGATCGCCACGTACGTGCGAGACTCTGGGTTCGATCCTCAGCACCACATAAAAATAAAAGAGTGAAATAAAGGTATTGTGTCCAACTAAAAAATAAATATTAAAAAAATAAAATAAAAGTCTATCAGATTTTCTACTTTTTGAGTCCATTTTTTAATTTGCATCTTCTTAGGATTTTTTTTATTTGCCTAAGTTATTCAATTTTTGGAATACAGTTGTCTTTATTATTCCCCAATAATGTTTTTTTGTTTGTTTGTTTTATTTTTTAAATTTCTGTAAGGTGAATAGTAGCACACCCTCTTTGTCCTTGATTTTAGTGATTTAGTCTTCTTTCTTTCTGGTCAGTCTCCCTAGAGTTTTCTCAATTTTATTGATCTTTTCAAATAACTAAATCTGGCTTTCATTGCTTTTCTTTATTATTTTTATGTTTTCTATTTCTTTAAAATCCACTCCTATAATTTCCTTTTTTTCTGCTTGTTCATGAAGTTCTTTTTATTCTAGTATCTTAATATGTGGGATTATATTGTTGATTTAATTTCTTTCTTCTTTGTTGATACAGGTTTTAAGCTATTAATTTTCCAATAATCATTATTTAGCTGCATACCTTATTTTTTTGTATGTAGTATTCTTATTTACATTTATCTTAAAAGATTTCCCACTGTTTCATGAGTTCAGCTTTGACACACTGATTATGTCATAGTATGTTGCTTAATTTGTACATATTTATAAGTAACTAGATAAATTTTGGGAGAATTGGCATCTTAGTAATATTGAGCCTTTTTTAAAAAATAGTTTTTAGTTGTAGATGGATCCAATACCTTTGTTTTATTTATTTATATTTTTGTGGTGCTGAGGATCTAACGCAGTGCCTCACATGTGCCAGGCAAGCTCTCTACCATTGAGCCCCAGTCCCAGCCCCATATTGAGCCTTTTAGTCCATTAATACATCTCTGTTTATTTAGGTCAACTTTGATTTCTTCCATCAATGTTTTATAATTTTAAAGGTAGAGGTCTTCCACATATTTTGAAAGATTTTTATCAAAATATTTAATAAATTTGAAATTAGTGTAAATTGTGCTTTTTATTTCAATTTATAATGGCTCATACAATTACATAAATTTATGATTGAATTTGGATGCCTAGTCTGTATCTTTCAATTTTATTAAGCCTACTTAGTTGTTATAATAACTTTTTAATAGATTCCTTAGGATTCTCTATATAGAAAATCATGTCATCTGGGAAAAAAAAGAGGCTGTTTTATTTGTTCTTTTCCATCCTGGGTACCATTTATTATTTTACTTTTCCTCATTTTACTGGCTAAGATCTCTAGTATGATTTTTGTGTAGAAGTTATACAAGTGGATATCTTTGCTGTGTTGTTGATCTTATGGGGGAAACATTCAGTCTTTCACTATCAAGTATAATGCAGCTTTCACATTTTTTCTAGCTGTCTTTTTATCAGGTTAATGATTCCTTTCTATTCCTAATTTGCAGACGATTTTTCATAAATGGATGATGAATTTTATTAAAGTTTTTTTTGCATCTATTGAGATGATTATATGTTTTTTTTCCTCTTGAGTGTGTTGATATGGTGAATTTTACGGTTGTTTTTGGATATTGAACCGGTATTGTGCTTTTGGGATAAAATTTACTTGATCTTAACTTATCATCCCCTTTGTATATTGGATTTTCTATTACTGCTGTAGATTTTTGTGTGTGTGTTTATGAGGGATATTGACTTGTAGTTTTCTTGTAATGTCTTCTCCAGTTTTGATGTCAAGGTAATGTTAGCTTCATAGAATGCTTTGACTTTCTGAAATAATTTGTATAGAATTAATATTGCATTTTTCTTAAATTTTGGTAGAATTCACTAATGAGGCCATCCAGGCTTAGAATTTTGTGTGTGTGTGCAGACATTTTTAAACTACAAATTAATTCAATTTCTTTAATTAATATAATGTAATATATATTAATATGGTATATTAATATGTACTCAAATATAAAATACATAGTGTTATTATTATTACAGTAATTAGAGAAATTTAATTTGAAGTTTGTATATAATGCATATTAACATAATATAATATTATATTAATAAAAGGAATTAAATTTGAATAATTTAATAAGTAAATTTGAAATTGAATATACAAACATAGGACTAATCAGGCTACATTTCTTCTTCCATGATTTTTGTGCCCTCAAAGAAATTTTTCAATTTTATTTAAATTTTAAAATTTATTGGTATAAAAATTTCCATTATCCATAATAATCCTTTAAATATCCCAGAAGCTGTAACAATGCCCCCTATCTTATTTCTGGAATTGGTTATTTGTGTCCTATGTATTTGTTTCCTGACAGTCTAGCTAGCAGTTTATCAATTTGAAAGGTTTTTTCAAAAACCTAGTTTTGGGGAATCATCAAAAAGTGTGCCTGAGGTATTGAGAGAGAAGAAAATGCCCTTGCTTCAAATGTCCATAATTCCATGCTCAGGCTGTTAGTGATGTGTGAGGGGAATGCCCTGAGAGGCAAGCTTTTGTTCACATTTTATCCATCAATGATTTTAGGTTTCAAATTTAATGTGGACAAAAATGCATCACCTTATAATCAAAAAGCAAAGAGAGATCTATCTTCTTTAAAAGGAAAACAAAACTAAAACAACTTACCTCATAATATGATATACTTGATATGATTGTTTTGTTGCTGAAAACAACAATGAAACAAACAATCTAAAGCCTTCTGGAGACCTAACTATAAACAGTAGCTCCACAAAGCAAAAGGTGATTGTGTTATTTTAGAACTTTGGAATCAAATGTATTCCCAGTGTTCAGAGGACCATATTCTCTTACTGTCTATTCTCTAAAAATATTACTATACAAGGTCCTTGCCTGTTGTAGCTTAGGGAATACAACCATAATTTAATATAGGAGAATTTACAAGTGAACTGTAACAATACAAGCAATGTTGAAATTATACATGTTAAACACATGCAAATTAACTACCATGGAAGTTGTAACTTGGGGAACTGATGACCTTCTATTTCTACAGATTTTTCAGGGACCTTGTAAACCCAGCTTCTGTGACTCTAGGTTCCCATGAAACATGGCCAGATGTCTACAATTCTTGTCTCACTTATTTTAACATGTTGCCTCACTTTAAAGCACTCTTACTTAAGCGAGTTATTCTTTGTTACCAAAGAAAGTATAACTTAACGGGGTTCTCAGGGTGTTAACAGTAAATGAATGGGTCTGTGTCTATTGGTAGATAAATGAATGGGCAGATAGATGGATCTCCCTATTTCTATGCCTAAGGCGTCCTTTTCTGTTTTGTGAAGCTCTGCATACTTGGAATTATTTAAAATTGCTTTTTAATAAATATATTGTTTAATGTCTCTCTGATCAGTGAAATCTAAGCACCGTGAGTGCAGTGGCTTCCTTTCCTTCACCACTGCATTACTAACCTACCAAGGCTGAAATGGTTGGGACCTTTGGTCACCTTGCTCTTACCATATTGTGCAAGAATATAGAGGAGTATTGTGTGAGCAAGCAAACCTAGAGTCAACCTTTCCAGAGCAGCATAGGGAGCAGAGAATTGATATAATAAGTTGAAAGTAGCAAGAGTGAGCATTTCTAAGGTTCTAACAGACTCCTTTCCCAGTAGGGTGGTATCTGTGCATCCTTTGGGCTCTGAAGTTTGTCACTGTTCTAGGAGTCTCCTATGTCCCCAGCTCTGAGGACTCTTTGTTCATAGAAAACTTTTTGTGTTCTTTGCTGGGAACTTTTTGCTCCTGGCAACATTCCTTCAGTCACTGTTACCCTGAAACAGCCTTGAGCTAGGTTAGATTTAAATCCAGAAAACATACTCAATATATAGGGACCCTGGCCACCTGGATTGTTCAAGTATTGATCATCAGTGGAAGATGGGAAATACCATACTCTTTACCATTTTTGTTATGGTTTTTAGAAATTAGGTGTCCCCCAGAAGCTCATGTGTGAAACAATGCAAAGTTTAGAGGAGAAATTATTGGATAATGAGAGATTTAACCTAATCCGTGGATTAATCCCCTGATGGAATTAACTGAGTGAAAGCTGAAGGCAGGTAGGAGGTAGCTGGAGGAGGTGGGTCATTAGGGGCATGCCTTTGGGGTATATATTTTGTATTTGGCAAGTGGAATCTCTCTCACTGCTTTCTGTTCATCACTAGAACTGCTTTCCTCTGACACACTCCTCTACCATGATGTTCTGCCTTACCTTGAACACTGAGGAATGGAGCCTGCTCTCTATGGACTGAGACCTCTGAAACTGTGAGTCTCAAAATAAACTTTTCCTCTTCTCTAATTGTTCTTGTCAGGTTTTTTAGTCAGAGCATCGAAAAAAGCTGACTAATACAATCTTGCTATCACAATTCCTGTGCATTTCTGTTATGTTCAAAGGAGATACTATTGAATGAGGAATCAAATGCAAACCTGACCTTTACGAGAGGAAAATCCCATAGGGTCAGAATTTTGGCTTCTGTCTCTTGGAGAAGTAGCCACAGAAAATGAAGGGTAGTGTGTGTGTTGTGACCCTGGGCAAGTCCCAGGGCTCCTCTGGGCCCTTCCTCTTTTGCTGAATAAATGGGTATTATATGATGCTTTATATTTAGATTTTTTTATTATATAAATTTTCAAACACACAGAAAAGTAGAATAAACGGTACAATGGACATCCACATGGGTATCATCTTGTTTCAATAATAGCTAACATTTTGCTGTATCTGCTTTATTGATGTATACATATCAATCTATAAATTGCTGAGCCATTTTAAAGTCAATTTTACATGTCAGGACATTTCATCCTTAATTACTTCAGCTTATATGTTCAGAAACTGAGGATGTTTTTCTACATATAAACCCATTCACAGGATGATTTGAGGCGTCTTCTGGCTCTGGAAGTCTCAGACTTGGTTTTTACCAGAGATATATGAGAAGACAGGAGCAAAAACAAATATATTGTGAATCTCATGCAATCTGAACTTCAGATCCCCTCATTATATGGACCATTTTTTTTTAAAGGCACTTACATAAAATTTTCCAAGGGAAAATATCTTAGCCATAAATGGTTAAGAACATGTCTTAGTCCATATTTTGTTGCCATGCCTAAAGATCATGGACTGGGTAATTTGTAAAGAAAAGAGGTTTATTCAACTTAAGTTACAGAGTTCTGGAAGTCCCAAAGCATGACAGCAACTTAGGCTCAGCATCTGGGGAGGGCTTTCTTACTACATCATAACATGGCAGAAGGCATTATGTGGTGAGACAGAGCACGTATATTATCTCAGGTCTCTTGGTCTGTTCTCATAAAGCCACTAATGCCATCATTGGGGTTATCCTCATGACCTCATCTAATCCTAATTACTCCTAAATACTGTACCTCCAAACCCTGTCAACCCAAATTTGTGAATTAACTTTTCAACACATGAACTTCTGGGGGACACATCAAACCAAAGAGAACCATTACCTCTATTCAGTCTGGTTTCTCTTCCCTATTCTTCAAGCCTCCCATACCTACATAGCCTCTTAGGCAGTGGTGAGATAACTGGGACCATTTTGGGAATTCTGTTTACAATAAAATCAAGTAATTAATTTTGGTTGTAATCACTGCTATGCCTAGATAGGTTATGACCAACTCTCCAGGGATACTGACTTCTAAGAACACTCCTGGTATCCATGGCTAGAAGTTTTAAAACATCATGGACAAGTCCTATGGCACTTGGTGTCAGAGGTATATGAGGAATGCAGGAAGCACTTGGGGTGAAATGAATGGGACCTCCTTTACTCTGGAAAAATCATCCAGTCCGTAGATGCTTAAACAAGCTGAGAACTCAATTCTCATGTGTTGCTAATCAAAATGCATGCTCCTTCCTGTCAGAAATATAGAGTAATGTAGCAAACAGTTAAATATACACTATGTGTACTATTTGAAAATTTTACAATATACTTTATCACAGTTATCAGGAAACCTGTTGTAACACACTGTGAATGCCTCTAGGGGCAGGTTGCATATTTTACACACCTACATAAATTATATCATGTCTTAGAAAAATCTCACTCATCTTTCCTGAAGGGAGTTTGGTAGACATGGAGAAAGCGTTGTGCAGAATTCTTTATGGCACCCTGAAATGACACACATGATAGATGAAGAAAATATGGCAAAATGTCATCTTTTGTGGAGTCCAGGGAAAAATGTATGAATGCTTACTGTGCTATTCTATATTTGAAAGTTTTCAAAATGAAAAAATTCAAAACATCACCCTGTTAAATCCATTTGCTTTGCACGAGAGGTAATTCACACGCGTAGATAAAAAAATTGGTCTGTGTGGTAGAAGAGGAATTGGATTACACAATTTTATTGCCCCATACTATGAAAAGGCTATTTATTCATTTATATTATAATTTAAATTTAGTTTAGCTAATACATAAGAACATACATGTTAATGGGGTACCATGTGATATTTCAATGCATTTGCATGTTGCATAGTGTTTGAATCAGGCTAAACATATCCATTTCCTCAAATACTTATCATTTCTTTTATTGATTGATTGATTTAAAAAATAAATGACAGCGGAATACATTACAATTCTTATTACACATTTATACCACAATTTTTCATTTCTCTGTATATAAAGTACTTTGACATCCAATTTGTGTCTTCATACATGTACTTTGGATAATGATGTTTGTCACATTCCACCATCCTTGCTAATCCCCTGCCCCCTCCCTTCCACTCCCATCCGTCTTCCATAGGTGAAAACATTCAAAATGTTTTCTTCTAGCTTTTTAGAGTGATAATTAAAAATGCATTTGCAATTAAAAGTTATTTCTTTGTATTCTTTTGTAATTGTCAATCAGATCATCAGTCAAATATGACTAGAACGAAATGTGTTGGTGGAAAAAAAAAAAAAGGAAAAACCAAAGTGAAAGAGAGACTGACAGAAGCTTATAAATGCCAAAAACTCACTTATATCACAATGCAATTTAGAAGCTGTGATGTCAAAATCAATAAAAAATGTTTCCAAGCTATCAATTAAAAAATAACCTTTCTATAATGCAAAAGCAAAGATTAAATCATATATTTTCCCTATGATATTGCAAAATAACTGTCATATGGAGAAGCAATCAGAATGTGTGGCCAAAAAGTTGGGAAAACTAAATTTTGTCAGGTGGTTAATTAATAAAATTTATTGTTTTCCTGAATTTTATTTTTGTACTATTTTTCAACTTTTAAATTTTATAATTTGTAGTGATTTTTTTTCTCATATAATACTTATGTTTGTACCTTCTTTAAGGGTTACAAAATTCTGTATACTTCAGTATCAGGATTGGTCATTGATCATTACTCTAGATTTTATATGATATTTAGTTAACAAAAATTGTCCTTTCAACTTTTCTCAACCCAATTTTTCCACAGTGAACATGAGTATAAAAGCTAATATAAGAAATTCTAATGTTTCAATATTTTAGTGAGTAAACTAAAGCTCAAAAAAAAAAAAATGGCAACTTATCCCAAGTCAGACAAACAGGTAGCAATAATAACACAATGGTCAGAATTAAGGGCTCCTAACTACTGGCCCCCTATTTTCACTGTACTAGGTAGTTTATCTTTAGTAAAAGAAATGTATTATAAAATATGATGCTAAAATATGGCATTGATGAGATGATTTGGAATATATATATATATATATATATATATATATATATAGAGAGAGAGAGAGAGAGAGAGAGAGAGAGATTGCTTATAATAATAAGAACTGAAAGGAACTGGTTCACACAATTATGAGGGTTGAGGTAGCCCATGATCTGTAGTCTAAACGCTTAAGAACCAGATGAGTCAACAGTGTAAGTTCCAGTTCAAGTCCAAAATCAGAAGAAGACTTATATCCAAGCTCAAAGGCCATCAGGCAAGAACTGAATTTATTCTTGCTCAACTTTTTGTTCTATTCAGGGTTTCAAGCGCTGGATGAAGCTCACACTGGGGAAGATAATATGATTTACTCAGTCTACCTATTCAAATATTAATCTCATCTAGAAACACCCCAACAGGTAGTCCCAGAATAATGTTTGACCAAATATCTGGGAACCCATAGTTCAGTCAAGCTAACTGTTAGGTGAAGAACAGGCTGAACTATGTTATCTGCAGGGCAGGCTGAACAAATGTCAGCTGCAGGATGGCCCACGCACTCAAACCCCCCTCTGTCTGGTCCTTTATCACCTGTTTGCGTCAAAGCTGAACATTCAACCCCCACTCAAGGCTGAACACTCAACCCCCCTTGTGCCAACAAGGCAGCTTGCAGACCCAGAGGCCCCATTAGATTTGGGCTATAAAAACTCCCTCCTGCTGGGCCCCTCTCTCTCTTGCTCTCTTGCTCTGTCTTTCTCTCTTGATCTGTCTCCCTTGCACACATGCTCTCCTCTCTCTCTCTCTCTCTCTCTCTCTCTCTCTCTCTCTCTTTTCTCCTCTGTTGCACTGCTGCAAAAAGATCTCTTGGTCTCTCTGAGTGTTGTGGTCACTTTCCTTTCACTAACCATTACATCCATCTTCTTACTCTCCTTTTCTACCTCTTTGTTCATCACTCTCTTAGATTAGGGCTCCCCAGAAGCAGATGCTTAGATGATAGTTCCTGGGAAAGAGATTTACTAAGAAATGCTCCCCCTCCGGGGTGGGCAGAAGAAAATAGAGGCAGTGGGAAGCTCAGGAAGCCAAGCCAAGGTGAAAAGGATAAGTTAAGTCCTAGGGAGGGAAAGAAGCTCTGGAAATGTGAACCCTAGCCATTGCTGAGAACCTGGGGTATTTATACCCACAGGGTCAGTCAGTTGTTAAGGATGTATATCTCTAAGTATGTTCTGTTCTCTGTGCAGGCAGGAATAGTGGACCCTTGGAGCTGGAGAAAAGCTTGCTGAAGTATCATAGATGTGGCTTTTGGAAGCATGTGTCCAGGCAATTCAAAAGGAATCTGAGGAGTTGGACAGAGCACAGACAACATGTGTTACAGTCATCACCAGGCTCTCATTAATTCTCACAGTGATCTCACTGTGGTCAAGGACTCTGCACTAGACCCTGGGCTACATATTTTCTAAATATTATATTATTCAATCATTACATCACATTTATGTTGATCAGTGTAATCTCCATTTTACAAATGAGAAGACTGAAACTTGGAGTGAATTAAGTGGCCCTTGGAGATAAGAAGAGCTGATAAAACCCTTTCCTGCCCCCAGATGCTGCCTGTTCTTTGCTCAGTGTCCTTTCTAATCACTTCAAATTATTGGGAAAACATCACTACTAGACATATAAGATAATTGTGTAGAATGCCAATATTTCCATTTGTGGAAGAGACAACGTCTCATTACTTGTAGTTATACTGTCATATAACTTGTTAACTTGCTGGGACATAACTGCATTCATTGAAAGTAAAACCTAATATTGATCAAGAATCTTATAGGTCTAAGATGGCAACAAAAACATCTGCAAGTTCTATGCAAGTTGATTTTTTCAAAGCTATTTAAAAGAAGGTTTACAGGTTTTTTACACTCAGGTGTACATGTGTTTAAAAAAATTTGCTGAATCTCAAAGAAGTCTTCAGATGAGTGGGTAGTGCTAGTTTTTACCAGGAAGCCATAGCATTTCCAAATTCTGCCATCCACTGCTAACTGTAAAGAACAAGTGGTAGACAGATCCCTGTGCCAGCCACACACTAGGAATTTCCCACGTTGGTGGGTCATATAACTTCACCTCCTGGGGAGGCTGAAAAGGACAGCTGTGTGTTGTTTAAAACAAAAAATAAATGTGTCTGTATAACCCATCACTCCAGAGTGAACAGTTATTTTGAGTTCTCCATTAAACATGCATATAATTGAAGACATAATTAGGAAGATTTAAGAGCATTTGTGTTTTCTGAAGTTCCTTAGTATTTCGCAAAAGGAATACTATACAGATTATTTCCCCCTTCTAAATGTCAGTTTCAAAAGTGGCTTAGCAAGGGGTGTTTCAACCAAATCACAGCCTTGTTTTAGGATGGATATCAGGTTGCTTTGTTCTTGAGTGATATCCTCACCTAATCATACAATTAATATTTTCAGTTGCTGGGATTTGTCAAGAATCTGAAAAAATTTTTAAAGTGACATTTCCCAAGTTAGGAGCTTTCCAATTACATAATGTAAAGTGAAACCAGAAATTTGATAAACTTGCACAATTGTACA
This sequence comes from Marmota marmota marmota, assembly GCF_001458135.2. Taxonomy (NCBI): domain Eukaryota; kingdom Metazoa; phylum Chordata; class Mammalia; order Rodentia; family Sciuridae; genus Marmota; species Marmota marmota. Next base: position 3,288,026 of record NW_026000005.1, read on the forward strand.
GTATTAAGACTGTTAAAATGTTACTCTGAGAGTTTTTTCTTATTAATTTTCACCTTGTATTTTAACACATTTGGCTTCTTTTATTGTGGCATCTAGCATTATTTTACATAGAAGATTACACTTGGAGGAATGCTTCAGCATGTGTGGGTATATTTTAAGTTACTATATAATGGTGTTGAGATGTACTCATGCAGTAATTAGGAGAAAGACAGCTTGAGGCACCTAAATTATGTTGTTCCAACTGGCCCTCTTCTAGTCACCCTCTTAGAAAAAAAAAAACAGCTAAAAGACTTCATTATCTTTGTTTTGTGATTTTTTTATTAGAAAAGAAAGCAATGCTTATAAAAATTTCTATATAACAACTAGTAGGGGAAGAGCATGTCATTCCGGTACAGTTCTCTTTAATTCTCTGGCATATTTATTTTTCAGTCTTTTCTGAACACTGGTGAGTGGTTATCACATAGTGCTATCAAGTGTGCATGATTCTGGCTCTGGAGGGAGTTTTCCCTCAGCCACACACACACACACACACACTCCCAAGGGACCCACTCAGTTCCTTCTATTCAGTGTCCAGTCCCTGGAAATCTCTTGGTCTTTGCAGAACCTAGCAGAATCTCTGCATTGAAGAAAAGGTTTCATGAATCTCTGAGACAGGAATTTTAATTCTTGTTTAGCATCTAAGAATCTGAGGGTAGAAAATTGTGGGGAAAATAAAAAGGTTTAGCAAATTTTCAAAGCATCCTTCTTTTTTTTCTGTTCCCATCCATGGTACCAAATGTGAAGGCTTCACTTCCTGGGTACACTGAGTTAGTATCAGTCCCCCAACCTATTCTTCCTGGTATTTATTTTTCTGGGAATTTCAGACTTCAGCTGAATGAAGCTGAAAAGGACAGGCTGAGTGACCCCCAAAGTGGTACACCTACAGGAGGGCTTGGTGATCAGATTGCCTGGTCTGTACAAATGCCCTGCCTCAGGACCACAGCTACATCAGGAGGACATAGCAACACTTCAGAAAAATCTTAGATTCTCCCCACCACTTCACTAGAGAGAAACTGGTTTACACACCAGGCTATGTAAATTCTTTTTTATATCTATGAATTTTCTCACCTTGATATAACATTTTTACTGAATTTTTAAAATGAAGATTTAGCATAGTTAACTGTTTTTTTAAAAAATTTCTTATCTGTAAGAATAAGGATCAAGATTTCAAAACATTTTCATTTAGAAGTCTTTGAGTAAAAAAACTGCAGTAATGATTAAAGAGGGTAAAAAGGTGAAACATGTGCAAAACAGATGTTGCATCCAATTTCATGCCAGAACAAATTAAAAATCAGAGCCTCACTTTTCAATTTAGACAATGGACAACCCATGCAGATGCGTGTAAAAAAATCTCCATGCAAAACTGAGCATTTTTTATATTGTGGGAACCTACTTTCAAAATGCAAGCCAGCTCAATTACTAAAACAGAAATCTTGTCCTTGTTGTTAGATTGTCTACAGCATCCAAACCTCCATGTTAGATTAGCATCACAAGGAAATGAAAATAACTTCAGGGTCAATGCATCTAATGGAAAAATACAATTAGAAAATTTAAGAACTTTTTTATAAAAAATAATAAACTATCCATATAATATGTGGTGATTTAAAATATTAAAATTCATGAGTCAGTTATTGGTTAAATACAAAGCCCTGTGTTAATATCCCAGACATAAGGTCAAACTTGTAATGAAAATACATAAAACAGTTTGAATGGAGGAAAGTCACTTTAAACCCCCAAAGTGTCAGACAGAGTCACTTCCTAACATAGATGCTTGTAGGTCTTTTAAGAATATGGTATAAAACTCCCTAGCCTCACAAGGAGATTTTAATATGATACATTTAAACTAATATCTTAGAGATTTCAAGTGTTCCTCTTCAAAATCGTCACCATTAATCAAGAATAGGATTTCTTAATTTTGAGTGTATTGGTTTTCAGAGTCTACACAGGGTCCCTGATTCCTCTAAAATTGTATACAATGTCTATTTATTTCCTGGAAAAAGCAGTTTCATGGCTTTCATATATTCTCATGAGGATCCATTGTTTAGGCGAGATTGCAATAAATCACCCAAGTTGATTTTAAAGCAGGAGACAGAACCTTTATTCACCAGCCATTGGTCAGGATCCACCAGCTGGCGGGCCAAGGGTAGGCTACAAGTCTACACCCTCGACCCCTTCCTGGGGTTTGAGTACACCTTTTATAATCAAAAACCATATTAATCATAAGTGGCTCTTGCTATGATTCAAAACCATAAACATACGTCATGGGATCTAAAATCATAAGCAGAAGGGGAATGTCCCTAGTTGTGTCCAAGAAAAATGGTAACCAAAGAGAGAACGATTTTACATTGTGTAAGGATTGCCATTTTTTTGTGTGTGTTGCCAAACATGCTATGCTAAGGGTACAGAAGTGGGGCTTTCCCATGGGAGAAGCAGTTTTTATATGATGTGGAGTCTCAAGGTAAGATGGAGTCTGTTTGGTCATTGCCCATATAGCCTGGCCCATAACATCATGACTTCTCAAACATCAAGAAACTGAGTTGGAAAATCAGAGCTCCATTAACAGGAGACGAGTAAATTTATCTTATATAAAAAATGAACTGTGCAACCGGGAAAGCTTTGTAAATAGCCAAAGTGGAAAACAAAGTAAGTGTTGTGTTTATGTCTTCAAACAAGGGCAATACAACAGCTCTAGTCAATCATTTCCTTTTGGATGGCTGGTTTAGATGTCGAAGCTATTTGTCATCAGACACTCATTCTATACAATTTGAAAAATTTAAAGAGTCATGGGAACTAACCATTAGCTGTATTTTGTTGTATGTGACTGACAATGACTCAAGAAAGAGCTGGGAAGAGAAAAGAACTGAAAATGAAATATGAGGCTCAATCTGATGGTCAAGGGACATTGACATAGACAGATAAGAGAGATTGGGTCAGGTGTAAACTGTACAATTAAATTAAACTCGACAATATCAAAGAACCCATCTGGTGTACAAAGCACTGTATTCCTGGGTGAGGAAAAAAATGGAAACTAAATCTGAAACTTGGTCATGTATAATTTTTCTTGTTCAAATCCATGAATAACTTGTTAAGCAGTAAAGTTAAAGTTTGGACATTGCTGGTTTCTCATTGAGAAGAGGATGTTTTCATGTAACATGTATAGGGTAGTGGGTTTGCATTATGTGGAGTTAGCTAAGCTGAAAATAAATTACCCCAAATTCCTTGCCTGCCTACTTCTATGTTTATGTGGATTGGAAGAGACATAATACGTGAGATTTGGTAGGCAAAAGCATGCTCTTTTATGTTCAGAAAGTCAGATCAGAGCCCACCTCTGCTGGCAGCCCTCACACACGGCTGGCTCACCCTGTCTGCACAGGGCAGCGCTGGGCCTGCAGCTCCTTGGCTCCTGCCAAAGCTCTAACTCCTGAGCAAAGTGCATTGTTGAGCTCCATAATAAAAAACACCAGCTTTTACTGCGATAGTTTACTAAAACTTATAATGCAAAAAAGCATTTTAAAGTAGTTTTGAGTTCTCTTGGGCTTGGGAAATAATCAGAACTAACAGAAACTCCTTTGAATCTTCAGTTTTATAGAAGATCATTTCTGATGGTAGCTAGCAGAGTGAGGGCTCACTTTCTTCAGAGATAATAGAGAAAAAGGAAGATCCAGGATAAAGTCCCTCTTTGGCCTCTTTTTTGTTTCTTGTAAGTGACTGGAGAGGACACTGAGATTTTCACACGCAAAAAAATTTTTACATCTTAAGTATAATTGGTTCAAAGCTATCATTTATGGAAAGAGATGACTTTTAGGTCAAGTAGAATCCCTTATCTACTTTTACAAATCTTGCTGAGTTTCATGGCTTATTTAAAGAAGATTTAAGGGAGAGACTCATGTTCTGGGTCTTTGGAATCATTGAGTCTTAAGGAAGTACATGTGACAAGGAATAAAAATTATCTCAAATTAGATGGTATTAAAGAGGAGAATATATTAGGGTATGGAGTTTTTTTTTTAAAAAAAAACAATCTGAGAATAGAAACATAGCTCTGTATCTCTCACTCCCTGCCTTTCTTCCCTCTTTCTCCCTCTTTACCTCTCCTTTATATCCACCTAATTTTTTTTCCTTCCCTCTCTCGATATTTCGAGGTGCATGTGACACCCATTCCTCACATGGCCTTCCAGCTTGAGTGCCACTGACCGACTAGCTAGTGTTTGGTGGCCCAATTATTAGAAATATTGATCATTATAACAGCCAATGGATTAACTATGCAAGGGAAGAGTTTCCACTTTTGGTCAAGTTGACTGTGGGCAGTGAGCAAAACTCACCAGCGCTGAGTGGCAGCTGGTGGACTTTCTCAAAAAGGGTGTGTGGGCTGGGCAGGAATCCTGAGATTGACCACTATACACTTCACTTCATTGTATAATGGAGAGTAGTTGAATTCAATTGCTATTAATCAGAGAATAAAGTAACTCTTGAAGTTTGACTATAGATGGTTGATCTCCTTATCAATCAGAAGTGAAGAGTTTGGATCCCCATTCTCAAGGTGTGGTTATGATGAACATGTGACAGTAGTTATAAGAGGTTGGTCTTGTCTCTCTAGGATTATGCTCTTGCTTCTGAAAGATAGGAAGATGTCACACTTTTTAAATGTTTCTGCAAAGAAAATATTCACTTTACCATTGAGCCCCAAATGATGTGAATAGGAAATTTCTGACAAGTATGAAAATTATCCTAGAGGAATTAAGAAATTATAATGCACAAAAGCATGATGAAATTGCAGAATGCTACAAACAGGAAAAAAAACATTAGAGATTAAAAAGTCCAATCTAACCTTTAAATTTCCAGATTAAGAAATGTAATGTTAAGGGCGATTAGGTAACTTTTTAAGGACTGTGTTATATTTAAGCCAGTATTGGGCCTTGTAGTTTCATTACAAGAAAAATGGGAAAATCTTCACTTAAAGTATATCAAAGAATTTGGCATATATTCTCTCTCTCCCTCTACTCATTATTGAACATTGTGGTCCACCCCTAATTCAACAATATAACCATTCCATTTAAGGATGTAAGGGAAAAAATGTTGAATCTTAATATGACTAGGAAAATTATTCTATTTTTTGTTCATAATAACTTTGTTTTTACCAGAAAAGTGCTTAAAAGTACATTTTAAATAAAATTAATTAAAAGCAATATTGTTAAGGACATTTATTGGCATAATTAGGGAAATCTTTGACTTTTACCAAAACAGTATTGGAGATTTGAAGGGGAAGGATAAAATTGACAGAATAATGCAAAGATAATTCTTATTACCTGCTAGAAGTGAATACTGAGGACATGGATAATATTTCATTTACTGTAAATATGCAAAATATTTATGATCCTGGAAAGGACAGAAAGAAAGCAGTGAAAGCTTTGAAATTTTTAGATGAAGAATATGGGCCTGAATATTTCACTCTATGATGACCCTGTCAAAAAGTAACATTAAAAAGTTCTAAGGCATGGGCTGGGGTTGTGGCTCAGAGGTAGATCGCTCGCCTACCATGAGTGAGGCCCTGGGTTCGATCCTCAGCACCACATGAAAATAAAATAAAGACATTGTGTCCACCTATAAATAAAAAATAAATATATTTTTTTAAAAAGTTCTAAGGCTGGGCACAGTGGTGCACACGTGTAATCCCAGTGGCTTGGGGGGGCTGAGGCAGGAGGATTGTAGGTTCAAAGCCAGCCTCAGCAATTTAGCAAGGCCATAAGCAACCTAGTGAGACCCTGTCTCCAAATAAAAAATAAAAAGGGCTGGGGATGTGGCTCAGTGATTAAGTACCACTGGGTTTAATCCCTGGTACCCACCCCCCCCAAAAAAAAAAAAAGAAAAAAGTTCTAAGATTCAGAGTAAATGAAACAAACTTATAAGACTAAATATTGTATCAGTAAGCCAAGGGAAAGAGACAGGAGTCATTTTGACACTGAACTTATGCAATCGTTTGCGCGTTGCCTCTCTCCCACCTTGAGACTTTCTGGTTGCCTTCCCATTGGTCAAGTCTCTTGGCTCATGGGTACATTTAAATTTCATCCATGGAAAGCCTTTCATGTCTATTTATATCACATCCTACTTTCATTTGGCTTATCTAATGATTTATTAAACGCATGAAACACAGTGCAATTTCCTATGAGAGCTGGAACATATGAATAAAATTATTTTAAAATTATGTTTATGGTGTGATTTATAGAATTGCAAATTGTGAAAGACATAAGGGATCATGGTAAAGCAGCACACCGTTGCTTGAAGCCCAGGTATTACTCCAAGACTTCACTCGAAGGCTGGTAATTTCCCTGAAGTAGCTCATAGGGGAAGCATATGCAAGTCAACTCAGAGCAAGCACATGGTATGAATAGATGTACTTAACGGTGAAAGGGCAAGTTGGGGGTAAGTATTAATAGAGAATATGAATACAGGAGCAGCTTATTAATTTGGCTCAGTCTGTGGCCTCATTTGATTCTATTTTTCTAATGTGTCTTGTTGAAGGGAGAAAGAAATTTTACTCAGGACCAAACACTCAACTTTTAAGTGTGAGCTAATGGAGATATTAAATACAGAGTCATGCAAATACATGACTTCTTTATGATATGATAGATTTAGAAAGTAGCAAAAAGTTGTTTAGTAGCTCTAGCAGTTTTTATTGAGAGTGAACAAATCAAAACCTTTCTGTGTATCAGTATCTTGAATAATTCAATCATTAATTCAATAAATACTGATTGTCTATCAAGTGCAAAGCATTTTGCAAATTCCTGGGATGAAAGAGTAGAAGTGAGTGACAGCAGATGAGGCAGAAAGGATCTGCAGATTCCAGATTTAAAAGGACCCTTTGTGGATCTGAGGATGTAGTTTAGCGGTAGAGCACATGCCTAGCTTGTGTGAGGCCTTGGGTTCAATCCCTAGCACCTCAAAAATAAATAAGTGGCCCCTAGATGACAACTGTTGGGATTTATCCTTTCTCATCTGTTGGGTGTCCTTAAAGGATTCTAAACAAGGGAGGGACATGATGAGGTCTGGCTCTAAGAAATAACACTGTTAGTTATGTGGAACAGGGATCAAAAGAGGATAGATTTAGACTCAGGAGACAATTGTAATTAATTGGATTAAAAGAGGTGGTAGCTTGAACAAAGGACTTGTCAGCAGCAATGCAGGGAGAAGGATGGTTTTGAGAAATTGTTAGGAAGTTCAATCAATGGCATTTGTAATTGATTAGATAGAGGCCAAGAAAGCAGTACGACTTGATAGTGATTGATAGACCGATAGTGATTTTTGACTTGTACAAATTAGGCATACGTGGGTTCACTTTTATAACAAAGTAATTGTTAAAGAAGGTTATTAACTTTGTCTAACAAGTTGTACATGTAAAGCAGTAAAGTACATTTTTCTTACGGAATATGTAATGAAAGCAAGGTTAAAAATTGGTTTGTGTTGTTCCACTTTTGATAACAAATGAGTTGAGAACCTGGTCTAAGTTGATAGTCTTTGTGGTTTACATTTAAAGGACAGCCTTTACTTCACTCTGAAAATGAGGAACAGGCCTCATAGGAAATTCTGTAAAAAGCTTTCAGGTCTAACATGTCATGACTTGATAGACTATGGCATCTGAATATCTAGTCCCTCACTCCAAAGAGCAAATGTTAGAAGATAGAATTGATGAATACTTGACTAAAACTAATTCCTTGAATATTTAGCCATGCATTATAAGTCATCCATCATTGTGGTTTCTCAGCACTTAGAAATATGAGCTCTGAATAAAAATGTAGAGAACCACCTGTCTGCATGGCAGTATTCCAAGAATCCACAGTCAAATTTATGCTTACCACAAGCAGGAAATGTAAGCAGCCACCTTCCACTTGCCACTTTCAGATCCATTGTTCAAAGGAAGAGTCTTGCAAAGAAACTAACTTTATATTAAGGACTATATAATAGAGTGCATTTCTTGTATATGGCAACTTAGAAGTCGGTGTTAGGCTCTGAGGGGAATCAAATAAGGTAGACTTGCAGTATAATTCCTGACATTACTTTCAGGTCTTTAATTTTGGAGTCTTAATTCAGTATGAGTTTATTAGCGGTGGAGGAAGCCAGTTGTGAAGCAGACTGGGATTATTTAGTTCCAGTCTAGAATAGTTATGTGATACTCAAATAGCTCATTTTTGTTTAATTGGTAGATTTTTAAAATTGATTTATTTATTTTAATTAGGTATATATGACAACAGAATGCATTGTGATTCATTGTACACAGTTGCAGCACAACTTTACATTTCTATGGTTGCACATGAAATAGCATCACACCATATGAGCAGTCATACATGTACCTACAGTAATAATGTCCATCTCATTCCACCATCTTTCATGTCCCCATGCACCCTCCCTACCTTCCCTCCCCTTTGCCCAATCAAAGTTCCTCCATTTTTCCCATGCTTCCACCCTCCCCGTTATGAATCAGCATTCACTTATCAGAGAGAACATTCAGCCTTTTGTTTTTTGGGATTGGCTTAGCATGATATTCTCCAACTCCATCCATTTACCTAAAAATGCCATGATTTCACTTTTTTCAAGACTTAGTAATATTCCACTGTGTATATGTGCTACAGTTTCTTTATTTATTCATCTATTGAAGGGCAATAGATTACTTCCACAGTTAGACTATTGTGAATTGAGCTGCTGTAAACATTGATGTGGCTGCATTACTACACTATGCTGATTTTAAGTCTTTGGGGTATAGAACAGGGAGTGGGATAGCTGGGTCAAATAGTGGTTCCATTCCAAGTTTTCTAAGAAATCTCCATACTGCTTTCCAGATTGGTTGTACCAATTTGCAGTCTCACCAGCAATGTGAGTGTGGCTATTCCCCCACATCCTCCCCAATTCTTATTATTTGTATTTTTGATAACTGCCATTCTGACTGATGTAAGATGAAATCTTGGAGTAGTTTTGATTTGCATTTCTAATTACTAGAGATGTTGAACATTTTTTCATATATTTGTTGATTGAATGTATATCTTCTTCTCAAAAGTGTCTGTTCAGCTCCTTAGCCTATGTATTGATTGGGTTGGTGTTTTTTTTTTTTGTGTGTGTGTGTGTGTGTGTTAAGTTTTTTGAGTTCTTTATATATCCTGGAGAGTAGTGTTCTATCTGAAATTTGTGTGGCAAAAATTTGCTTCAAAAATGTAGGCTCTCTGTTCACCTCATTGGTTGTTCCTTTTGCTGAGAAGAAGATTTTTAGTTTGAGTCTGTTTTATTTATTAATTCTTGATTTTATTTCTTGTGCATTAGGAGTCTTGTTAAGGAAGTCAGGGCCTATCCAATGTGATGAAGATTTGGGCCTACTTTTTCCTCTGTTAAGCACAGGGTCTCTGGACTAATTCCTAGGTCCTTGATCCACTTTGAGTTGAGTTGTGTGCCTGGTGAGAGATAGGAGTTTAATTTCATTTTGCTGCATATGGATTTCCAGTTCTCCCAGCACCATTTGTTGAAGAGGCTATATTTTCTCCAATATATGTTTTTGGCACCTTTGTCTAGTATGAGATAACTGTATTTATGTGAGTTGGTCTCTGTATCTTCTATTCTGTACCATTGGTCTACATGTCTATTTTGGTGCCAATGCATTCCGTTTTTATTTTTACTATAGCTTTATAGTATAGTTTAATGTCTGGTATTGTGATGTCTCCTGCTTTACTCTTCTTGCTAAGGATTGCTTTGGCTATTCTGGGTCTTTTATTTTTTCAAATGAATTTCATGATTGCATTTTCTATTTCTATATAGAATGACACTGGGATTTTAATTGAAATTGCTTTGAATCTATGTAGAGCTTTGGGTAGTATGGCCATTTTGACAATATTAATTTTGCCTATCCAAGTACATGAGAGATCTTTCCATCTTCTAAGGTCTTTTTCAATTTCTTTCTTTAGTGTTCTATAGTTTTCATTGTAGAGGTCTTTCATCTCTTTTGTTAAGTTGATTCTCAAGTATTTTATTTTTTGAGGCTATTGTGAATGGGGTGGTTTTCCTAATTTCTCTTGCAGAGGATTCATCACTGATGTATAGAAATGCATTTGATTTATGAGCATTGATTTTATATCCTGCTATTTTGCTGAATTAATTAATTAATTCGAGAAGTTTTCTGGTGGAGTTTTTTGGTTACTCTTAGAATCATGTCATCAGCAAATAATGTTAGTTTGAGTTCTTCTTTTCCTATCCACATCCCTTTAATTTATTTCATCTAACTGCTCTGGCTAAAGTTTTAAGGACTTTGTTAAACAGAAGTGGTAAAAGAGGGCATCCCTGTCTTGTTCCAGTTTTTAGAGGAAATGCTTCCAATTTTTCTCCACTTAGAAAGATGTTAGCCTTAGATTTACCATAGATAGCCTTTACAATTGAGGTATGTTCCTAATATCTCTAGTTTTTCTAGTGTTTTGAACATGAAAGGGTGCTATATTTTGTCAAATGCTTTTTCTGCATCAATGATATAATCACATGATTCTTTTTTTCCTTTTTTTCATATGATTCTTAATCTTTAAGTCTATTGATGTGATAAATTATATTTATTGATTTCCATATGTTGAACTAACCTTGCATCCCTGGAATGAACCCCCCTTGATCATGGTGCACTATTTTTTAAATATGTTTTTGTATGCAATTTGCCATAATTTTATTGAGAATTTTTGCATTAATGTTCGTTAGAGATATTGGTCTGAAATTTTCTTTCCTTCATGTGTCTCTGCCTGGTTTTGCTATCAGGATGATAGAATGAGCTTCGTAGAATGAGGTTGGAAGGGTTGTTTCCTTTTCTATTTCATGGAATAATTTGAGGAGTATTGGCATTAATTCTTTTTTTAAGTTTTGTAGAACTCAGCTGTGAATCTATTTGGTCCTGGTTTTTTCTTGGTTGTAAGCTTTTGATGATGTCATCTGTTTCCTTGCTTGAAATTGTTCTGTTTAAATTGTGTATGTCCTCTTGACTCAGTTTGGGTTGATCATATGCCTCTAGAAATTTGTTGGTGTCTTTGAGGTTTTCTATTTTACTGGAGTATAAATTTTCAAAATAGTTTCTAATCATCTTTTATATTTCAATAGTGTTTGTCATGATATTTCCTTTTTCATCACAAATTTTAGTAATTTGAGTTTTTTACCTCCTTCTTTTTGTTAGAGTGGCTAAGGGTTTGTCAAATTTTATTTATTTTTTCAAAGAACTAGCTTTTTGTTTTATGAATTTTTGAATTGTTTCTTTAGTTTCAATTTCATTGATTTCTGCCCTGATTTTAATTATTTTCTGTCTCTACTGCTTTGGTATTGGTTCGTTCTTCTTTTTCTAGGGCTTTGAGCTGTAATGTCAGGTCATTTATTTGCTGACATTTCCTTCTTTTAATGAATGAACTCCATGCATTGAACTTTCCTCTTAGCACTGCCTTAATAGTGTCCCAGAGATTTTTTTTTTTAAGTTGAATTGGATTTCTCATTTAGGTCTAAGAATTTTTTTAATCTCCTCCCTGTTTTCTTCTGTTACGCATGCGTCATTCAATAGCATATTGTTTAGTCTCCAGGTGTTGGAGTAGCTTCTCTTTTTAATTCTATCATTGCTTTCTAATTTTATTCCATTATGATCTGATAGAATGCAGGGTTTTTTCTTTATTATTTTTGTATTTGCTAAGACTTGCTTTGTGGCATAACATATGGTCTGTTTTGGAGAAGGATCCATGTGCTGCTGAGAAGAAAATATATTTGCTCATTGATGGATGGAATATTCTATATATGTCTGTTAAATCCAAATTATTGATTGTATTATTGAGTTCTATAGTTTCTTTGTTGAGTTTCTGTTGGAAGATCTATCAAGTGGTGAGAGAGGTTTATTAATGTCGCCCAGTATTATTGCGTTGTGGTCTATTTGGTTCTTGTAGTTCATAAAGATCTGTTTGACATATATAGATGCCCCATTGTTTGGGGCATAGATGATTATGATTGTTATGTCTTGTTGATGTATGAATCCCGTAAGCAGTATGAAATGTCCTTCTTTATCCCTTTTCACTAACTTTGATTTGAAGTCTACTTTATCTGATATGAGGATGGAAATTCCTGCTTGTTTACATGGTCCAGGTGAGTGGCACTTTTTTCTCACCCTTTCACCTTCAGTCTGTGGTTGTTTTTTTTCTGTGAGATGAGTCTCTTGAAGGCAACATATAGTTGATACTTTTTTAATCCAATCTGTCAGACTGTGTCTTTTAATTGATGAGGTTAGGCCATTCATGTTCAGGGTTATTATTTAAATATGATTTGTATTCCTGGACATTTTGGTTCATTTTTGGTTTTTACCTTAGTTTCTCCTTTGATTGGCCTTTCCTTTACTGTAGTTCCTCCCTTTGCTGATTTTCTTTTCTTTTTTTTTTTCATTTCCTCCTCCTAGAAGATTTTGCTGAGGATGCTCTGTAGTGTAGGCTTTCTCTCTTTAAATTCTTTTAACTTTTGTTTATCATGAAAGGTTTTTATTTCATTATCAAATCTGAAGCTTAATTTTGCTGGATATAAGATTCTTGGTTGGCATTCATTTTCTTTCAGGACTTGGTATTTGTTGTTCCATGATCTCCTGGCTTTGAGGGTCTGGGTTAAAAAGCTGCTGAGATATGAATTGGTCTCCCCCTATATGTGATCTGAATTTTCTCTCTTGGAGGCCTCTATGATTTCATCTTTATTCTGTATGCTAGGCATTTTCATTATAATGTGTCTTGGTGTAGCTCTATTGTAATTTTGTAGATTTGGTGTTCTATAAGCCTCTTGTATTTGATTTTCCAATTCTTCATGTTTAGGAAATTTTCTGAAATTATCTCAATGATAAGATTGTGCATTCCTTTGGTTTGAATCTCTTTGCATTCCTCTATCCCAATAACTCTTAGATTTTGTCTTTTGATGCTATCCCATAATTCTTGGATATTCTGTTCATGGTTTCCTAACATGTGATAAACTTTATTTTCCAGATTGTATACTTTGTCTTTCTTATCTGACATCCTGTCCTCCAAGTGATCTAGTCTGTTGGTAATGCTTTCTATTGAGTTTTTTATTTGGTTTATTGTTTCCTTCATTTTAAGGATTTCTGATTTTTTTTTCCTTTCATAATCTCTCTTTCTTGAAGTAATCTTTTGCTACCTGTATTTGCTCTCTTATATCTTTGTTGGAGTGATCAATTTTTGCCTGTATTTGCTCACTTAGGTCATTCTTTAATTCACAGATCATCTTAATTATGAACCTTCTGAACTCCTTCTCTGACATTTCATCAAGTGCGCTGTCCATGGATTCTGTTATTGTAGTATCCTGGTTTGTTTGGGGCAGTTTTTTCTCCCTCTTTTTTTTCATGTTGTCTATATGTCTGTCTTTCTTGCAGTGTGGATCTGAGGTATTACAGTTTCTACCCTATAATGTTATAGTGTCCATCCAGATTACCTGTTCCTCACCTTGGTGTTAGGCTTCCAGACCCTGTTGGTGACCCACAATGGATGCTACTGCAACTATAGGTGGCAGGGGCAATAGTGGAGGTAATTCGGGATAGCAGTGGAGGTGTCCCAAGATGAATGCAACCTCTTGCAGAGTTGGGGCTGAAAGGGTGGGACTTATAATGGCTTTGGGCTGTCTGTTCCAAGATGTAGCTGCTTCTAGACCCTGTAAGTTGTTGCAAGGTGGAGGCTACTGTGTGGGGAGGGCTATGACGATGGCCTGGGCTCCCATGGGCTCCTGTGCAGGTCCATGGGGGTGGCCCTGGACCACGGTGGAGCTCCGGTGTGGGTCTGCTAGTGGGTGGGGCAGATGGTGCCTACCCTGTGCCTGGGCTTCTGCACAGGTCAATGGAGGCACTCCTGGGCCTAATTGATAGATTTTTTGGTATTTTAAACTGTCAAAATTTTGAGAACTTGAAAATAATAGATTATTTGAATGAGCAAATGGCATAAATTGGTCAGACTGTATGCTTACTTGAATGAAGGTTGTTTTCTCTATTCAGTACTGCATGATTAGTCATGAGTTGCATTGGTCAAATGCAAAGTTGAACAATTAAAGAGATGATAAAAGGGTGTCCCAAATCTGTATTACCATAAAACTCACCTGGGTGCATCTCAAAAATATAGATTTTCCATCCAGTCCAGCAGGATCTAAATTGGGGCAAGAGAATGTTGTTGGGAATATATATTTTTAGTAATAGTGCTAGGTAACATAATCATCCAAGTCTTCAAATAATGGACTAAGTCAATTCTTCTCAGAAAGGTCTTTGCTTTTGAAGCCCTCCCTCCACATCCCTTCTCCCTTACCTTTCAGAACAAGCCACATTTTCTCATCAAAATATCATTGCTAACACTGGGCCTTCTTTTGCCTTCTGCATAGTTTATCTCATTGTAATCTGCACAGGTCTCTGATGTTTCTTGGTATACTAAGACTTTGTGAGTACATTTTCACTAACACCTTCTGTGATCATGTTGCCCTGTGCTTAGCTTTAATAAAATATGGCTAATTCTAACTGTTGACACTTACTACAATGATATACATCTTATATTTACCCTTCATAAATGGATATAAGACATAAAACATTAGAATAATTATCCAAGCAGTCCTTTTTATATTATCTTTTTAAGTATTACTGCATGCCAAACATTGACTTATTCGTTTCTGATTCATTTGGAACTTTTGCACATTTTAAGGATTATTTAAAGGTATGATGGTATTTTTGGATGAGATTTGAAAATTCCCTATCAGATCATTCGTTTAGTGCAACTACCAATTCAATGTAGCATTTTTATGGTCTCAATTAACAAGCAAAGCTGTAAAGATGGGAAAGTACTGTTATTCTGATACATGTAAAAAATACAAACTCAAATATTTTATTCTTCAAAGTTACTTTTTTGTTAAAAATCTACCTTTACTCTTAATCATCTTTGGCCATGCAATGATAAGTCTTTAATTTTTACAAAATTTTTACAAAATAGCTCACACAATAGTGTCAGGAAAGCAAAATCTATTTCACTTCTCAAACCTATGACATCTTCTTTTAGTGTTGATATGCTCATTCATTTTTTTCCTCTGCTTGTTTATAATAAGGATCAATTCATTTTTTGGCTAATCTTATCTAGTATTAAAAAGGAGAGAATATAGAGAATGACTTAGTCATTTCAGAATTGGCCTACCATGTAACCCAGAGGTGTTTAGTGATGAAGGATCATATTCCATACATTTTCCGGATTATATTTACCACATACAGGAATTCTGAATCAAAAGGGCAGAAACTGGAAACATTCAGAAGTGGAGTCAAGTCTTATAGCAGAAAAGTACAAAGTTCTCTCATGAAAGGTAGTTTTGTTACAAGCTGGAGTCCCATATGCTTCAATGCTCTGCAAAACTTATTTTAAAAGCCTATTCCTGGGAGAGAGTGCAGCTTTTACAAAAATATGAAGGAAACATTGTTATTTGTTGTTCAACACACACTTTCATAGTAAGAGCACTGTTTTCAGGAGGGTAGATTGGTGTCAAGTATTGAATCTTTTAATCGGCTATATTTGTTATTTCCAAATCCACATATGTCTTTCTGTGACTTCTGTGCAATTCTAGCTTTTCATATTTCTTTTCAAAAGAGATTGAAGGATTTAATCAGGAGAATTTTTGAAACACGGGCTCCTGACAGTTGAAGGATAATTCTCAAAGCCACAGATGTGAGAACTTTCATGTTATTTGATTTCATTTTATTGGTGTAATCTTTTTCTGTAGAGTTGATGGGATCATATTTCATAATACCAACTGGCAACAAAAAATAACTATATAGCAAGGGAGAAAGTCCAGTCTGGGGTTATAAATGCTTCTGTAGCAGTTACTCCAGATGAATCTTAAAACTGAATGTAAGAACCCTTTTTGTCCTTCTCAATCTTGGTAAATAGGTCTGCCCCTGAAGTCAAGATATTTTATTATCTGACAAAGCTTTTTAATTATGTATTTGTGAATCCAAGGAGCACCCAACACCATTGTGGCACTGATGGCCTAATTTACCATTTGCCAGAGGCCTTCTTTCAAAACACATGAGTTTTCATATGTGATCTTAGAATGTATTCATTTTAGAATATATGTGTTAATGGTTTCCAAAGTATGTGTATACATAGCCATATTTGTGTATAATATGTAGTTTTTAGATTTACTTGAACTTTTCTTCACTAAAGGTAGCAAAATAAAAATATTTATGTTTGAAAATATTGAATGTCTAGAGACATTTACAGTATTCACACAATGACAACTGTGCTTTCATTTACTACTGAAAGGAATTATTTTAAGGAGAAAATATATATTCTTAAAACCGCCTATTGTTATAACATTAATTTTATGACATAACATGAAGTACATTCAACCTACAAAACCTACCCAAGTGTTCTTAATAAAAGTAACTTGTCATTCAATTGAGCCACGATTTATTGATAATTTTTCATATGAAAAGGCTAATGGAATACCAAGATGAAAAAGGCACCATAATTATTTGGTAAAGTCACTCACATCAAATTATAGTTCTCATGAAAAGAATGAGTCATGTTGTTTGAGAACTGACAAAATATCACACATTTCTCTTTCTTTCTCTCAAAATAGAAATATCTTTGTTGATTTTTTTCTGATAAGAAAGCCAGTAAATGTCTATAATAAAGTAATTTTCAAGCAATCTTTTTTTTTTTTTGGAAAATAATAAGGAAACCTTGCCCCTTATTGAACCTCCCTCCACCTACCCTAGGCTCCAGTACTTCTAATTCACAAAGCTAAAAGTTTGGTGCCTGTGTTTACAGATATGTTTGAGTGTGGGTTTGCACATGTGCATGCTGGACTCTGTAGTACTTGATATATCATTCAGTGCCGGGCATATGGTAAACATGCAGTGCAGATAAGCTTAACTATAATTCATATGTGACCAGTTGTATATTTGGCCTTATAACTTTTTCTATAATTCATGCCTTTTACTCTATAATATGGCAGGATTTTTTTTCACATAAAATCATAAGCCTTCATTTGTGTTTTGGTATTTGATATTCATGTATTTAGTATTCGTGTTACTATATCTTATTTATTTAATTATTTATTAACCTATTTAACCAAGTTCTTCTTGATGGGCATTTCAATGGTTAAAAAGAAATCTTTTGGGGGCTGAGGTTGTGGCTCAGCAGTACAGCACTCACCTAGCATGTGTGAGGCCCTGGGTTCAATCCTTAGCATCACATAAAAATAAATAAATAAAATAAAGCTATTGTGTCCAACTACAACGAAAAAATAAATATTAAAAATCTTTTTGCAATAATAATTACATTGAAATAAATATTGATTTCTAAAAAGATGGAGTGAGTTTATACTATTAGCAACAATATAAGAGAAAAACTGTTTCCTTATACTCTCAAAAGTCCTTGGCATTATTAGTGCTTTTTATTATTTATTCTAATGGGTAATACAACATGGTTGAATTAATTTGCATTTTTGTTGATCACCTTTGATATGATTATTGGTCTTTGGTTTTCTTTAAGGTTGCCTTTCTATGTCATGTAATCATTTCTTTCTATGGACTTGTTCATATGTTTTTGGTATGTGCTATTTCTTCATATATTATGGGTATTAACTCCATTTCTCTCAAAGAAGTTGCAAATATTTTTCTTCAATGCATAATTTATCTTTTCATTTGTTATGTGACATATTATTCCATACAGATAACATGATCAGTTATCTTTTTAATACTTTATAACATTTTGGTGTCAAATTAGGAAGCTCTCTACTTTAAGGTTTAGATAATATTTTTTCTTACAGTTTTCCTATTACTTTTATACTTTACACTTAAATCTAACCCATTTGCTTCATCTGAACTGTTCTTATTCATTTATTCTTTCAGATAAACTGAACATTTTGGTTGTATTTATTTTTGTCAAAATGAATAATATGCACAGATTAATTTGGAGAGAAGGAAGGTGTTTATTTTCTTTGTGTGGTTTCTGAGTATTTCTGAAATCATAGAATACCTTTGCAGATATTCTTACCCATAGGAAAGGTTGACTTTGTTCACATTCCTACCTTGGAACATATCATGGGCAAGAGAAAGCATGTGTTCTCTTGGGCCCACTGAAGACCCCCAGTGAGGACAGGAGCAGGAAGAATAAGCAGGTTGGAAAATGTCCAGTCCAAATCAAGGGACTGCACAGAAGTATTGGGGATGGGGTTGGAGTAGAGTTCTAAAAGAAGAGATGCAAAAATTCTTGAAGAACCAGAAAATAGCTACTGCACTTTTAATACATTCAAGTTCATTCCAGTACTGAGTTACTTAAGCTCATCTAATCATAAGCAATAATTCTAGATAGTGTCATGGAAATCTTACTTAATATGTTCTGCTTATTCAGACCATAACACAAAACAAATGAAGGAGCAAAGGGTAAGATGATTTTATTTATACCAAATTTTTCTTTTTCTTCTTAAACTATGATTAACATAAAACACTAGCTCATGCTCACCTCTGTGCCAGATACCCTCCCTCTTCTCTCCACTTTGGTGCTGAGAGCCACTGCCGAGTCTGTATGGCCCCTGGCATTTTGCCAACAGTATTGATTGACAGGCGAGGCATTACTATCTGCCTCTGCCACAACCTTTGAGTTCTCGCACTATTTTGGAGTTCTCCTGGGGATTTCCGGGGATTCCCCGAGAGTTCCCATTGGTTGGGGAAGTGCAGGAGGAGGGATTTCCGGGAGACATATTTCCGGCTGGGGGTTCCTGGATCAGCCGCGTGGCATTCGGGAGGATTCCCCGGGAGCTGTGTGAAGTGTTTTCCTGCAGTTCAAAAATAAAGTTTGTTCCTGCTTCAGTGGCTCGTGATTTGTGCCCAGCCAGACTGTGGCATTTGGCAGCCCGTGCGGGGAACGTCTGAAGCTTCGGGGTAAGTGAAATTGCTTGCCCCTAAGGGAAGGCGAGAGAATGGGTGACCATTTTAAAAAAACAATGTGTTCTTGTTTTGATTTGTTTTGTGTTTGTTTCAAGCTGCCTATCCCTAGAATTTTCTCAGGCAGATTGGGAAAAATGGTTGGCTCAAGGTTTGAAGTTGTTCACCCCTGAGGAAGAGATAGAAATAGACCACAAATACACATATCAAGAAAATAGGAAAATTGATACAACGATTTTTTGTTCCGTTTTTGTTTCATTCTGTTTCGGTTTTGTTTTGTGTTATCTTATTGGGTTGTGTTATCTTTATAACAGATTAGAAATTAGTAAAAAACAAACTGAAAGAGTGTTAAGTAAATTGTTAGAGGTGCTGACCATGGAGAAAGACATTTTAGATCAAGCAAAAGAGAAGATCTCTCAAGCTAGTCAGACAGAGGAAGAAAATTTAAAGGAAGAAAGCTTAGAGGAGAAACAGCTATTAGGGAAAAAGCTACAACAGGAGGCTGCTACTAACACCGTTCCATCACCAGAGGGCATAATTCAACCAACAGCTCCCCCTATGGAGATAGCTGAGTGGCCCTCAAACCCCGTAGTTGATAGATGGGATCCTGAGACAGGACCTCAAAGATTAGCATG